>NW_008751759.1:608179-672747 GCF_000715545.1 Opisthorchis viverrini
ATATATATATATAGGATGGTTCAACATGTCCGCAAGTTTGAGTTGACGGAGGAAACTTATAATAACAATGACTGTTAATAGAATAGATAGTAATAAGAAAGAGAAGGGACGTCAAAAATAAAGCGGTTACACTGAAGCCATAAACAAGTTATTCCCTTTCAAGTTGAACACTACAATGACTGTAGCAATAATAGATAGTAATAAGAAAGAGAAGGGACGTCAAAAATAAAGCGGTTACACTGAAGCCATAAACAAGTTATTCCCTTTCAAGTAAGGTTGAACACTTTCCACATGACCTTGGGATTCTTCTTGATACCTTCAAGCGAAACAGTATTTTCATTCGTCATCATACTCGTAACAACTATTCATGAGACGTACTGAGGTTTTATATTTTATTTTCTGCAATGACTGGTGGGTTCCCATCCCAAACGTTGAGTGTCCGTCCAATGTCACTGACATCCACTTTGCTAATGTCCCTAAACTCGTCTCAAGCCTTGCCCTCCTTCCCACCACAAACAATCCATAAGAGGTTGCTTAATACCTCCTGTGTTCAGCGGAAACTCGGTACTCCAAAACGGTTAGGGTCATTATACACTCAAGTTTTAGTCGTATTACTATGATGTGACCAATCTCCTATTCCCCCGATAACTTTCAGTCCTTGGCTACTCTGTCCATTGATTCATTGGTTCGATTTCTTCGCATAACTTTTCAGGATTCTTCTGATTGTATATTGTCGGGTATTACACAAACTTTCTAGAATTCCTTGTGGAATCCCTCACGGAAAATAAAAGCGTGCCCAACCATCGAAAAAGACTTGAATTTGGGAGGCCTTTGCACTTTGAGTTTAGTAACTATCTAATCATGTAGTTGATTGGAACGCGTCACTCAGTTTATGTTATTGCATTGGGCTAGTAGTAAAACGTGCTGTCAAATTTAGTAACTTTTATCAGAAGAATGTCATCGAAGCGTAAGATTCGGCAGATCAACTCAACCAGCTGACTGTGTGCATTCTGATCGCACCGCACAGCTGAACGTTTCCACTCAAAGTCAGTTCGTTAAAGGGGTGAGCACAGTTGCGTCGTATGGGTTTAAAGATAGTATCATTTTGGCAAGATACACACATATGAAAGCCAATTTGGTTTTACGGGAGACTTGCCTGCACCAGGCTGCCTGATATTTCAGTGGATGCGATTTTCGAGATATCGCGATAGGTGCATGGTGAACGTAATATACTACTCATAAGGTTGCTGAAACTACTTCGACAGCCAACGACTCAGGGACTTCACCTACCTGATGAGCCTCAAGGAGGGCGTAACCTAACTAAAAACCACAAAATTCAATTTTTTGCTATCAAAAATGATTCCCACTAATTCTAAAGATGTCTTGGTCATGTGACACGAATCGGTCGATCCAATCGATCGGCAGCCCTCTAAACCACTTTCCAGCATCCAGTCAGCGGAAACTTGAGTTACCCTGGTAAATAGTTGTCCGTACTACTCCGATTTTAATTTGTCGACAAAAGTTAATTACGTACTAATCTCACAACGGGATCCTGAGAGCACTAACTTTGTCACGCTGTGTTCTTGTTGAAACTATGAAAATATTCGAACAATTCAATTGCGGCTCTTCTCGAGTCTTCAAGATGATACAGTGGCTCGTTTCTCGTATTGTTGTATAAGATAAATACAGTTCAACGTCTTCACTTGATCGAATCCGTCGCAGAATGTCATGCTTCCGCTCCGCGTGTTGTACCTCCGCGCACCCTTTTTGGACATAAAGTGATCAAAGATAAAGAAGGTCTTATCCTTGGATGACCGCTTAATGTTGTTTTTTTTCGCGTACACATCTTAGTCCCACTGCGTACCAAACAAAGGGTTTCAGAGTTACTGCATAAGGTATAAAGTTTATCACTTTCGCACACCGCACTTTGGCACTCGGGCTGTGATTTCACTCATGCTCTTGACGTAAGGTAGAATGCATATAACAGTATACGTTTCTGTCGGGTTGAACATCTAGATCGATCAAAACTATCACACAATTGTAAGCGAACGCTACGAAGCAGTTCTCCGATTCCCATAATATACCTCACCTTCCATTAAACATGAGGCTGAATTACGAGGAATCCACATACTACTCGCATGCCTCATTAGTAGTATGCGCTGCTACACTAGTAGCGTAGTTGTATTTTCTCGTCACAGGAAACTGTCTGTAGTCCACAGTATGATGCACTTAATCTTGCTGATGCATTGCTTTAGACTTGCATCTGAAAATTGTTCCCCGGTCTTACTTCATTTTGGAAGGAATTCGAGTTTCCCAACACTTAGTTGTAATCACAGGGATCTTGGGCCTGTGTGGATTTATGCTTTTAACGAACACACAGTCGAGACTAGATTGGCTTCGGTTTCACGAATTCTATGGAAGGAGAATTTTTCGGTGAATTTCTGTCACTGTTCAGGAGAAACAGGAGAAACAGAGCGCTCATTGGCTAGATTTCGGTAAAAATCCGTGCCGATCAATAAATCCTGTCTAGACATTCGCGGACAATTCAAATTCTCTGAGTTGAAAAAGATCATTGACCAAGCAATAGTTGAGTTAACGCTAAAAGATCTTCCCTGAAATGGGCCAATGTGGGCCATCGATCTTCCTCTGGGTAATTCCCTGGTAGGCTATGCGGGAAGGGCATACCATACTACTCATAGGATTAGTGAAAACTATTCAAAAGCCCAAGATCGGTTTCGTGTTTACTGGGCTCATCAGGTAGGCGCGATCTGTCGGCTATCTGCCAACCTTGTGTTCTACTTGAACCCAAAGTGGACAGGTTTGGACAAATACTCGCATTCATATATGAGCTCGGTTTTCACAGAACACTCACCTTAATCCAACTGAATCTCTTATTTATGACAGTCCGTTTCAAGGGATGCGCGTATTAGCTGACCATGAAGGAAGGCGAGACCAGTTATGGGCTATCGGAAATTTCAGCAACCTTGTGAGTAGTCCGTAACGTCTAAACGAAAACGTGTTGCGGTATCTTCAATATCTTACCAACTGAAGTCCAAGGCGGTCCGGTGTATCACATTCAATTGGAGTGAACCGTCACAAAACGAGGGAGTTCCTTGGATTCAGCTTCCCAGATTACGCTACTCACGGAGACCTAGAAGTCGCACGACAAGATATTTCCGCTGAAGCATCGATACGATACTCTCCTTATCAAGTACTTACACATGTACTACGACCTAACCGATTCATAAAATCACCCCAAAGTAGAAACAAACCGGGGTTGTCTACTCTGTGGAAAAATGATGTAAAGTTGTTAGGTCCATTGAAACAAAGGCACTTTTCAAAACGCACATAACCGGTCTTTCTACTATTTTATGTAGCCTACTAGCCTATATTTCAATAATAGGATATCTGAAAACTCAGCAAACGCTGACATTAACATGAGACATGAAAGGCTTACAGTTCTTCCGTGGCATCTATGGAGTTCGTGCCGCAACGCCAGCGTCTCATGTGGCGCCCTGTACACCACCAATCACGTGATCAATAATCCACGTTCTGTCGGTCGATCTACCCAGGAGTCGGATTCACCGTCTTGAACATGTCTGTTTATATCCAAACCAGCGTACTAAGTGTAGTACTTTACTCCTCGGTGCAGAACGGATTGACGGCAGTCTACAAATCAGTACTTTTCTGGCGGCGACATCCGTCTTCGCCTAGTTTGTTTAGACCTAAATGCTCCCTACAATATTTATGGAGGAATGACGCGTTAGCCCGGAGTTATTCGGTGCTTTACTGATATCATGATAGCCGAATGGTTTCCTGTAGGTAGGCTAATCTTTCAAGAGAAGCTAAATAGGCTTTTCTGACTATATACTCCTGCTCAGCGAGTTGCCGTATGGGAAAAACGTAGATTCTAAAAGTCTGCCGTCGACTCGTTCGCATTCGCAAGACTCGTTGGGGTATTTTGGGTTGCCATAAACCGGCTGATGGTTGCTGAGTACCGCGATAGCTTTTTCTGCTTTTTTTGGTTTAATTTAACCATTAATTAAATTAATTAATTAAAAAATGAATACATTTGTGGTGGTGTGGTTTCCGTGGCTGATCCAATGAGGGCCCTCTGTTACTGTACCTCCAAATACGAACAGGTTTCCTAAATGTGCTTCATTCAATAACAGTGTGACCCTTCCTCGTGTCGCACAGCCCTATTCGGAATCACACGAGTACACGAAAACGATGCGCCAATGCAATCATGCTACAGTCAGATCTATAAAAATCCAAAATATCTCCGAAGCGTCCCTGAGACGATAGGCCAACTAAAACCCGAAAGCAATTCACACCCAAAACACTTAATGCAGCAGACGAGTTTGTAACACAAATATTTCCCGGCTGATGCCTCAATAAAACGCATCTACCTGGCTGTCGGAACCTGGGTATCACAAAAATTGACATGAGAACTTTCGGTATAGTATGAAATATCAAGATAAAAACTTCAGTAGAAAATTGTTTGTAAAAGATGGTTTTTGGAACTTGAAACTTTCGGAAACACCACTCAACAGACATTCCATCCTCTAGAACGTTTGGAACTGCTTAGGTTTTCTACACACACTTATCAAAGTTTGTTACGTAATGCTGCGTGAGTGAATTGTTGGATCACTAACACAGTGAAAATCAATAGTGACAACAATGGCAGGCTTTTGACATAGCCGTGTGGAAATGATTTGGTTAGGTGGGGCCCGGTTAGCCAATTCTGAACGATCGATAAAATACCGTTTGTGAGTTTATTTGACGCACAAGAAGAGTCATCATTTCCATTTGGTGATGAGGTATATTGTAATTCACAGTAAGTCAGAAGAACGCGTAAGCACGGACACGGGTGTGTTGGGTACACGCGGCCAAACTGGTCCGCTTTCGTGGCAGGCAAGCATCCAGTCAACCCACAGCGCTCACGCGAGCCAACCAATCGGACACACATCCAATCAGCCACTCAAGTCACATGTCAGATCGATGGTGGAACGACGAACGGACACACACACGCGCAAACTCTCTGACACACCGAAGCAGCAACTACAAGGTATCAAAAGACTTTCACTGAAGTAGCCACATAAACCCCACAACCCGGCTAAATACTTCGCACGAGTTCCCTACCCAATCACAGACTGGTGGAATTTTCCAGTAATCCAAGTACGTGTTGTATCGTGAGTGGCCGTCTATGGGTTACGCCTGCACTGAGCCTGCCAGACTACGCGATAGGGAGAAGACAGAGAACTGGGGACACGGTTGTGTTGCCAGGACAAAACATACAGAGCGTCTGCGTAATTTATAGGATGACTAAGTAGCCAAATATGGTCGTTCACTTGTTCGCTCCGTACAGCCAGCCCATGGCGCTGTTCCGGTCGTGAACAGTCTCAGGCCCACTACGCTGGTCCTATGTTGCTAAGCCGTGTTTGGTGCGAGCCGCCAACTCACCTAATTTCCGGAAGTGTCGAACCAATGGTGAGCTTGGGGATGCGTCACTCTCTGCACGTGCTTTTTTCTGTCTGGGCGCGTCCTGACAGTACCTTTACATTCCGACCTGTAGGGCATCTTTTAGTATCATCGGAGAAAACGCCGTGGCAAAAGTGATCAAAATAAAACAGCCTAGTTTCCGAAATCTCGTCAAATTGATCGTTTTCACCCCTCTTGGAAGTCATCAGATAGGTAGGTAGGTAGGCTCCCGATTTTCTGTCCTATCTGTACACTTAAATTTTACTCAACTTTGTTTTAACAGGAGAACCAATCCACTCCCAACCAGCCAACGTCTCAACTGAAGTAGGTTCATACGAATTTGAACCTCGATGAAACAGCATATAGGGAATCCATATTGATAAAATCCAACAAACTACTCTCAAAATCAGTAGTACACTTTTGGTCCAATAACTGAAGTGTATGAAACATTTCTGGGACGACACATTTGTAGCATAATTTTCTTTTTTCTTCAACTTCATTTCCTATTCCGGTAGCCATCGATCCATCATAGTTTCATCCCCAGGTTCTGTGCGATGGAACAGGCTCACGCGATGCTCACCAGACATGTGACTACCTGCACAACACAAGTCGAACGACACCGTGGTCAGCTGTTTTGTCGGTATTCACCGTGACCTCGAACGATGAAATCCAAACCTCGGATAATCGTAAGATTTCAGTCAAGCCACTCCCCAGAATGTGTGTTCAAATCGCACTGGTAAGAGACTGAATTTGTGCCACAGTCGAGTCGAGTCTGGTTATGATTTCATATCTGCTCTTTGTCTAGTCAAAGTATTTACCAACAAAATTTTGTGTTGTCCTCATTAACTTTTCATCAGACTGATCCTCTATGGTGGGCTTGGTGAATCATTGTAAGGACTGCACCGGTAGCGGATGACATCTTCAGAAATATGTATGATGACTGGCGAAGTACACTCATTTCCATACAAATTCGGTTTTCAAGAAACTCACCTGGAACCCAATTGGATCCCTCGTTTGTGATTTTTCCATACAGCTGAATGTGCTGCACCAGGCTACCTCATGTTTCAGTCGCTACGATATTCGAGATATCGCGACACATATATTTGTACCACACTACTCATAAGGTTGTTGAGGAGGCTGTCGAGGAGTTTTCAGCAACCTTATGAGTAGTGCATTAAAACATATATTCTTCAGAAATATGTATGATGACTGGCGAAGTACACTCATTTCCATACAAATTCGGTTTTCAAGAAACTCACCTGGAACCCAATTGGATCCCTCGTTTGTGATTTTTCCATACAGCTGAATGTGCTGCACCAGGCTACCTCATGTTTCAGTCGCTACGATATTCGAGATATCGCGACACATATATTTGTACCACACTACTCATAAGGTTGTTGAGGAGGCTGTCGAGGAGTTTTCAGCAACCTTATGAGTAGTGCATTACAAACATATATATGTATGTTGACCTTTTGTCCGGAGACGAATTCCCTTGGTTCGGTTTCTTTAAACCTGTCAACGGAAGCAATGAAAATGATGTCTACATACTGAGGTTTGTAGAATCGAAAAAATGGAAGTTACCTCCATGTTATGTTGGATTTATCTGTGTGCGGAAGCCCAGGCTAAATCAAAATTTTCGTTTGTGAGCTTCGCTATGCTGATGTCAAGAGAACTCCTGCAATGTGAAGTTAACAATTTTACTTAAAGTGAGTGGTAATTCAATAAATTAGGTGATTAAGATTCGAATTTATCAATCGGAAAGTTCGTGGTTAGAACCCAAACGCGGCATCTCGTCTGCTTCTGCCTAGACTTGAGGAAACTGACAGTCAGTCAGTAGTGGTCAGTCACGTAGACAAAAGTTTGTCTGTCATGAGGAGGTAGCAAAGTCACGTGACACAAATAGTCACTCTATTGCTCAGTAGTATTGTCACGCTCAATTTCCGCTGAGTACACCCAGCTTGCTTAGAACGTTCGATGGGGTTACAAAAGAATTTCTTAAGCGGGATGATGGAATGATATAAGTTGTGTCTACATCCACCCGTCTGCATCTCAATTCTGTCCAGTTTTCTGACACCTCATGCAAACGCGTATGTCTTGCCACCAGATGGCTGCAATGACCTCAACATGCAAAGGCTTTTGGAATTACACGTCGAGCCCAACAAGTATACCGCACATTTTCAGCTAGTTTCTTGACGAAGTAAGATGAACAACCCGTGCAAAATATGGAGACAGGTATTGCCAATACCAGAATCTCTTTACGTTATCCGCTACACGAAGTTTCCTGTCACGTTAGAGTTACTCACAGTAATTCCTCTGACGGGTCTTAAGTATTCCTTCAGATTTCCAGTTCTCAGGTGCCCTTTTATGGGTGTAATATTATCTCTTTCAGGGACTGTCGAAGAAGGGCCACCATTGAAAGATATCTTCCAAAGTTTATAAGATTTTTCCGTTTCTGGAGAGGTAGCATCGTCGAAAAATGAAGCAAAAAGCGCGCTGGACAGTCTGAGTGGCACCTTGGGGTGACACCTATGAAAGGCGAACGCATACACCTACAGGCTCTAAAGGTTAGCTGAAAGAGCTCAACGAACGTCAGATACACGACCTCGTATGCTTCAGAGAATAAGATCCAGCTTCAGATCCTGTAGTGCCATCCACTTGACGTTTTTGAAAAAAAAACAGGGTGATTATGATGTATTTTTTACAATGGGTGTGCACCGTTTATTGGTTTGATTTCATGTCACCTTGTATACTAGTTCAGCTAAATTCAACGCCGGCATCAATAGTTGCGACATTCGGGAAACAGAGGCTCAAAAGCCGGATATCCATGAGAGGAATGTTCAAGCACACTAAACTGAAAAAAATTGAGCATTATGTCGACGTAAGAATCTAGGAACGCAACGAATTTGGCATCCAAACTGACATACCTGAAAGACGTATAGTAGCCTGGCAATCTCGTTGGAAAGCAAGGTCAGATTAGACACCGGTTACATGTGGGACTTGAGAACTATTCAGGGTCACGTAAATCCTCCGTTTGGGGGCGGCCGGATTCATTTCAACTTGTCGCCTCACAGGTTTTAATAGATCTTGGTTTGTTGTGCACAAAAAGTGGTTCTGGTATCACGAGGCATTGCCATTGGTTCAGGCTCTACGGATGGTTAATCGTGCTTCCTCTAAATCTGGCGACATCGTCATTATTAGGAGAAACAGCTCCGAATGTAACGAGACTACGTAACAGCCAATGGAATAACCGTTTTCGTTGAGACAGATTTCATTGGTTGTTCTCCACTCGCCCTTGACAGATGAGCTGTGCTCTAAGTATCACTATTTTGTCCCGCTTGTACGCGACAGTGATCAATGGAGCAGCTGGCTCGCACGTTCGTTGACTTTTCTGGTTTGGCTAAGCGCACCAGGCTATCAATCGGCTATTCAGACCGGGGTTCACGGTAATGAGAAGGCATTAAAGAGGCTGTGGTCCACAACAGTCATCAGGAAGACAGTGTGTACCACTGAACAGAATTTTCATGATTCTTCCAGTCACGGTTGAATTCCGGGTCATTCTGTAGCTGTCGTTTTTGACCACACACGTGATCACCAAATTAAATCTACGTTGATATAATATTAGCTGATAAATTAAGATGATGTGTACCAATTTAAACCGCACATTTTACATAATAATCGAAATGCCACATCTAGACGGCCTTGTGTCTCAATTCAAGCATGCTGTTTCAAATTCTGAAATCTCCAAGTACTCAATTTGGGGGCGGTCGGATTCATTTAACCTTCTCTCCTCATTGTTTTTTTTGGTAGATATTGGTTTGCTGTGCGCAGTACGTCCCAAACTATTTAAGCTGACGGGTCGTTTTCTGTCTCCGGTGATGCACAAATCCCCTGCGAGCTCGTTGCAGCCAGTGTTGACCTCGCATGCTACGATCACCTGTTGAGAGACCGAAAACAATAGGTTAATGCTTTAACTAAAAGGGATCACAGATGCGTCTCTTTCCTGGCACCGTGTGGCTAAAATACATTTGGGACGCGAATCCTTAAATTTTCTGTTGTTAGTTGTGGCCTTCAAATGACCTTGACTTGTCATGGGAGTTGATTGACAAATAGCAACCAAGCTAAGGTTTTGGACAGATACATAAGCGTTTTTCAATTTAAAATATGAAATTGCTGGCCCTTGGAAACAAATAGCTGCTAAAATGACAACAATAGGCGTTGTCCAGGCCACTGGATATGTTAAGCGGTTTGCTGTCAAGCCACACCAAATTTTTGCTTAAAATCAGTAATGTTCTCTAGGGGTTGTACTATATTGATACCTGGAAGCGAGCTCATTTGAAAGCCACTGAATATTTTGATGATGAGAACGACTCCTGGAAGGCTTCTCTAGTTGTTGCGCCAATTTTTCACCACCCGGTGCATTGTCTTTGGGTCCTTCCAATACCCCAAATCAAGGAGCCTTCCTAAGAGACCACCTTTAACATCCTTCTCCTATTCAAAAGGGTGATTGATATTAGTTATCTCACCAATAATATTTCAAAAATACGGACTTTACATTGGTGAATTGTCGTTTTACTGTTTTACTACTCTTTAGTATTACCGTAAATCTCAAGCTGTTGGCATAAACTAACAACTACTCTATGACAAATGCACTAATTTGCAAATCAATTTTGTTTTCACGGGAGACTCAAGTGAATCTCTCGTTTATAATGTTAATCAACTGAATATGCTACGCGCAGGTAGGCTCATGTTTTAGTTGGCACGATATTCGAGATGTCGCAGTATATTTTCATAATGGAAACTACTCACAAGGTTGCTGAAAACTCATTGACAGCCCACGACCGGTTTTGCCCTTCTTGGGACTCTTCGGGTAGGAGCAGTTCCCGAGTTTCCGTCAACCTTATGTTCCACTTGAACCCAAGGTGTACCGATTGGACAGTTACACTAATTTGCAACTCAATCTGGTTTTCACGGGTGTCTCGAGTGAATCTCCAATTTATGATGTTCTCCAACTTAATGTGCTTCAAACAGGTCGCCTCATGTTTCAGCTGGTACGATATTCAAGACCGCGCCTACCTGGTGAGCCCCAAGATGGGCGAGACCTGTCGTGGGCTGTCGATGAATTTTCAGCAACCTTGCGATATATCTTGTTTCAACAGCTACTCTGTTGAAGGTGCATTTATTCACAAAGCGCGGTGGAACTGAATGATCGGATGTACTAGAGATACGCACCAATTCTCGTTTTTACGTTTTCTGGTTTCACGCCAGATATCCGCTTTTGTCAAGCTGCGTACGACCTTGAGAGTAACGCTCATGTATGTCGGCAGATGGTCGAAATGTGGCCCTATTTGCCAGAAACACACAGTTGGCCATCTTGTATTAACACCTAAAATTCGCAGTTGTCCATTTAACGATGAGTTTTTGTTAGATAATTTTCACTCAAACTTGTTGCAACCAGCTGTTTTTCCGGAGGTTTCAACCATTCCGATACTTGAAACTCACCAACATTCACTAAGCTTGTTTAATTACTTACTCACGTACTCGCTTACCTACTTAATTATTTACTGACCTATTCACTTATTTACTTGTCTAACTCACTAACTCGCTTACCTACTCACTTATTTACTAACTTATTCACTTATTTGCTTACTTACTTATTATCATTTATTTTTGAAAAGCATGGTCACAAACATAAAAAGTGAATGCAAGCGATGAATGCGGAAGAGTAACAGGAGAATATGGGTGAAAAGAGAGAAACGTCTCATTCGAAATCATGCCAAGAAAAGTTCCAGTCTGATGAGATGAATCCCAAAGTATGTAAAGATTTTGGTATGGAAACACGCGTCTAAAGACCAACAACCGAAGAAAGTACAAACAATGGTGAATGCTCTTCAAGGCACGGTAGGCACAGTCAAGACTCACACTTCAGGCACAAAGTGCCCGTCATACTGGGTCTGGTGTGAGATTAAATGGAAAAGATGTACCTTCAATGCCATGTGCCACGCATAAAGGTGTCATAAGTACGCAGAGAGCCCACAATGGCAAGCAAACACAAGTCACTGACTGTGACCTTAGGAAGTCCCAGTCCAATAACAGCCTTAGCGGATTAAGGAAAGCAGATCCCTCGATAATAGATGATCATCGGTTGGTGAACCAAGAAGTCGACATAACAACCGATGGCATGTAGGGCTGAGATTATGGCCAGGGCATATTCACCAGCACCATACTTCTGCTTCTCCCGACCTAAAGCTGCCACCTTGACGTGGTGGTCGGGGTTCAGTGCTGCAGAGATTCCGCTGGCTACACCTTACTTTACTTACTTACTTACTTACTTACTTTACTTACTTACTTACTTACTTACTTTACTTACTTACTTACTTACTTACTTACTTTACTTACTTACTTACTTACTTACTTTACTTACTTACTTACTTACTTACTTTACTTACTTACTTACTTACTTACTTTACTTACTTACTTACTTACTTACTTTACTTACTTACTTACTTACTTACTTTACTTACTTACTTACTTACTTACTTTACTTACTTACTTACTTACTTACTTTACTTACTTACTTACTTACTTACTTTACTTACTTACTTACTTACTTACTTTACTTACTTACTTACTTACTTACTTACTTTACTTACTTACTTACTTACTTACTTTACTTACTTACTTACTTACTTACTTTACTTACTTACTTACTTACTTACTTTACTTACTTACTTACTTACTTACTTTACTTACTTACTTACTTACTTACTTTACTTACTTACTTACTTACTTACTTTACTTACTTACTTACTTACTTACTTTACTTACTTACTTACTTACTTACTTTACTTACTTACTTACTTACTTACTTTACTTACTTACTTACTTACTTACTTACTTTACTTACTTACTTACTTACTTACTTTACTTACTTACTTACTTACTTACTTTACTTACTTACTTACTTACTTACTTTACTTACTTACTTACTTACTTACTTTACTTACTTACTTACTTACTTACTTTACTTACTTACTTACTTACTTACTTTACTTACTTACTTACTTACTTACTTTACTTACTTACTTACTTACTTACTTTACTTACTTACTTACTTACTTACTTTACTTACTTACTTACTTACTTACTTACTTTACTTACTTACTTACTTACTTACTTTACTTACTTACTTACTTACTTACTTTACTTACTTACTTACTTACTTACTTTACTTACTTACTTACTTACTTACTTTACTTACTTACTTACTTACTTACTTTACTTACTTACTTACTTACTTACTTTACTTACTTACTTACTTACTTACTTTACTTACTTACTTACTTACTTACTTTACTTACTTACTTACTTACTTACTTTACTTACTTACTTACTTACTTACTTACTTTACTTACTTACTTACTTACTTACTTTACTTACTTACTTACTTACTTACTTTACTTACTTACTTACTTACTTACTTTACTTACTTACTTACTTACTTACTTTACTTACTTACTTACTTACTTACTTTACTTACTTACTTACTTACTTACTTTACTTACTTACTTACTTACTTACTTTACTTACTTACTTACTTACTTACTTTACTTACTTACTTACTTACTTACTTTACTTACTTACTTACTTACTTACTTACTTTACTTACTTACTTACTTACTTACTTTACTTACTTACTTACTTACTTACTTTACTTACTTACTTACTTACTTACTTTACTTACTTACTTACTTACTTACTTTACTTACTTACTTACTTACTTACTTTACTTACTTACTTACTTACTTACTTTACTTACTTACTTACTTACTTACTTTACTTACTTACTTACTTACTTACTTTACTTACTTACTTACTTACTTACTTTACTTACTTACTTACTTACTTACTTACTTTACTTACTTACTTACTTACTTACTTTACTTACTTACTTACTTACTTACTTTACTTACTTACTTACTTACTTACTTTACTTACTTACTTACTTACTTACTTTACTTACTTACTTACTTACTTACTTTACTTACTTACTTACTTACTTACTTTACTTACTTACTTACTTACTTACTTTACTTACTTACTTACTTACTTACTTTACTTACTTACTTACTTACTTACTTTACTTACTTACTTACTTACTTACTTACTTTACTTACTTACTTACTTACTTACTTTACTTACTTACTTACTTACTTACTTTACTTACTTACTTACTTACTTACTTTACTTACTTACTTACTTACTTACTTTACTTACTTACTTACTTACTTACTTTACTTACTTACTTACTTACTTACTTTACTTACTTACTTACTTACTTACTTTACTTACTTACTTACTTACTTACTTTACTTACTTACTTACTTACTTACTTTACTTACTTACTTACTTACTTACTTACTTTACTTACTTACTTACTTACTTACTTTACTTACTTACTTACTTACTTACTTTACTTACTTACTTACTTACTTACTTTACTTACTTACTTACTTACTTACTTTACTTACTTACTTACTTACTTACTTTACTTACTTACTTACTTACTTACTTTACTTACTTACTTACTTACTTACTTTACTTACTTACTTACTTACTTACTTTACTTACTTACTTACTTACTTACTTTACTTACTTACTTACTTACTTACTTACTTTACTTACTTACTTACTTACTTACTTTACTTACTTACTTACTTACTTACTTTACTTACTTACTTACTTACTTACTTTACTTACTTACTTACTTACTTACTTTACTTACTTACTTACTTACTTACTTTACTTACTTACTTACTTACTTACTTTACTTACTTACTTACTTACTTACTTTACTTACTTACTTACTTACTTACTTTACTTACTTACTTACTTACTTACTTTACTTACTTACTTACTTACTTACTTACTTTACTTACTTACTTACTTACTTACTTTACTTACTTACTTACTTACTTACTTTACTTACTTACTTACTTACTTACTTTACTTACTTACTTACTTACTTACTTTACTTACTTACTTACTTACTTACTTTACTTACTTACTTACTTACTTACTTTACTTACTTACTTACTTACTTACTTTACTTACTTACTTACTTACTTACTTTACTTACTTACTTACTTACTTACTTTACTTACTTACTTACTTACTTACTTACTTTACTTACTTACTTACTTACTTACTTTACTTACTTACTTACTTACTTACTTTACTTACTTACTTACTTACTTACTTTACTTACTTACTTACTTACTTACTTTACTTACTTACTTACTTACTTACTTTACTTACTTACTTACTTACTTACTTTACTTACTTACTTACTTACTTACTTTACTTACTTACTTACTTACTTACTTTACTTACTTACTTACTTACTTACTTTACTTACTTACTTACTTACTTACTTACTTTACTTACTTACTTACTTACTTACTTTACTTACTTACTTACTTACTTACTTTACTTACTTACTTACTTACTTACTTTACTTACTTACTTACTTACTTACTTTACTTACTTACTTACTTACTTACTTTACTTACTTACTTACTTACTTACTTTACTTACTTACTTACTTACTTACTTTACTTACTTACTTACTTACTTACTTTACTTACTTACTTACTTACTTACTTTACTTACTTACTTACTTACTTACTTACTTTACTTACTTACTTACTTACTTACTTTACTTACTTACTTACTTACTTACTTTACTTACTTACTTACTTACTTACTTTACTTACTTACTTACTTACTTACTTTACTTACTTACTTACTTACTTACTTTACTTACTTACTTACTTACTTACTTTACTTACTTACTTACTTACTTACTTTACTTACTTACTTACTTACTTACTTTACTTACTTACTTACTTACTTACTTTACTTACTTACTTACTTACTTACTTACTTTACTTACTTACTTACTTACTTACTTTACTTACTTACTTACTTACTTACTTTACTTACTTACTTACTTACTTACTTTACTTACTTACTTACTTACTTACTTTACTTACTTACTTACTTACTTACTTTACTTACTTACTTACTTACTTACTTTACTTACTTACTTACTTACTTACTTTACTTACTTACTTACTTACTTACTTTACTTACTTACTTACTTACTTACTTTACTTACTTACTTACTTACTTACTTACTTTACTTACTTACTTACTTACTTACTTTACTTACTTACTTACTTACTTACTTTACTTACTTACTTACTTACTTACTTTACTTACTTACTTACTTACTTACTTTACTTACTTACTTACTTACTTACTTTACTTACTTACTTACTTACTTACTTTACTTACTTACTTACTTACTTACTTTACTTACTTACTTACTTACTTACTTTACTTACTTACTTACTTACTTACTTTACTTACTTACTTACTTACTTACTTACTTTACTTACTTACTTACTTACTTACTTTACTTACTTACTTACTTACTTACTTTACTTACTTACTTACTTACTTACTTTACTTACTTACTTACTTACTTACTTTACTTACTTACTTACTTACTTACTTTACTTACTTACTTACTTACTTACTTTACTTACTTACTTACTTACTTACTTTACTTACTTACTTACTTACTTACTTTACTTACTTACTTACTTACTTACTTTACTTACTTACTTACTTACTTACTTACTTTACTTACTTACTTACTTACTTACTTTACTTACTTACTTACTTACTTACTTTACTTACTTACTTACTTACTTACTTTACTTACTTACTTACTTACTTACTTTACTTACTTACTTACTTACTTACTTTACTTACTTACTTACTTACTTACTTTACTTACTTACTTACTTACTTACTTTACTTACTTACTTACTTACTTACTTTACTTACTTACTTACTTACTTACTTTACTTACTTACTTACTTACTTACTTACTTTACTTACTTACTTACTTACTTACTTTACTTACTTACTTACTTACTTACTTTACTTACTTACTTACTTACTTACTTTACTTACTTACTTACTTACTTACTTTACTTACTTACTTACTTACTTACTTTACTTACTTACTTACTTACTTACTTTACTTACTTACTTACTTACTTACTTTACTTACTTACTTACTTACTTACTTTACTTACTTACTTACTTACTTACTTTACTTACTTACTTACTTACTTACTTACTTTACTTACTTACTTACTTACTTACTTTACTTACTTACTTACTTACTTACTTTACTTACTTACTTACTTACTTACTTTACTTACTTACTTACTTACTTACTTTACTTACTTACTTACTTACTTACTTTACTTACTTACTTACTTACTTACTTTACTTACTTACTTACTTACTTACTTTACTTACTTACTTACTTACTTACTTTACTTACTTACTTACTTACTTACTTTACTTACTTACTTACTTACTTACTTACTTTACTTACTTACTTACTTACTTACTTTACTTACTTACTTACTTACTTACTTTACTTACTTACTTACTTACTTACTTTACTTACTTACTTACTTACTTACTTTACTTACTTACTTACTTACTTACTTTACTTACTTACTTACTTACTTACTTTACTTACTTACTTACTTACTTACTTTACTTACTTACTTACTTACTTACTTTACTTACTTACTTACTTACTTACTTTACTTACTTACTTACTTACTTACTTACTTTACTTACTTACTTACTTACTTACTTTACTTACTTACTTACTTACTTACTTTACTTACTTACTTACTTACTTACTTTACTTACTTACTTACTTACTTACTTTACTTACTTACTTACTTACTTACTTTACTTACTTACTTACTTACTTACTTTACTTACTTACTTACTTACTTACTTTACTTACTTACTTACTTACTTACTTTACTTACTTACTTACTTACTTACTTTACTTACTTACTTACTTACTTACTTACTTTACTTACTTACTTACTTACTTACTTTACTTACTTACTTACTTACTTACTTTACTTACTTACTTACTTACTTACTTTACTTACTTACTTACTTACTTACTTTACTTACTTACTTACTTACTTACTTTACTTACTTACTTACTTACTTACTTTACTTACTTACTTACTTACTTACTTTACTTACTTACTTACTTACTTACTTTACTTACTTACTTACTTACTTACTTTACTTACTTACTTACTTACTTACTTACTTTACTTACTTACTTACTTACTTACTTTACTTACTTACTTACTTACTTACTTTACTTACTTACTTACTTACTTACTTTACTTACTTACTTACTTACTTACTTTACTTACTTACTTACTTACTTACTTTACTTACTTACTTACTTACTTACTTTACTTACTTACTTACTTACTTACTTTACTTACTTACTTACTTACTTACTTTACTTACTTACTTACTTACTTACTTTACTTACTTACTTACTTACTTACTTACTTTACTTACTTACTTACTTACTTACTTTACTTACTTACTTACTTACTTACTTTACTTACTTACTTACTTACTTACTTTACTTACTTACTTACTTACTTACTTTACTTACTTACTTACTTACTTACTTTACTTACTTACTTACTTACTTACTTTACTTACTTACTTACTTACTTACTTTACTTACTTACTTACTTACTTACTTTACTTACTTACTTACTTACTTACTTTACTTACTTACTTACTTACTTACTTACTTTACTTACTTACTTACTTACTTACTTTACTTACTTACTTACTTACTTACTTTACTTACTTACTTACTTACTTACTTTACTTACTTACTTACTTACTTACTTTACTTACTTACTTACTTACTTACTTTACTTACTTACTTACTTACTTACTTTACTTACTTACTTACTTACTTACTTTACTTACTTACTTACTTACTTACTTTACTTACTTACTTACTTACTTACTTTACTTACTTACTTACTTACTTACTTACGTAATCGCTCATCTACTGACTCGTTCGTTTACTCACTTGCTTACTTGCTTACTCATTGGATCGTTTTCTTAGTTTGACTAAAAGTTCGGCCGTTCGCTGAGTGAAGAATCGCTGAACTTACTTACTTACTTACGTAATCGCTCATCTACTGACTTACTCGTTTACTCACTTGCTTACTTGCTTACTCATTGGATCGTTTTCTTAGTTTGACTAAAAGTTCGGCCGTTCGCTGAGTGAAGATAGAATCGCTGACTTGCTGAATCGGTATCACATTACAGACAGGCAGCCTAACAGCTGAGCAATGACCTTCACATACAACCCTAGATTCATCAATACAGGATTACCTTTATTGTCCGTTTGAATAGGTCAAATGATAGCAAGTATCGAATATATATAAGTCAACTTTCTATTGACCTAAACTATCACAAAGTAACTGCACCACTTATACTCCAAGGCCACCAATTTATACCTCTTTGAGACCAGTCACTTCAGCACAACTGTCAATCAAATGTGCCGCCTGAGTCCGCCTGAATCCACAGCATGAAAGACCATCAGGAGGTGAGCCGACACAATCACATGACTTTCTAATGCGGTTGCACATCCGTGTGTTGGTGCAGCCACGACGCAAATGGCAGTCGATTTGACAGCTGGCATGTGTAGACTGCTAAAGGACATATGAATGTGTGAAGCACATGAAGCTCTAGGAAAGGAAAGGAGTGATCCAATGAGATACGCTGATATTCGCAAGGCGCTCACAAGAAGTTTGACATGCCGCAAAATGTCCAGTCTGGGCAGTTGGCCCGAGAAACGCGCGCTTAAGTAACTCAGTCAGATTTAGACTCACAACGACGGTTTTCAAACAGAACCAATCAAACACTATCGTTCAAGTTTGTAAGAGGCCTAGACAGCAAGCGACAGCATTCCTTTTTCAGTAGTACTTGACATGTTTGGATGAAGCATTCCGCTAAATTCTGGCTACAGAAAGGGTTCTGGTGCTGATCTTCCCTGAGCTGCTACAATTCGGGATAGATGCAAAGCATTTATGGTTGGAAGGAAAGTTGTGCCCGCTTCCGCAAAGCACTGTCGATTGTTCCACATACTTTGTGTAGTTAATGAGTAGCCTACACGAGATATTCTGCAAATGTGGGGAAAACCGTGCTGACACGTGCACACAATTTGAAAGCCAAGCCAGTGAACCGTTTTATCCGCTGGTGCCTAACGAGTCTCCTATACCAGAACGTTTATTGAACTTTTATCGACGTTTACGGGAGGTCAGACGAGGAGGCGATCTGCATACATGAACCGTCTTGAGAAGACTTTGAAAATTGTCAACCCTGTTATTACTTCCATAGTTAGAACTCACCCTTTGAAAGGTACCATTTATTGATATTCGTGCCGTTAGCAAATGAGATGATCAGGAGTGAAGCCGTTGACTTATTGAATAAGTCGAAAAAAGAATCCTGGATCGTCGCAGCGGCGTTAACTATGATATCCCAACTCTGTCCAATTCGGGCTGCACTCCCGGGCCATTATGTACTCGCTTCGGATTAACGGCTGTTTGTGAGCACAGCGCGCTACCCTCAACAGAGCAGCATTGCCACAAACCACGCTGTAACTGGCTGTTTGGTCATCACTGCTTACCAGACACACGGTATATGAGGAAACCGCAATTTTTCTTGTCTGGAGATCACCAAAAACCCAATAATTAGGTGGCCCGACCCACAACTGTATCCGCTGGGCAAAAGACGATAAAAATCTCTTTTTTTCACGCTGCTTGGCGCCTGCCAAAAACTGCGTCTGGATTTTTGCATGGGTGCTTCAGTGATAGACCACAAATGCTATATTGAATATCGTGCCAACTGAATCATGAGGTGGCCTGTGTGCAGCACATTCAGCTGGAGGACATCATAAACGAGAGATTCAATTGAGTCTCCCGTGATAGCCAAATTGATTTGCAAATGAGTGTATTTCTCGAAAACAGTGCAATTTGGGTTCAAGTAGATCATAAGGTTGACGAAAACTCGGGGACTGTGCCTACCTGATGAGCCCCAAGAAGGGCGAAACCGGTCGTGGGCTTTCGAAGAGTTTTCAGCAACCTTGTGAGTAGTTTCCTGTATGAGAATAAATCTTATGTTTATGATTTTTCTATCCTGTGCGCTTCGAATAGGCCAATAGAGATCGGCTTTTCCATTAAGAAGCAACCAGGGCGATGAGTTGCGCTATTTCATGCCACCAGAAATGGTATAAACAGAATAGAATGGTTCAAGGTGAACGCAAGGACTGATTCCTTTCGTGTCTGGTATGACTGATTGACGGACTGTCTGAAAATTCAATTTCTCTGGTAGCAATGCACTGGTAAACATGTTACTCCAAGGTGACGGAAATCACTCGTTCGTTGGCCCACTCACTCACACAGAAAGAAGGACCTAATCCAGTGGTGGTCTTACATGAGTCATTGGGAAAGCTAATGGACAATGACACCCAGGACGTGAATGAGAAGGAATAGATTTAAGGGGAGGATTAGTGGGCTGAGTTGATAAAGGTCACAGTTGAAATATTTCATCGCGAGGCACACTGAATTTAGTTCAACATGTGTGACTCACTATGGGCCGGGTGTTTGTGCAACTGACATAGTGTCTGAGACTATAGGATAATTAGTTTCAATGTAAACCCAAATCCGCGGCTAAGAGCTTTAAATAAGTTGTCAGAGGAAAACAGTGTGAATAAGTCCATCTAAGCGAAGTACACGCATTCGCAAATCAACTTGGTTTTGCAAGACTAACCTGGAACCCATGTTCGCAAAAAATCAACTTGGTTTTGCAAGACTAACCTGTAACCCATGTTCGTAAACAACTGAATGTGCTGCACCAGGCCGCCCCATGTTTTAGTTGGAACGATATTCGAGATATCGCGATATATTTTGTATATTAGCATTGTGTGTTATTGTTATATATTATAACCCTATCTGTAGCACTGACCAAGAGTACATATCTACCGATAGAGACCTCATTTTTATCAGTTGATTCAAGTGACTTGGGCAAAACCCTTTCCGGGTGTAATGCAAAAAGTCCTATATGCGTTTACCAGCCTTCAATAGTGAATGACCTACATATTATAATAGTTGTATTCTGTTTAGTACAGTCAACTACAAGTGTCGATAACAAAACAGCAGCAAAAAAGATGGGGGCTAGTTGAATCTGTTATTCAATTCTGCCGGGGGCTGTCGCTTTAGCGGTAGACTGATATGGTGAGACATAGTGCGGTCGCTGTACTGCGATGTAGCGTCTATATAAAAGTACACTTCACCTAGTGCCTTAAATGCGCGCGCACAAAAAGTGGTTGTGGTATCACGAGGTATTGCCGTTGGTTCAGACTCTACGGATGTTCAATCATGTTTCCCCTAAATCTGGCGACATCCTCACTATTAGGAGAACCAGCTCCGAACGTAACGGGACAACATGACAGCCAATGGAATAGCCGTTTTTTGTTGGGACTGATTTTATTGGTTGTTGTTCGCTCGTCCTTGACAGATGAGCTGTGCTCTTAGCATCACTTTTTTGACCCGCTTGTACGCGACAGTGATCACACGTTCATTGACTTTTTCTGGTTTGGTCAAGCACACCAGGCTATCAATCGGCTATCCGGACCAGAGTTCACGGTCTTAATAAGAAGGCATTAAGGAGACTCTAGTCCACAACAGTCAATAAGATGACAGTGTATGTACCACTGAACATAAATGACAGAACTTTCGAGATTTATTCAATCCCGGTCGAATTTCCGGCTCATCCTGTAGCTGTCGTTTTTGACCACACACGTGATCACCAAATTAAATCTACGTTGATATAATATTAGCTGATAAATTAAGATGATGTGCACCAATTTAAACCGCACATCTTACATAATAATCGATATGCTACATCTAGACGGCCTTGTGTCTCAGTCCAAGCGTGCTGTTTTTCAAATTTTGATGCGTGACATCGCGTGATACCCACGTGACATCACGTGCAGTGTTGACGAAGGACAATACAAGCGGGGGATTTTGACTTAGGTCTCCACTGTGCTACATTTACTCGTCACATCAGTTTAAACATCAAAGTTTTCTTCCATTCGCTTTGCCTGAGAGTATGTTTCCAAATTTAACCTCAGGTTTAGTATCCCCAGAAAACTATAAAATTAGCATAACCAGGTATTTTTAAGACGATCTGTGGGGTCATGAGTATAACTCAACAAACGTAAATAATAATATCTAAAAATCAATTTTCTTCCGTGGCCGGGATGAAATATGACGGAAGGCTAAGCAAACTCATCGGGAGAAGCGTTCTTCCCAAAGTGGAAACAGTCAAATCGATTGACTTTATTTAACATTCGAGTAATATTTGACATATTTTGGAGTTTGATGTGACACGAGTGCCGATTACGTTTGATCAATTCTCATAGAAATCCACCGATTGGTGTTTCAGAGATTAGCAACAGGACCCTTCAAAATGTCGGTTATGCATTCAGCTTGGTACCTTTCAAGGCTATTTTTTGGTGGCGCCAAAAGATTTATAGGTGTGTCTACCTCGAATCGCGCGATATACCTTCAAGCAAAACATTTAGTTTTTGGCTTGTTTGTCTAAATTGATGACGTTTTTCCGGCACTCGAGGCCGACTTCTGTCTCTCGACTTCCCCTGTTTAGACTCACCATCGTCGTTCATGTGTTTTTTTCTTAACTTGTTTACAATCCCTATTTATTTGGTCGCGTTTTTTGTTACTTAATGTTTATTTTTGTACTGGGAATTTACTTACTGTTTACTTATCACAATCATCCCGACTTGCTTACTGCTGCAGACATTCTCGTAGTCAATGGGGATATATAGCCGACAGCAAGAACGCCACTGCAATTGGTCGGCATCCGTGTCTTATTGTGTGTCCAATCAGGCACAGGGATGAGCACGCTGTCCCCATCCTGGAAGGCGAGTAGCACCGACAACACCGAAGCGTTTCGTGATCTCCTTCATAGTCCTCTGCCATGTCAAGGGTTGGCCACCTCTCGGTTTACGCCACTCTGATTTGGGCATGGAAAACAGTACTCTCTTCGGCAAACGATGGTTCGGCATACGCAACACATGTCCCAACCAACGCAGCTCCTGGTGCTGAATAATAGGCGCATTACGACACACTGACCGGATTTCTGTAATATATACATCCTCACCACCTTGCCTGGTTATAAGACCAACAGTGTTTTTCCGAATGATGTTCTTCTACGTAAATATATGGGGGAGAATTGTTGTCCCAGCACCCCAACTTGTACTGTTCTTGTCTTATGGGAAGCCAAACTGCACACTGTAGTTAACACAAACAGAATGAGGACCAAACACTAGGGTGAATAAGAGAGAGAGACCATCACTTTTCGTTCGTTTGGACCCAAGCGGCTAAAAAGAATCGTTCAGCTTCAAGACCCTTCCAGGACCTAGCTGTCATGCTACCCGAATAAAGCACGGGGGCTGAGATACTGTTAGGTTGCTCCAGACAGGTGAAGCCGAGGTGCAGGGGTCGGGTTCGAACCATCCGCACTCTAACCACTTGATCCATCTCGCCCCAAGCGGCCAGGAGATAAACGATGCTGTCACAGTTCCACCATGCATCTTAGAGTACTAGATGAACGACGGACAATCACGAATGACCGCAACTAAAAGTACAGGATGGTGGTAGACACGTGGTGTTGTGAATTTCTGCAATTCGTGGCACGTTGGAGGGTGGACCGTGACAAGGCATCAAGTGATACTCGCTGAGGGGAGCAGAGCAAACTAATGAGTCGTGGTTCGCCAGTCCGCTCTTGCAGCAAATATTGCTTCTTAATTCAAAAACCTTACCTAACCAGCCACAAAATTTATGGAGCAACCTGACACGAGGTCCCTGCAGGATAGCAGACTGTTCACCCACCATGGTGGTAAAAGCCCTCACCAAAAAAACGGCTAAATTAGGTTCACATCCATGCCTGCTTGTAGCCATTGGAGAATGCCCAGGGTGTGAAGATTAGGTGACATCGATATCAAAAAGGCACTTTTGGAAAAAGTGTGGAACCGATTGAGAAGTCATCGTTTCCGAATCTCTTGGTAGGCCATAAGGCCGTGGTCGATTTGCACTTTTAGGGTAGAATCGATACCAATTGCCTTGCCCAAGTGGTATGTCGCGGACCGCAAATATTTGCCGACTTCATCTTTACTCCTGTTCACAATAGATGTAACATTCGCATTATCGATCACCCGGTAAGGACCCTCAGCTAGGTGTTGCTTGACCTTCTGTAGATAATCACTCTTGTTCCTGACAGTAGTCGCCTTATTCTTATCCGCCTTTGCGATTATTATGCTGCCTACCTGTTTTACGGTGTTTCACGCTCTTTGCAATTTTTGAAGCTCCTGGCTGCCTTCACTGGCAGGGGTTTTTGAAACACGGATTCAACGCCACGGATTGGTTTATTTATCTATTTATTTATTTATTGATTTGCTTGTTTGTTTATTACACCTTGTTTGCTGAAAATCGTATTGGAATAAAAAACGCGTTTTGAGCATAACGGTTTCAACGTGATTTACTCCACCAACCAACCTAAAAGTTCTGATCATTGCTCAAAAATGAATCCAATCAAAGCCAAAAAACGAGAAGCACTGTTCAGTTGTTGCCACCCTTCAGCAGTTCGGTTACTTCCACTGGCGCGTCTTGATAGTCGCAAAAACCAGACAGTCACAAGTAGCACAAAACGGCTTCAAAACACCTTGAAAGTGGAATCCTGTAAAAGAAACGTGAACAGGAATGCATCTGAACAAAAGGTACCACGTGCGAGTGGTGCCAGGAATCAGTGAATGAAACCGGATTTTATCTCCAATGGTCACTCAATGTGTTAGGCAATGAAAAAATAACTACACTTTCTCAAGTTGATCCACGTGGTTATTCTGAAACAATGTGTCCCACCAAACACCGGTCTGGTGTCTCTTCCAAATGTCTGCTTTCTCCAGAGTAACAAGGAGTGTTGGAATACATCTCAATGTGTCTTCTAGAAAAGTCGAGAAGAACCGCTCTTCTATTGAATGTGCGGCACGAAGTTCATTCCTGGTTGTTACAAGCTAGAATACCATAAACTCATCCTGCCCATGGAAATACAACTGAACTGGTATTCTGGTAACCAAACTGTTGGGTGAGTTATACCGTACATTCTCGAGCATGTGTTACCCAAGCCTCTCCCTTTCATAATCAGACGCGTTGACGGATGTAGAACTTTGGCGTGGAGAAAACAATTTTTTTGTGTAGCACAGTAAAAAAAAATGATGTGGAACTTCGTAGATAGGAAGATTTAAGGCATCCGATATGTTTGTGGATTGTACTAACACGGAAAAGCGTTGGCCAACATTAGTTATATGGCTTTATCCCGAAGGATTTTGCAGAGTCCTATCCCTGAGATGTTTTCTGTTGCGATAGAGAAAGTACAATTGTGTGACAACTTGAGTTTTGAATTTTGTTCCAATCACCCCCTGTTTGTACCTTGATGGGAGAATATACACGACATAGGCTTAATATACTACTCATAAGGCTTCTGAGAAGTCTTCTACAGCCCACGACCGGTTTTGTCATTCTTGAAGCTCATCGCGATAGTTTAGCAGCATTGCTTTCAAAAGAGGTCGTACACCTCATCATTCCCCACCCTGGACATATTAGCGCACTCACATTTCTTGTAAACAGGGCCTTAGCAGGACCATTCCAAAAGCCGAAATGTATTCTTCTTGCTGTTGAGTGGCACAGACAACAGGGAAATTTATTTATTTTGAAGGGGCTTCTGCGAGTCAAAATCAACAAAGATAAAAGTTATTTTCATACAGGAAACTACTCACAAGTTTGCTAAAAACTCTTCGACAGCCCACGACAGCCCCTTTTGGCGCCCATCAGGTAGACGCAGTTCCCGAGTTTCCGTCAATTTTATGTTCTACTTGAACCCAAATTGAACTGCTTTCGAGAAATACACTCATCATTGCAAATCAAGTTTGTTTTTTTTCACGAGCGACCCAAATGAATCTCTCGTTTATGATATTCTACAACTGAATGTGCTGCACACAGGCCGTCTCATGATTCATTTGGCAAGATAATCGAGATATCGCAGTTTGCTGAAGACTCTTCGACAGCCCCGATCGGTTTGTCCCTTCTTGGGGCTCATCGGGTAGGCGCAGTCGTAAACGAGAGACTCCATTGAGTCTCTCGTGAAAACCATATTGATTTTCCAATGAGCGCACTTGTCGAGAATAGTCCAATTTGGGTTCAAGTAGAACATGTGGTTGACGGAAACTCGGGGACTGCGCCTAGCTGATGAGCCTCAAGAAGGGCAAAACCGGTCGTGGGCTGTCGAAGTGTTTTCAGCAACCTTGTGAGTAGTTTCCTTTATAAAAATATACTGCCATATCTTAAGGGCACCGGGTACGTGTAAACGCTAAACAAAAGCTTTCGGGAGTCTTGAGTGGCACTTCTCCACCTGGATATGGAAGGATCATCCAGTCCACCCTGCCGCTGAAATAACAACCTGTCCAACCTGGTCCGCGTTGGTGAGCTTGCGGTACTAATGTCGATACTCGCAAACTACGGGTGGGCACATTCTGATGTATAACAACAAAATACGAGGCACGTGTTTAGCAGTGTACAACTCTGGGCCCTGCATCATCGGTTGTTAAACTCCTGATGACAATCACTGCACTTTGTTGGCGCAGTCAAACATCGGTGATGCAATCGCAATTAAAACGAATTCCTCCGCGTTTGTCGCTTTGGGTATCGCTTTGCTTTACTGTTATTATCAGCTTCTGCGTTTGTAAAGCTATTTCCCGTAAAAACGTGTAAATAAAGAATGATTTCCCACTGAGTGCTTCGTCTAGCAGTTTTGATCAGTTATGAGGAGAAGATGCAATGCTCCAAACGTCTATCGAAAAAAAAGATAAACAGACCTAGACATAACACTCTTTTCTCAAGGCTGTTGGAAAATCTTTGACAACGCATAGCCAGCTTTACTCTACTGGAGCTCATTAGGTAGGCGCAGTTCCCGAGTTTGTTATGCTTGAACTCACATTGGATATACTTCGAAAAATACCCCCAGATGCAAACGGAGTTAGCTTTGACGAGAAATTCAAACGAATTCAACTGAATCCCTCGTTAATGACGGTCTACTTTAACTGGATGCGTCAGGCCGCCTCATATTTCACTTGGTACGATAGTTGCGATATCGCGATAGATTGAATACACCAATATCCTACTCACAGGGTTGCTGAATACTTTTTGGTAGCCCGTGACAAGTTTTGCTCATCTGTGGGCTAATCAGGTAGGCAAAAAACCCCGAGTTTCCGTCAATCTTATGTTCTGACTGAGTAGAATTCAATGTTGCCCCTCAGTACGCCCAGGTAGTCCCGAAAACTAGTCACCGATCAGTGCCTGTGGGTCCGTGGAGCCTAAAACTGTTGAATTACAAGGTTCCATCAAAAGTTGAGCTTTATTTGTGAGCTTGCCCGAATTTCATCACACCAAGTGTAGAGATTACAAAATTGTTGGATCAGTGATATTGTCAAGGGATTTGGTAATCTTTAATTAGCATTTCGTGGTATCACTGAGGCCAAAGTCTTAGGAGCCCCAGTTTATCGTTACTAGGAATCGTCGACAGTGTGCATATCACACCAGACTCAGAGAAATTCGAACCCGGGACCTTCTGATCGGAAGTTGAATAGTTAACTGTTCAGGCTTGAGTAGCTGAACAGCAGTGTGATTAGATCTCACCTCGACAGGATATGGCGCCAATAGCAGAGCAACATCACGTGACCAGGTATTGACTGGCTCTTCGGCTGATGACTCATCATATGGAATTTTCAATCCGAGCCACTTGATGATTGATCGTAGTGTAAGGGACTTTTTAGTTTTCAGTTGATATTTCGTTTTCGTACTTTTTAAAAGCACTTTTCAGTTACTGATCAGACGAACCAAATGAAAAACAAAGTATTTGACATCATCAGGAATTCGTTCTAGTATTACCCTGACAGGCGCATCACATGTGTGCGTCACCCGAAAGGTTTCTGTATCTTTCTTTCGGGTGTAACTACAAAAGTGTTCATTTCAGAGGTCTGTTACACTGACTAACGACTGTTTAGATTCCCTCTTGATTTCAATTTATACGTTTGGTCCTGATTGCTTTAGTAGATTAGTAATGTGTGGAAAAAAAGCTTGACTTAGGGACATTCATTGTTGGTTAGCCGATCGATGTTACAGCCTCCGTGCTTCCTACGAGCAGAGCGGCAACTAGGCGCCTTCCGCTGAACTGAAGGGCGCGAGGTGCCCACACAACGGGAAACGCCCTGAGAGACGAATTTGTAGAGACCTGACGATGAACTGGTTCTCCTTTGAGTGTGGTTACTAAATCCATCTTTGTACGAAGCGTACAGACAGTTCAAAGCTCATGACAAGCATAAACAGAGATAACACATCGTACGACTGTATTATCATAACCTTGGACAAACTGAGTGGTGTTCGGAGAGGATATGTCATTCGACAGAGACTGGTAGTATACACTTCATAAACTACATATGTGTATGCACAGCCTTAACATAAAACTTTCACTCGTTTGGCCCGCAGGAAGCTGTTTGGCCAAAACCCATCGTTGCATGTGGTATACGATAACTGACGCATTGTTTCCGAGAGTAAATTGTTTCAAACCACTAACCCTCGCAGTAGGTCGCCCCATACACTTGAATTTGTCCGTCACACACAATGGTTTTACTGCAGATCGACATTTTAGTAAACTTCGTGCTTTCATAAACGCAAAGTACAAATGCTAACTTGCGACAGAAACAACAACAAAGGGGATGAGTTTCAACCTTGGGTTTTCTACCCAATCAAAGAGCAACAGAACGTCGGGATTGATTGCTTGTTTTGCTCATTGCCGCCGCATCGCTTTCTCTCTCCCGCAAGTGACTCCCCATCCCTCGCGACCTCTGCTTCCATTGCCAGGTAACTTATTCCTGCGTCGGTACCGCATCACTGCGAGATTACATTTGACCATTTGACCGACATCCATAGCACAATGAATGTGAACGCGCGCACGAACCAATCAACATGTCACTGAGGCACGCATATTTTTTCACAGCTTACATCACACTGTGGAATTTGAAAGATCACAAACCCCCTACCAATACGAATTGAAAACGCAAGTTGATGAAATTTCATAAAAAAATAAACATTGTGTCAGGTGTTTTTCTGCGTATCAGTTGATGAAACGGGTATGTATTTCACCATTTACAAGTTGCGGGTGATTTCACAATTTTGAAATTCATACTTAGGTAATCTTATCATAGGAGAGGTAATGTAAGACCAAATTATTGTTTTTGTCCTTACTGCATGATATATTGACATATATGTATATCTATATACCCATATGTTAACACGATATATTCATCTTATTTTGCTGACGCTGTTGATTCTTGAAGAAATGTTACACCAACCGGAATGATAGATCTGGTGACAAATGTAAATTGTTCAGCTATAGCACCTTTTTGGTGTCTAGCTGCCATCCACACGAGGGTTGAGAGTTTGCCAGCTTGCGCATGCCTAGACAGGATTGGTCGCGATGCTTGGGTGGGGTTCGGACCGGCCGAACACTGGGTTGCCTCAAGCTCGTGTATTCGATTCGTTGTTACATCATACCCTTGACCAAAACTTAACCAACCATATTGAGAGACGAATGTATTAGGACAACTTCAATGCTCAACAACTCGTAGCATGTACACGCTGTAAGCATAGTAGGACAACTTCAATGCTCAACAACTCGTAACATGTACACGCTGTAAGCATGGAAGACGTAATGCTCTACTCACGAGGTTGCTAAAAGTTCATCGACAGCCCACGACCGGGTTCGCCCTTCTTGGAACTCGGGGGTTATCATTTAAGTGCATTTCCTGAGTTTCCGTCAACCTTATGTTCTACTTGAAACCAAACTGCACGAAACTAGCCGCATACACTCATTTGCAAACTAATTTGGTTTTGCGAGAGACTCACCTGGAACCCAGCAGAATCTCTTGTTTATGATCATAGGTTTTTCACTCCGCTCTGTTCCATGGACGTAGTCTAATTCCGTTGTGAGGCATGCCGACTTTAATAATCTCAATCTGTGGAGTTACATGACTTGTAGTCAGCTTACTCCGTTCAGGACCCTTGATATCCAGAAGAAGGTAAAAGTGTGGACGATTGTACTGAACCACCAATGTCTTTTTTCAGGAGCTGACAGACCTCTTCGTGCACGCGTACCTCCATAAACAGAGTCGGTGTGCTGAGAGTACACCGTATGGTTAGCATAATGCTTATTTATTACCAGATACATATTCTGATCACTATTCTGGAAATTTTCAGTACTGAAGTATCTAAAACACCATGATATGTGAGTAATCCTGTACCGGAAAACGATGGAAATGCCCTCAGCGTTCAGAAATCCAAGTGTACCAGTGGTCATGGAGGCGCATAATAGCAAGCCGCGTTTGGCATTGATCAACTGATCCAATTCACAAGGGGGTCTGATCAGGTGAGATTGATGTGCATAGGTCAGTAAGACCTAATACTTGCTCAAAAGTACAAAAAAGGCCGTAGGGTTTACACATCTGAACCCATTTACTCCGCCTAATTTTATCTACGCAGAAGACGCAGTGATTAGGACGCAGTGCTGCTGCTGCTGATGATGATGACGATGATGATGATGATGATGATGATGANATGATGATGATGATGATGATGATGATGATGATGATGATGATGAGGATGATTGGGATGATGATGACGATGATGATGATGATTGTGATGATGATGATGATGCTGATGATGATGGTGATGATTGTGATGATGATGATGATGCTGATGATGATGTTGATGAAGATGATGATGATGATGACGATGATGATGATTATGATGATGATGATGAGGATGATGAGGATGATGAGGAGGAGGAGGATCGTGTCTCTCACGAGGCCCCTGCCAGTGGTTTGAACGCTGAAGCTTTCGATCACAATCCAAGAATCAGCATTCCAATTAACTCGCACTGGGATTCACATCACATGGTCACGTGTTGACTGGTTTCCCTTACACTACGGAATATCAGGCCTATCTGATTGATCCTTCCATAATTCTGCTCCTGGGATTTTCAACTGACCTTGTTCAAGGATGTGTACCACACCGCACTGAAGAGCTTGAAGTGTGTTTTTCACGCCTGATAGACACTCCTATATTTTCACCAAAGGAAACCTACTTACAAGGTTGCTGAAATCGCCTCGACAGTCCGATCCCTCTTGGGGCTCATCAGGCAGATGCAGTCCCCGAGTTCGTGTCAACTTTACGTTCTACTTGCATCGAAATTGTACTCATTTCGACAAGTGCACTCGTTTGCGGATTGATTTGGTTTTCAGTCGAAAAATGTCATAAACAACACATTCGGTTGAGTCTGTCGTAAAAACCAAATCTACATGCGAATGCGCGTTCTTGTCAAAGACCCTCATGTAGTTTACGCAGCTGTTCTTGGCGAAACTCTGCAGCCTAGCTTTCTATATCAACCCGGCCTGTTGGAATAATTCCGTGAGCTCCCACTGATATCCTGCGAGTACACGTTAGGTGCACAGGGAAGATCTCTGATCAACTGCCTCTGACGGACCGTGTAAGAGAGCTGTTCCAGTGTGTGCATTAGTGTGTGTAGAATTTCTTCAGAACGCAAGACGGTTCAGTTGAACCATTATGTAAATCCGAGCTCCCGCAATTCTTATTACGGACAGAAACGAAAAATTCTTTGGGTTAAAACAATCAAAGCAACCCACATAGTTTATCCGGTTCTCTTTTATCGAACCACGCAAAGCCGGCTAAAAAAATATCTAAGCGCAGCACCCTTTGGTGCTCGTTAGAAAACAAATGCAAACTATTTTTAAGCAGGTGGACAATGCGCAGAGGCAGTCCAGTGTGTGTCAGTTAAAAGCGTAGGAACTTTTCGACGCGTACAGAACACCGTCCGATCCAATCCTGCATCCTCTGCATTCTCTGCGTTTCAGAGTGTCGTACCACAGGAAACGCTCAGTGTAATTTCCATTTTTTAGAAATTGGAAATTTCTCACAAGACACTGTCGAACCGTGTGCATGCCGGTTGCTTCGAGAATGAATTTCACAGCTGCCAGTATACACAGACTGATTACTCAACCAGTTCAAGCCCTCTAAAAGTATTTCTTGCAATTTAAGCTGTTGTTATATGAAAGTGTTTTGGACCACGTGAGTAACCAGTATCGGATTTTGAAATGAAAATAGCTCCCGGAGTTTGAATACGAAACTTGAGCTACAGTCAGCAGTACAATCTCCGATATCACGTGGTTTGACGTTGTCTGTCTTTCCAGATGATGACTGTTCAAAAAGAAAGCTCACGAAGCCCCAAGAAGGGCGAAACCGATCGTGGGCTGTTGAAGAGTTTTCAGCAACCTTGTGAGTAGTTTTCTTTTCAAAAAGATACTGCGATATCTCGAATATCGTACGCAACATGAGGTGGCCTGTGTTCAGCACATTCAGTCGTAGAACATTATAAACGAACGACTCCGTTGAGTTTCCCGTGAAAACCAAATTGATTTGCAAACGGGCTCACGAAGTTCTTTCGTAAACGAGAATGCTGATCTCTGAGAGTCTTTCGCAATCAATAACACATTTTTCAGTTCATGGAAATTCTCAATATTATCCGAATACTTTTGCTAACCGAAAACTTGCATCTAGTTTGTGGACTTGGTTAAATTGGAGCGACCTCAGGTAACGAACACAAGAGTTCAGCGCTGATTGCTACAGCACAGCTTTTGAGCAACATGACTGAGGTAGAGGACCGATAGAACGTCAGGTTACCCAAGCCTAAGAGGGATTCGAACAATGAGTTGATATCCCACCTTCACCAAAAAAGCTCATAAACTGCTCTCAAACGTTTTCATCGCCAGGATGATAAGGTTGATGGAAACTCGGGGAATGCGCCTATCTGATGAGCTCCAAAAAGGGCAAAAGTGGCGAAAGGAAGAAGACCTTCGCTGCGAAGTTATTTATTACAAAATGCCAACTGGCCAGTTACAGACTATTGGACAGGGAAGCAAAACTCTCATTTGCATCTTATTTACAAAAGCTAAACATCCATCTTCTCTTGAACAAGTCTTTCTGAACTTTCCCAGATATTCATTGACTCAAGTCATTCATTGCTCAAATCCAAGCAAATGCTACGAAGCAACTCCACAAATTCCACAACAGATCTCTCTTTTCAAGAGAAGCGAATTGAATTTAAAAGAGGAAAACATGCTACTCGCATGCCTCTCCCATCGGTAGTATCACCGTTACACTGGTAGTGAGCTGTTGAAGTGCTATCAGCAACCTTATGAGTAGTCTAGACAACAAGGTATTGCGATTCCCCGAATATCGTACCAACCAAAATGTGAGGGTGCATTACACTTAGTTGAGGAAGAACGTTATAAACGAGAGACTCAACTGGTTTTTGGCTGAGTAATCCATCAGTTGAAGATGATTCTTCTCTCTCCAGCCGCGTTAGACGGAGGGTTGGAGTGATTTACCCTACTTACTATTCCAAAAGCAAGATTATGGCGCAGTACTTCAACATATAGCAATCGTTATTGTCTCATACTTCGCTGTGAATGCGTTTCATCTATCTAATCACAATTCGACGACGCTATGTGTACTCTATGCACAGTAAACCAACCAGCGACAGCAAAAAAATATTCCGGTTTCAAAGTTACACCAAAAATTGGCCTGGCGTGTTTTTTTGTTGTTCAAAAAGAACCTCCGGACTCTCTGTTTTCTGCCTTTTGGTTTACAGAAATCGCCAGTTTTAGTGAACCCGAAAAGTGATCCATTTAGGTGCAGTTAGTCCGGAAATATGCAGTTACTTTTTCCAATTACGTGCAAGGATGTTTTGGTGTCGATCAGTCGCAAACACGTCACTATTTTTCAGTTGCATATCACAGGTTTTCGACCAAGCATCCTACCATTAGTTACGGCAAACAGTATAAACACTTGTCAACAAAATCCCTTCAAATTATGGGAACGTACTAGAATGAGGTTGAAAAATGTTTCCTATTGCTGAGAAAGTCGAAAAAAACATGGATGAAAGTAGTAACCGCCAGTTCCTTTCAAGGTATCCGCGCCTTCAGCAGACGGGTCGAAGTTATGCTTTGCTCGACGCAAAACTTATGCAGTTGGAAAACCAACATTTTTAGTAGATATATCACCCAGAAGATGTGGAACTGCAGAACCGAGTTCTTAGAACAATACTGGTTTCCCGTTTCAGTTCATAGTCCCAGTACAAAACCATAGCATATAATAAACGAATTTCGCGAGTGACCTTCCGACCCCTGGCTCTACGCTTTTGTTCCAACTGACTCACCAGTGCTATCCCAGAGTCACAAGTACATTCAAAGGTCTCCTCATACTGATCAAAATCTAAGCTGAAATCTGGTCAACCTAAAAAGTCAGAACGGTTTCTTGTGAAACGCCAACTGGGCTGTTAGAATTCCATCTGCTCTACACTTCAACTCACATTTCTCCGACATCTCATCTAGTTCGTAAGATGAGGAACTCAACTCTTCCATGTGAGGACGGATCGCGTTTTTCGTGTTTCGACTAGGGCTGATTCATTCCGTGTGAACGCAGTGTCTACTCAATCCCATCTGACGCGCTATTCTACTACGAGATTCTCTGAGTCAGTTAAGGTTTTCAGTCGGTCCTCACACAAAAGAATGAGTCAGGACTGTGAGAGTTCATTATGCTGTTACAGTCTGAAGGAGGCCAGATGGCTGAAGTGGTTAGAGCGCGAATTTACTGACTGGACGGTCCGTGGTTCGAATCCGACCTCTGCCTCTCGACTTCCCCTGTCTGGGCTTGGGCAACCTGGCAGTATTCCAGCCTTCGTGCCCCCTTAGGGTGGCATAGAAGTTAGGCACCGAAGGGGTGCTACAGCTGAACGATTTCTTTTCAGTCTCGAAGACCCCTTTCACCAGCCTGGTAGACATGCCGATGCCATGCTCTGAAACTCTCAGCCGTAGCTTAAAACGCACCATGCAATGTCCCACTCTTGCAGAATTTCAGGACACTGTTATCATTTGTTTTAAGCTACAGTGATCTTTTGCACACTGCTGGTTTTTTTCTGTATTAGGAGAACCAGCTCCGAGCTTAACGGGACTACATAACAGCCAATGGAATAACCGCTTCCGTTGAGACAGATTTCATTGGTTGTTCTCCACTCGTCCTTGACACATGAGTTGTATTCTTAGTATCACTGTTTTTTTAACCTGCTTGTATGCGACAGTGATCAACAGACCAGCTGGCTCGCACGTTCGTTGACTTTTCTGGTTTGGCTAAGCGCACCAGGCTATCGATCGGCTATCCAGACCGGGGTTCACGGTAATAAGAAGGCACTAAGGAAACTGTGATCCATAACCCTCTGCATATTTTTATTGGTCTGCGACCTGAAAGGTCATAGGGCATCCTTCTTTTCCTTGTCTTTGTAAACGAGTTCTGAATTCCACGTGGTAGGATCAAGTCTCGTACGTAAACCAGCAAGTCAAGAGAAACGCGAGCGGCAATAGGGCATCTGGAACTAAGCTGGTTGGGTTCGTAATGCTGGTGTCCACCCAGTTTAGCAGACCTACGGGCAAACCGTTGACATAGTCTCATAGTTTTGCTGCATGAGTTTCCACAATATATTTTGTTCATCTGCAAGGTCACGAAAATTTGAATTTTCCAGCTTACAGCTCATCCCAAGGTTTCGTAAGTTTGGCGCACGCAAAACATCTATTGATCTTTTAAGGTTGTCATCGCGTATATAGTCTAAACAGTTCGACTGAGGTAGAGCTGAGCTGTTTATCACATATTACGGAAATAACTTTGGTCTTCAGTTCCAACACTGACGATTCATCCTGATAGAAGCTTTTCGAATGGTCGTTTATCTATTTGCCGATTTCAACCAATGTAAATAACGAGTAATAACAATAATGGATTTATCAGGTGTGTGCTTAATTAGCGAAAACTCTTAGCCAAATCTTGTTCCAGCCTTTTACTAAATGCTTTGAATGGGTTGGAAAAAATTGTTCAGTTGCGTTGATTTCTACTTTTTAGAGCACAGGAAAACAGCTGCATCAAATTGCCATTGGCAGAGTATTCAAGAAATATCGCGTGTTGTAATTTCCAGAAAAATTACTCCGGTGACCTACCTGGCCATTTTGTCTAAACATTACTTTTGTCCTAAAGGAAGCTACTCACAAGGCTGCTGAAATCTCTTCGACAGCCCATGACCGGTTTCGCCCTTCTTGGGGCTCATCAGGTAGGCGCAGTTCCCGAGTTTCCGTCAACCTCATGTTCTACTTGAATCCATTTCAATGAAGACATTTTAGGAAATGTTTTGGGTCCTTCTGATGAAGATATTTCCAGTTGTTATGTCTCTCCCTAACGTGACACCGTCATAGGGTCCTAGAATAGCAACAACGATGAACCACAGTTTTGTTTAGGTAACTGTTTAGAAATCTTTGACGTGTGTTGCATTTTGTGGGCGTATTACACGGAATGTAAGTCAAAAACGAAACATTCCACTGACAAGAATAGCTATGTTGTAACAGATCGATAGGTCTAACGATTATCCATTGTTTTAACAAATCGATCTATGAAGATTGTTTCCCTCCTCACGTCTTTAATTCACTAATAATGGGTATTATTCTTTGATAAGTGGTCGAATGCAGACAAGTTAAACTGTAACAAAACGCGTATGACTACCGTTCGAATTGCACCACCCTTTTAGTCCCTGACCAATAGCAATCGAATCTGTGATAATTCGTCACAAGTTTCCATGAGGACACTTTTTGCGGGACTTTTTGAGATCAGCATGTGAGCAACCCATCACTTTTACACTGTGACTCACTCTCGTGAGCAATACTACTGTTTCACCCAGACCAGAACACGACTTCAGCAAATGAACACAGAGAGCTCAACTGCTTCACTCATGAGCTCCAGTTTCCCCCAAAACCTAACTATCATTGAAACAAAAAAGATCCCTAGTACAAGGGACAAGTCAAATATTTTAGTCTAAACCACTTGTAGACATGCCAGAATGTCTCAGAAGTTTGCCTTTAGTCACTAATGTGAACCAGAACTCCCCACGCCCTTCTTTGTCGGTGAATTGTACAAATGGAAAACTAACGGGACATACACTGGAAGGCCGTCCAGGCACAATACAACCGATCCGGGCTGTTCTCATTCGCCCCGAATGCCTAGAGAATTCCAGGCAACCTAACCAGTGTTCTGGTACGAGTCTTCCAGAGCATCTGGACTTTGTGTACCACGGCACTTGGTTTGTGTAATGCGTGGCTGCAAAAAAGGTCAGAAAGAGTGGGAAGCTATCTGTCTAATTTTGTTGTATTCCGTTTACCGTATTGTCTTCTCTGAATAAAATAGAAAACCGCAGTAGTATGACACTAAGACCCTGGTATCGGCAAAAGGCAAGGCTATCCAGTCGCCTGAAGTATTGAGTTTCCTACTGTAGTACCGAAATCTATCGATCCGGATTGATTATGGGTCGTGCGTTGTTAGTTCGGTTGCACTGAATGGTTATCAACTGAGCAGTGATCAGTCTTCACGTGGGCAATAGCCGAATGCACCGATATGCGCTCATAATGAAGCTGAGACTGGCGAAATACACTCATTTGCAAACAAATTTGGTTTTGCGAGAAACTCACCTGGAACTCAGCTGAATTCCTCGTTCATGATGTTTGCAAGCAACTGACTACGCTGCAGCAGGCCGCGATATTCGAGATATCAGGTATAGACGTAATACACTACTTATAAGGTTGCTGAAATTCTTCGACAACCCATGACCAGTGTTGCACTTCTTGGGGCTCATCAGGTATGCGCAGTCCCCGGGTTTCACGTTCCGCTTGAAACCAAATCGTACGAAATTAGCGAAGTATACTCATTTGCAAACAAATCCGGTTTTGCCAGAGACTTACCTGGAACCCAGTTGAATCTCCCGTTTATGATGTTTCTAAGCTGAGACTGCATCGAAAACATCGGTCATGGGCGTTTCAGAATTAAAACGGAACCGGTTCTTGACGAGTGGACCAAATCACATTTTGTAAGATATCCTGATAAATTTCTCTAGGTTACCAGGCAAGGATGTTTCGTTCGGAATGAAAGCACGACCTCATCAAGTAGAGGTGTCTCGGTTGTGATCAGATTCATGAATGAAATTCGAAGTTTTTTGCCTTACTACAGATCTTAACTTGACCTCCATTGATCTTTGAATTTCTGGCGAGATACATTACAATTTATATCAGGTCAAGTTGAGAGAGTTATCAAGACATCGTTTCACAAAAACGCCGAGGCATTAAGATGGTTTCATCTCGCGATGCTGGCTGATGTCCGACGCTAGGTTAGTTCATGAACTACTTGCATTTTTCTGGCCCATTTCGCGATACAGTCTATAAGTAGGCGACGAAGATAAACTCAGTGCTAGCCAGGAGAGTTCAGCAGCATCATTTGGTAGAACTCAGTGATGCCGTAACGATAATCAAGTTGAATTGGTGATGAAGAGGATGAAAAAGAGGATGATGATGATGATGATCCTGGTGACGTTGGAGGTGATGATGATGAGGAGGAGGATGGCGCTGCTGATGATGACAACAAAGAAGATGTTGATGATGTTGATGATGATGATGATGACGATGATGATTGTGATGATGTTGATGATGATGACGATGATGATTCGGATGATGATGATAATGATGTTGATGATGATGATGACGATGCTGATGCTGATGATGATGATGTTGACGATAATGATGGTGATCATGATGATGATGATTGGGATGATGATGTTGGTGATGATGATGATGGTGACGATGATCATGTTGATGATGATAATGTTGATGATGATGATGATGATGATGATGATGATGATGATTGGGATGATGGTGTTTGTGGTGATGAAGATGATTATGATGATGGTGCGCACGATGTTGATGGTGATGATGATGATGATGATGATGATTCGCCTGATGATGGTAATGATGATGACTTTGATAATGATGATGATGAAGATGGTGTTGATGATGATGATGATGATTGGGATGATGATGTTGGTGACGACGATGATGATGATTTTGGAGATGATGTTGGTGACGATGATGATGATGATTTTGGGGGACCCACCTTGAACGCAGCTGGGGCATCATAATCGAAACATTCAGCACAATTCTATGTGAGTCTTCCGCAAAACGAAATTGGCTTGAAATGAGTGTAGTTCACTAATATCCTGATATTTATGTTCAAACAGAACATAAAGTTGGCGGAAACTCTGGGACTGCTGATGAGTCCCAAGAAGGGTGAAACCGGTTGTGGGCTGTCGACGAGTTTTCACCAAAATTTTGACTTCTGATTAACGTCTTCACCCCTTTGCTCGAGGTTTTTTACCGCTCAATCAAGGCTCTACCCCAGTGAATCCTCCCAAAACGGCACCTGTATTTGCAATAAAATGCGTAAGAGAGCTCAAAACTCTTCTGTCATGAGGTCTGTTTCTCTTCAGCACTTTCTTATCAGGCTAGTTTTTTTTTGGTTGAGAAGCTACTCTGTGGGCTGTGTTTTTTTCGGATAAACAAGTATTCTCTGTTTGCTTCGATTGGTGAAGTTACCAGGAACGTTAGAGATTCCGATCGCCTTAGCCATCATCTACTTGACTGAAAGATATTCAAAGCTCTGGAATGTCGTGCTTTCCTCAAGCCCTTTAAAGTGATTTGGTCACATGGAAGATTAAAAACAGACCTTTTAGGCTGAGTAGTCCATTGGTATAGATCCAAAAGACCAAAAACATCACGCATACGGATTATCAGGACGTGAGCCTGCGGCCAACGTGAAGCAGGCAACCTGGGGTTCGAACCCAGGTCATTGAAGTGACGGTCGACGTGTCCGTTCACCAGGTTACCCAGACCAGGACCCGCCGATCAATGTACTAACATTCGGAGCATAGCGTTCGAGTCGTTAGTCCAAAGTTTACGCAACCCTTAAGGAAAAAGTTAGCGACCCCGCACTGATGGCGTATCCTTGTTCACAGACGAAACAGTTGCAAGTCAGTTATCAAACTCGGTGTACAAATTAATAACCAGGAAAGAAAATTTGTCTTGACAGTGAACAGTTAGTCACTGTTGTCGGCAAAAGATGTAGACCACTGAGTTGTAAAAGGATCAAATTGGCCAACTTAGTGGCTGAGTTTGAATCAATCCCAGTGCGAAAATCCCAGGTTGTTCTTGCACCGCTTGCTGTCATTCCCCTCACATACCAAAACGTCAGAATATCACAATAGAAAGGAATTTGCACAACGCTCGTTGACAGGCCACCATATTTGTTGAAATCTTGGTAGTTCGGGTGCATCAGCTGGTAATTGATCACGTGACTGTTGATCGATTCGCCGAGCTTGGCAAATGATTTGCAAACGTTTTGTCACCATTCGAGGAGACATGTTCAGTGCGCTGAGCGACCTGATCAATTATCAGGCCACCATATTTAACCGGGAGAAAGAGTAGATCAGAAATCGATTCTACAACAGGGACACTTTGACCCTTAGAAGACATTAGTTTCAACAACCATGTGGAAAACAACGATAGCTTGTGTGGTACCTCCGAAGAACTCAAAGATGCTTCCTCAGGGAAGAAAAGTGGGTACTGTTGGGCATGCGTTGGCTTTTGTAGGAATTAAAGTGAATTCGTATTCATTTGTGGCTCCGTCATAATCTTGTGGTCACTTTGTATCCGTGTGATTCACATAGTGCCGGCATGGTGAACGTTTCCAATGGTGATCCACTTCCTTAATCAAGAGCACTGAGAACTGGTGGGGGTTGTTTAGCTAGGATTAGTTGAAATGGCCGGATGGCTCGGTGGTTAGAGCGTGAATTTACTGGCCGGAATATCCATGGTTCGAACCCGACCTCTCGGGATCCTCTGCCCAGGCTTGAGCAGAATGGCAGTATCCCAACCCTTGTGTTTCCCTCGGGTGGCACGGCAGTTAGGCACAGAAAGGGTGTTACAGAATCAGTCACACTGCCAGTTTCTATGACGGAGCCGTCCGATGGGACGGACGTTTGCGTCCCGGGCGTGTTTCCCAAGTCAGGCAACCTGAACGGGAAGACATGGGCGCACCGAGCACCCAGCGAGAGAATCACACATTTTCTGGAAGTTATACTACTCCGAGGTAGAAGTTTGCACTTGAACTGTATGCCAGAAGTTGGTACACCCTGGATAAACATGGTGCTGATATCCGTCAAAATATTTTCTCAGTTAATCCATGCTAAAAAGTCGAGGAGCGCAAACTTTTATCGGCTCATGGTTGATAAAACGAAATTCAATTGGGTAATATGTCCAAATAATGGTAGCCCAGGTAACTGTTTTGGCTATTTATCGGTGGGCAGCTCATCTGTTAGCCAAGCTTGGCAGCTGGCTTGCGATTGTCTCGTCAGTGTGCGGCTGTGTGAGAAATTCCTCCACTTCGGTTTGCATCTACTGCGGTGGGCATCTGTTAGCCAAGCTTGGCAGCTGGCTTGTGATTGTCTCGTCAGTGTGCAAGAAAGCATCGTCAGTGTGCGGTTGTGTGAGAAATTCCTCCACTTCCGTCTGCATCTACGTGCTTTCTAAAGAGAGGTTAGCAACTGCAACGTAATTGGTTGTTTTCAGGCGGATTAGCACGCAGTTTTATTGGTCCTTTCGGAGCCAGTAAGGCACGACCTTATCGCCATGTGAAATGCGCTACTATGCGCGCGTCTCCAGATAACCGGAGTTGATCAACTTCGCAAACCACTTATAGTTCACACAGGTGACCTTCCCTAGGTGTTCGAAATTCCGCTGCGCAGACAAAACTTGGAGTTGCTGAAGAGTCTTGGACAATAGCTTTGTGATTAGTTTCCATTTTCATTTTAAGCAACCTGCTTACTTAGGTAGTCCTTCAGGGCGACGTTCACTTACGCGGAAGTCGAAACTACTCAGTGTCCTCGCTGTTTCAAACGTGGGTACTGACCAAATTCTGATGGTTCGTTTATCATCCACGCACATGATTTCGGTTACTGTATTGGCGTACTATTTACAACTGCTCCTTCGTCCCGGCTCTCAACTGATCCAAAATTCGATCGAGCTCATCGTCCGAGGACTTTGATTGAAACGGTTGGACTTGGACAAGCTCCAAAGCGAAGTTCGTAGACCTCATTGTGAGCTTTCTGAACAAAAAACATGCGAAAGGTTTTGTATGTCCGTATCGCAGCTACGGACGACTTGACTCACGAGGAACTAGTAATGGTTCCACATGAATGTGGGCTTTATGGACCTCAAATCTTTCCGATTCAGAAGCAGGTGAGAGGAAATGATTATGAGTGAACTAAAGGAGTGCGAGTGCTTAGTGAAGGGTGGAGCCAGAGGGTACATTCGAGACTGCTGAAACAAGCCTTTGTCGAAAAACGCTATTGACCGAAGTTTTTTTGCCGAAATGAGATGGATCAACTGACGCTAAGCTCTTACCAGAGTGTTGGTGGGATGTAAAAAGACCGGAAGAAATTTCATCTTTGTCTTGAGTGGACCTTGGCACTGAACTCAGGGCCAACATGGATAACTTGAGTGAGCCCTAACAGACCTGATATCTGTTTGGACTGACGCGCGATCCACCTATGTTCTGCTGACGTGAACGACATCTTGCCACTGTAATGGATGAGATTCCGCGCCCGAAATAAGTTCGGGTCCAGCACGTTGATTTGTAATGTCCTCAGTATTTCAGTTCAACCTATTTGGTTAACATCTATCCGTCTGGTCACTGGTGGATCACTTCTGCCGTCAAGAACTGGAGTGAAATTGAGGTTTTTGCTGTCTTGAACGGTTGCGCCAGAAATAGAGAGAGGGAAAGCGCAGTACTGTTATCAAAACGGCCTGTTCTTTAGATTTTATTTCGTCTTGGTCCACAGTTTGGCACATATTTATGACTTTGTGACAAGCGTAAGACTCAATTATCGTCTGCCATGAGAGAACTGAACTCCGGAGGCAGACTATTTCCACGAATATGCTTAGCATCATCATCTTTCTTCGCACGTGTATCAGGAGTCCCGTCACTGAAGAACCCACCATAACGATTCATACCTTGATAACTGATTTCACCCTGTCAAGGGGGTTACACCGGTGACATTGAAGCACGGCCATTTGCTAGCCACACCCTGACACTCTGTTTACTGTAACGGTGACTCACCTTGGCGATTGACGTAGTCAGCACTTGAAAGATCTTGGGCGATTTCATCCGCTGTAACACACAGAATGGATCACATTGATGATGAAACGAAGTTGTAAGATTATAGGTAGGTAGTTCTAATTTTGTCTAAAAATTGCACTGGTTCGAGCAATTTCCTGCACAGATTGACTGTATTGAATTTAGCCATAACTGACAAATAGATCAACATTGGAGGCCGGAAAACCCTAGTCTCGTTTATCACGTTGTGTACGCACATAAAAAAGAACAAAGGTCATTTGTAGGGAATGCATTCAGAGCTCACACAATGTTCTGTAAGGTAGAGATAAGAGTTATCACAACTGAATGGCTTTCGGAAGACTAATCTGGAGTAGTTTCTCTAGAGGAAGCGATATCTGTTGGATATACTCCTCTCGGAAAGAGTCGGAAAGAGTCGAACCGTCAGTGGCCACGATGCACCAGTATCGCTTGCTGGTGCTTAAATGCCATACAACCAGGAGTGCGAAGAAGAAGCCCTGTACCGCATAGAAAACTATCAAGTATGACGTACCTACATCCTTAGACGATAGCAGAATAACAACATATGAACAGTACTCAGGCAGCAGTGACCTAGCGGCCTTTATAAACCTGCCGACCTAAACACAACGTACAACGACAGGTTATGCAGCTAGGAAACGGTAGACTGTGGGCCCTTGTGCTGCAGATGTTTCAATTGCCAGCACAGCTAACCCGTACTGTGCCACAAAGACACTGGTGATCAAACATCTGGAGAAGCCCAAGGTCATCGAATTGGAGGGGGGAAACATGGCATCGGAAATCTTTACTTTGAGAGATACAAAACGCATGCCGAAACTTTGGTACATATCTGACATTCTGTCCAAAGTACTTTGAGCGTACGATTAATCCTCAAATAAGACAACGATGTCAACCGCATGAGTCGAAACCAGTGATCTCTCCGGAAGTGATTTCCGTACCTAGATTCGTGGTCTCTTGTCTCTTTGATGACAATATTGAACATGAAAAAGGATGAGGGCAACGCTGATCAACTCAACTAGACGTTATGGCGCTTCTGAACATTCTTTGTATATCCCAACACGACCGGAGATATGGAAATAAAGAGCACAAAGAGTGTTTACAGCTTATTTACATGAGTCTCATTGGTTAGGTATGGACCAATCAGGCGGCGAGCTGCCAAAATTGGAAGACGCACCATAAACCAAACAGAAAATAGGAAGGTGGATCACGACGCACTACAGATCGCAAACAGACCGGAATCTAAGTGCGATTTTTGTCAGCAGCCAATCAGATTACGGTTCAAAGCTGCTCTTCTCAGCCCATGTGAGCGCAAGCACAAAGAAAGGGATAACCTATCCAACAGCGCACTGAAGATATCTTCTAGTGACTTAACGTCTACGGCACCCAAGATACCAATTTTTCAACACAATAAGAATTTTTTATGCGTTCATGAATTTTTAATCACTTACTAAGGAGTTCCCTCCTAATGGGCTTTGCGAAATTTAGGACGGGTCTGTCTTCATTTGTTCCTCAGTTTGGTCAGAAAATGAAGTTGAACCCCGAAGACGTGATGTAGTAGAACGCATTCCACCTAAGTCTGCAGGTAAGCAGTGTTTGACCCACATAAAGCTGAAACAGGGAAGAAAAACGCACGCTTGCGGAGGCTTCACATGCTGGGCTCCACAGATTCTGACTCAAAAACTTATGAATGCTGAAACGGCATAAAAACCCTTTTAAAATGAAGCCTGAATAATAGAGCCTAAGATATTATCAAGAAGGTACTGTACTATTATAGGTCTCAGCCTTTTTTGCACTCGACAACGTCCTATGAAGGCAAACCAATCAGGATGCCGCTTTTAAGCAAGAACCCACCCAGGCTGGGTTTCGAATCCCCAGGACTCTACACTGAACAAACGTCGGAACATTTGAAAGAATTGTCAGAGACAGACAGTTCAAAGGGAGTAGAAATCGTTCAAGGATGGTCTAAGCAACCCTAATTCGAAAGAAATTTCAGCTAAGCACGCAATGATTGGTCTCCCTCGGAGCTAGATATTTCGCAAGGAATACGTATTCCTCTTCATAAGGACACTGACCACGTTTTTTAACAAGATCTGACAGCAAAAACGAATGGTCAAAAAGTGGAGCGTCATTCTTTTCACAGTGCCACGGTCATCAACCAAAGAACAGTGACTTGTGGATGTGTTCCCAAGCCCTAAGCAACAACTGGGAATCCGAACAATTTCATTGATTTTTCCTAGCCTTGTAGTTTGCATGAACATCTTCCAGAATAGAAGTGTTGAAATTTCAAAAGTGCCAATTCAGGGATAAAATTTTGCAGGTAAACACAAACCCTCAGCACAGACTTTGGTCATTTAGCAAACAACTTCTTAAGCCATCAGTTTCAACACGAATCACGAGCAGTGCAACCGTGTTGCCTCTCCGCAGTTCTGTCAAATGAGCGTAGAAAGATGATCCCAACGATCCTACCTCATTTGTCCAACTTGAAGACGATACATACACCTGTAACCTGCCGAAATTCTGAGTATGAGGTTACCAGTTCTATGAACTCTATTTCGAAAAGGTCTTTTTTAGTTGGTTGTGACATCTCCAAGTGTGCATCTCCAAGTTGTGACGTTTCGTATCCATTTACTGACAGTACTAATTACCTCGTTCCCACCCTGGACTGTTGTGATATCGATATCCGTTGCAAAGCGCCAAACTCGGGAAGGACATCCTGATCACAGTGGTGAGAGTCATACGTGTCAACAACCGTGGTCAAAAGTTCGAGAGCTGAGCCAATTGAGTTTATGGGTGACTGAGTGGGTAGTGTGACTCGGCAGACCAACTGCCCAACGTTCAGGTACTCACCTCCCCTGTGGCGGAAGTTGAACAAGCTTGTATTCGTCGGTGATTGTCCTTCTCACATCCGGTCCCTGTTTTGCACCCTTCAGACATTTTCGCTGGTCAACAAGTGTTTATGATGCGACTTCAAACCAAGGTCTTGCATGGTACGCAAGGTATCATATACAGGGTGTCTCATAATAAACGCAAAAGAAAATATTCAAGTTAAAACTTTACTATTAATTCAAACGTATATCATTTTTTATGTGGACATCCAGGCATTATGGAGATATTGAACAAATTTACATTACAAAAGACTTTAACAAGTTGGAGGCGGTATGAGGTGAGACACAGCATGTTTAACTTCTTCAAGCGTCACTCGTGCACACTCCTCTTCAATTTGTCCTCTTAACTCCACCAAACTCTTCGGTTTATTTTCATGATACACGCAAGCCTTGACCGTTCCCCAGAACCAATAACCCAGAGGTGTGAGATTGGGTGACCTTGCGGGCCAAAAGTTTGGAAATCCACGAGCAATGACTCTCTTGTCAGGAAATTGCTCTCGGAGGTAAGTTCTCACTTGGTTTGAGTAGTGGGGTGGAGCGCCATCTTGTTGAAAGACGGTCGATAACTTCTTATGCTGCTTGAGTTGCGGAATGACATACGTCTGCAGCATATGAAGGTAACTGTCGCCGGAAACCGTAGCATCAAAGTAAAAGGGACGCAGGAGACACTTTGAGGAGAATTCCAATCACACACAGAGATGAGGGGAATGGAGATTATGGGTGAGCTAATCATGAGGAGCTTCACGGGACCATATCACGCAACTGTGCTTGTTGATTATGCCATCCACGGAAAAATTTGCTTCACTGCTCCATAAAATTTGGGAACGATTTCTTCATCTTCCAGAAGCCAGTTAGCGAACGTGACACATTGCTCCTTGTCTTCTTTCGTGATGTTTCGCAATACAGTGAAATAATACGGGTAGAGATGAGGGTGGCGTCTCATGATACGATGCACGTTGGCGCGGGGAATGCCGGTCAACTGAGACACTTGGATTATTGACGAAGATGCCATGGTGCTCTGGGACTGAAGTTGCTTGACGGCAATCTGTACAATGGGCGCTCTTTCATCACTCATAGACTCTCTCCCTTTGCCATGAAAATTCAGTACAGATTCAGAGGACTCAAATTTCACAATCAAGCGTGTAATGGTCGACACGGTGAAAGTATCTTTGATGAGACCGTGTTTGGTTTTGTATCCACGAGGTGCAGCGGTGACGCGTACTGACATCCATCGTAAACAAAAGAAAATATCAACATTTGTATACAAAACCTCTTTTACGTGGCTACTAATCATAAAAATTCCTTCACCTTTTCTTTAATTGGCTATGTTTACTTACCCAATTAAATTTCGCGTCTATCATGAGACAAGGACAGCCTCCATATCAGTACTACAATTGTTCCATTGCTCAAGGCACGACGTGAAACCTCTTAATTCGGGAACGTTTTGCCGAAGTGCCTGCATCCAGCCTAGAGCAGCAGCCCTTTGGATGGACTGCATTCGTGAAACGTCCATCCATTTTTCAGGAGTGTATAGAATTTTATATCTGAACATTTCAAACCTCTGGAAGACCTCAGCAAAGTTGAGTACGACCTCATGTCAAGACCTGAACCAAGAGCTCAAGTGCATGTGGTTGGAGGGGGAATTCTGGTCTCTAGGGTACTGACAGGATGGCTTCTGGCACAGAAGTGAGGGTAATTCTTCGTTCGTTCCTACTGGAGAACTGAATCCGACTACAGACATATTTGCACATTCTTCTTTCTCTTGTGTGCTTTATTCATCGGTTCCATTGGCTTTATAATTTCACGGAATATTTACGTGCTACTCGTGAGTAGTATAGACGCAAAGCAAATATTTGACACTGGGGATTCCTGGAGATTCAAACAAAATGCCGCTTTCGGACAGCGTGCACTTCAGTTCTAACTCACAGTGAAAGCGGGAAAATTACGTAGTGCGCATGAGATTTTGTCAAACTAACAAACTTACTAGTCAAGGAATGCCTTTGTCCGTTCTTGTTCTTTCAGTCTACCATGAGAACCATTTGGTTGTAGGAAGGTCACCAAATCAACAATAAAGTGAATAAAGCGAAATTCCTCGATGGTATGTCGAGTAAAAACAAGAATTTCCCTCAATGCGGGTTGCCTGTGTTGATTAATCGTGGGGGGAAGCAGAACTTCAACTTTGGGATTATTTTGTGTGAACCAAGCCTCTACCACATGTTCAAAAAATTCATTGGTTCCCAAGGTAACGATGGAGTAAGGGACTGTTTTCAAAACGTTTGATGCTTATTACACACACAGCACAGTTGCACCTTTTTCTCATAAAGGAAACTACTCACAAGGTTGCTGAAAACTCTTCGAAAGCCCACGACCAGTTTCGCCCTTCTTGGGGCTCATCAGGTAGGCGCAGTCTCCGAGTTTCCGTCAACCCGATGATATTACTTGAACCCAAATTGCATTGTTTTCGAGGAATACACTCATTTGCAAATCAATTTTGTCTTCACAGTAGACTCAAGTAAATATCTCGTTTATGATATTCTATAACTGAAACTGCTGCACACAGGCCGCCTCATGTTGCAGTTGGCACGATATTCGAGATGGCGCAGTATATTTTCATAAAGGAAACTACTCACAAGGTTGCTGAAAACTCTTCGACAACCCACGACCGGTTTCGCTCTTCTTGGGGTTTGGTTTGCAAATAAGTGTGTTTCTCGAAAACAGTTGCATATTCTTTTGCGGCAATGATGCTAGGCAAATCTGACTGTTGTTAGCTACCATTTCTGACATCTCCGAGGTTTCAGAGCCAATAAAACTGTCATGATAAACGATTCTAAAATTTGGTTTAGAAATGTAATCTTGTGTGTGATGTTGCATCCTCCGGGAGTTAATTATGGCTCGGCTAGATTTTGAGAATTAAATTCGGTCTTACTTGCTTCTAGTGAGAACGGTTTTCAGTGTGATTTCTACATCCCGACCAGACTTTTATGCGAACTGCCACAGCTTGATCTGACCGCGTTTTTGAGCAGATGAGACTACATTTTCGGCGACCTGAGGAACATGTGTCCCTTCAGATTGGCTAGGGTTTTTCAACCTTGTTACCCATTCACACGTCGTGTCAGAATAAAAAATATGACAAAAATATTTGAACTTAGATCGCAGCCATACTGACTGCCAGATTTGCTCGCTCCTTCTCTCGCAAATGTCAAGACAAATTTGCATTCAAAAAAAGCATGGATGTAATAGACTTTGTACGTATTGAACGCACACGTGATCGCTTTAAATGACTCCCAATTGGTTCGGAAGGCACAATGCCTAATGAGTGACATTCAGTGAAACCTCTCGCAGTGTGGAGATGCGGTATCTCTGTGCAGCTTTGCAATGTATGGCTTACGACTTCCATTCGTGTTAACGAGTTGCCCCAAAGTCCTGCGTGGATTCGATCGATGGGTTCACGAGGAATCCAGCAGCTGCCCTAAGGGAAGGGGGCCTCTTGCCGAAGAGTTTCACTGCATCTATTGATTAAAACACAAACGACAGCTCAAGAATTAACCAACGAGCCAAAAGGGCAACACCTGCTGGGCATATAAACTTTATTCCGGACTTCCTGATGTTCCATCTGCTCATGCCTAAATCGACTCCCAGTTTAAGCATCTAGTCCATCGAACCATTGAAAAGTGACTTGCCTAAGAAATAAAATGACTGGTTAGGTGATTCACTGATTAACTTGTCCTCGAACAGCTTCACGAATTACAATGAATTTACAACACGAATACTGTTTGCTGTGGACGACAGTCTCCTTAATGCCTTCTTATTATCGTTAACCCCGGTCTGGATAGCCGATTGATAACCTGGTGCGCTTGGCCAAACCAGAGAAAGTTTATTGAACGTGCGAACCGGCTGATCTACCGATCACTATCGCGTACAAGCGGGTCAAAAAACAGTGATACTAAGAATACAACTCGTGTGTCAAGGACGAGTGGAGAACAACCAATGAAATCTGTCTCAACGAAAACGGTTATTCCATTGGCTGTTATGTAGCCCCGTTACGTTCGGAGCTGGTTCTCCTAATGTTGTTTGGTCCAGAACCAAAAGAAATCCAAAAGTTTGCCGAATCATGGCTCCCAGTATCATACGCTCAAGCTTAGACGTTAGCTGAAAGACGATTTAAGCTGGGCAAACCACCTGGCCCGATAATCTCCCTAGTTGTTCCAACCGTCGGTCTAATTCGCGACTATATGCTTAATGTACACAGAAAGCAAAAAGGCCTTCGCTGCGGAGTTGTTTATTTGAAAACACCAACTGAACAGTTACAGACTATTGGACAGCGAAACAAAACTCTCAGCTGCATCCCGTTTATAAAAACTGTGTAACCGTTTTCTTTTCAAACAGGTCTTCCTGAACTTCTCTAAATGCTCGTTGACTATTACCCAAACGTAAACGAATGCTACAAATCGATTCCACAAATTCCGTAATAAATCTCACTTCTCACTAGACACGAAGGGGATTTACGAGAAACCACATATAACTCGCATGCCTCATCAGTAGTATCCACCGTTACACAGGTAGTTGATGAAGAACTTGGTCAACCGAGAGAAGAGAAGAAACTCGTGCCAAGAACGTGGCTCGTTTTGGGAAGCTGTAGCCAACAAAGTAACGTCTAATTGCTGAAAGCACAAAGAACGAAGCTGAACTTCATCGGAGATCATGAAATTCCCAGGTCTTGGGTATTCTGCTCTTCACTCACAACTACATAGACCCTGAGTTAGATGTAAAAAGGTTCACTCAGCAGTTACTCAAAAAAACCACAGCATTCGGCGGACGAAGCTTCCCTTGGATACGATCCACCACTCAGCAAAGCAATCAGGTCCACTAGTTTGATTAGTTTTCACATTAGTGTTCGCTACTTGCAACCGCAAGTTTTGTTGGGATGCTATGGGTGTAACTGCGTACACTACTGATGAAACATGCGAGTAGTCAATGGTGTAGTGACCAGGTTCCCCCACCCCCACATCTGATAGAAAGTAAAGTTTATTACGGAAATCGTAAAGCCGCTTCGCAGCGTTCACTTATTATTGCCTAATGATCGTTGAATGTCCAGGAACCTTCAGGAGGACGCGTGAAAGTGTCGGGTTTTCAAAAGCTCTGTGCATAGGAGACGTTTACTTTCATGTCTAATGGCTTGTACTTTCTTGAATCCTGTTTGCTGACAAGTCACTTCGCAGTCAGAGGCTTCCCCGCTTTCATCGAGAACTGAACTGATCGGTAAACGAAGATAGGTTGAAGACTCAATGAAAAAATATGTTTGATCAACCACTCGGGAACACCGCAATCTCCACTGGTGAGCCGCAATCGTCATCAAACTACCTTCAGAACCGTTAAGCTACGGAAACTTCTGATTTTGAAGAAAAGACATAATTCCGGCGCTCACGCACATTTACAGGGTGTTGGCTTAAAGATGGAATAAGCCAAGCTACCTGGTGATGCAGAAAATAAAACGCTTTCTAGATGGATAATATACTTCCACGGTTGGCAGCTTCGGATTCCTACAGGACGTCGATCATAGGGCTGTCATAACTCTATCCAGAACGATCACATAGGAAATGCAACCGCGATCCCGAATATGGAAATTTTTGGACATGTGTTTGTGAACATTCGCTCGTATTAAGTGACGGAAACTAAAATCACAACCTGGAATTTCAAGGAAATTGATAACCAGTTTCTCCTCGAACTGTTGACCAAACACTCGGAGGCCTCTCAAAGATTACATCTGGGCCAATGTCTCAACCACTTAGTCGTTGAAATCTTTCAATCTTAAAGCCAGCCAGTCCCCCTACTCGTGGCTACCTACGGATGTGTTCCAAAGGAAGACTGTTGGGATTCACACTACTGATGAAGCAATGAGTAGCATACTATATTATGAGTGTAGAAGCGGAAAACGTTCCAAATGCGGCGCCCGTTCGGCACATGACCACTGATCAACATGAGAAAACCTTGAATTCTACGGCAATCGTTCGACAACTTCCAAAATTCTCCATCTCGTAAAGTGTGGTGTGGTGCACCCTGGCGGTAGAATCTACAAACCAATATTCAGTTTGTCCCCAAGATCTTCGTGGACAGTCCCAATGCCGTTAACTCCCTTGAGATAGTTGGATTTGTCTGAAACCAATGGCAGCCATTTTCCCCTCTTGTGATGGCTGGATCACGTGACCGCATCCCCATTGAACGATTATTCGCGGTTTTCGGGTATACACTCATGTTGCCTCGCAGTATCAAACTAACCACTTGAAAGGTTTCATACTTCTTACAAAATAATGTCAGTCCCTCAAGAGTAGCTCACAAAAATGCTCCGGCAGACCGATTCAAACAATCATCGTGAATAGAAACTTTCATCAAACATAGAAATGTGGCCTGCTGTGACCACCTCAGCCTCAAAGATGTCAAACAGGCTCACAGAAGCACAAGGAGTTGCATTGTGCCTGTTCGTCCAGGCCTGGAAGGAAATAATCAAGAACTCACGGATGAATTTGACCTCTCGATGAGCACTTCAAACGTCAGGCTTTAATCGGTTCCAAGCTGGATGGCGTATATCAATGATATCTTCTCCACTGGTGATCAAAATTCACAAACAATGATGTTCAGTTGAGTCTCCCGTGAAAACGAAATTAATTTGCAAATGGGTGCATCTGTCAAAATCAGTCCATTTCGGGTTCAAGTAGAACATAAGATTGATGAAAACTTGGGAACTGCGCCTACGGGGTGGCGAAACCGGTCGTGGACTGCCGAAGAGTTTTCAGCAACCTTGTGAGTAGTTTCCTTCATGAAAAAAGTTCCAACTCAGTTGGCACAGTAACGAACGGAAAGGACATGCGCATCGGAAAAGACTATGAAGAATCTCGCTTACTCAGCTGATTGGAATCGAAACATTGGTTATTGACAACCCGATCGATTGATTTGGGTTGCAAGTCGCGGAACTTAGTTTACTATCTGACAGTCCGGTAGATAACCAGGCTTGTCACAACCCATTTCACTAGCTTGATTAGTTTCAAAAACTTCAATGCTACCTAATCAATCAGTTCCCGAATGAAGTAAAAGGACTGCGACATACATTTCGGCAATACGCTTGCTCGTTTCCATGGAAGAGCCAAATGAAATTCAGCTGCATCTCTGGTTTATGATATCCAAGTTGACGGCAATTCGGAGACTATTTGATGCACCTGAAGAAGGGTGAATCCGTTCGTTGGCGACCAAACAGTTTTCAAAAGCCTGAAAAGTAGTGTCTTCAATCCAGACAGCTTACAAACCGTAGTTCGTAAAGTATCCAGTAAATTTAATCACAGAAAAACGCAGTCAAAAACTATCTATCAGCCCGAATAATACAATGACAACGAGGAATGTGAGAAGATCCAGCATTTGGTATTCTCTCTTCAGTAGGAACGCCGAAAAATGAACCAAGCCTGCTCAAATACAACTTTTGGAACGAAGGTTATCACGTGATTATCGATCGGATAGGTCAGCCGACTAGACAAAAACATGACCTGTTGCGTCACCAGGTTCAAGGCAGCTTTAGGAACACGTCAAGTTGGTTCTGATCACATAGCGATCACACACACATAGTGATCACACACGGTGAACCATGATTCTCAATGGTGAAAGAGAATAGTGAACGTTGTAGTGATCGAGAGTCCAACTGTACATGACTGTGGTGTTGAAACGGTATTCTGGGACCCAACGTAGCACGCGTCTTCTCATGACAGTGGTGAAGCACCGACTGCCAGTCTGACTTGCTCCTCAGTTACATATAAATGACTTAGCTTTATCTTTGGGACCCTCTAATTGGGGATAATAGTTGCTCCTCAGTTTGGTTGAGAAACTGAAGTTGTGCCACACAGTGTGCTCACTTTGCTCCTGTCCCCAGGCTTTGTGATTCTACCCCCCGTGTGGTGTCTCCCTCTGAGTTAAGCTCCATATAGGTGGGCTTTTGTTTATAGTCCAGTGGTGGTCTTTAAAGCAATCTTTTGGATGTTCTTGGATTGGAAACTTCAGGTTCTTCGCAGGCACTATCTTCTTCAGAGATAACCTCTTGTTCGGATGCCACAAGATCATTTACGAATGATTCATTAGTAGTTGAAACAGCAGGAGTGCCGTTAACAGACTGACTTTTGGTATTGAACTCAACCTAATCAACGTGTCTCCGATGACAAGAGAGATCATCCAAATCGAGAATTGTGACCATACGTTTCCCATTTGATGAAAGTACTATTCCTGTAGCAGGTCGTAAATGTAACATCAGCCGTTTTGGCACATTCAGAACTTTTACGCAACGAACGAGATTTAAATAGAAGTGGGGGACTCTTCCCAGTAACGGAATGGACGGCGTTCCTGTATTGCATTAGAAAATTATCAATCCCACGGTCCAACTACACAAAAGTAGTAGGAGAGAGTGAAATAATGGCAGACTTTAGTAGTCGGACAATATTCTCAGCAAGTCCATTCGACTGGGGATGTCGCGGAGCAGTAAACAGATGTCGACATCCAAGACCTTTTAACCATTCCTCGAGGAATTTTGCAGTGAAGTGTGTGCCATTGTCAGTGACCAAAACAGTTGGTACACCTTCATGGCTGAACACTTTCCTCAATGCTTGCAGAGTGAATTCGGCACCTGGAGATGTAGTTAGAAAAACTTCAGGCCAACGTGAATATGCCTCAATAACTATTAAAGCGTAGTATTTACCGAGAAAAGGACCACAGTAATTGGTATGAACTCGTTGAAATGCTTGACGAACAGGCTCGTGTAAGTCAAGTGGGATAATTCGTCTCCTGGGTATTTGCATTCCACCTGTAGGCCTAGGACATTTAAGACTCGGTCGTTTGATTTCATTCTCATTCACAGAATTCAGTAACGTGATAATGGTTTGCAGTGAGCGCAGAACTTTGGTTCCGATAACCGATGATCCCGAGCTCGAAACCAAAATATTACAATCGATGGAGATACCTTGGTGCAATCTCACAGGGATCGTGCAACTACCAACTAAAGGTCTAGTGTTACCGCGAATGTTAACATCTGTAGACACTATCACGGCATCGGGGTAGAATGCAGTTAGATCTGAGTGTGGAATAATGGACTCAAAGTCCACTCACTCAAAGTTTCACCCATGCTGGGTTTAATTCCTTCTTTGTTCAAAGATAGCTCAGTAGGGAAGGCGCAAACTTATTGACCGAAATGTCCATGGTTGAACTCGACCTCCACATCTTGACTACTCTTTCTTAGGCTTGGATGACTTGGCAGAATTTCATCCCACATGCTTCCTTCGGGTAGCATGGCAGCTATGCACCGAAAGGATGGCCGAGCTGAACGGTTTTCTTCCTTGTTTGACGTATTTGAATGAAAGACGAGTGTCCTCATGGACTGTTCGTCTATGTGAACTAACGTAGCAATCCGAAGTGCTGCTGTAAACAGCGTTTTCAACACTTTGTGTTTGTACTTTACCCAAACACTTGAGTTTTCCGTAGACACTACGCTCAGCAGATTCAACAGCCCCAAGTGCAGTTAGGATGTCACGGAATGGCATGGAATTCTCGGCATCCTCCTGTGGCGTTAATGCAAGGGTTGAGTGAACACTGTTCATACTCCCCATGAGCTAATCAGTATGTCTCATGTCTCTCAGGCTACTCTCCCTTTGTTTGTATCATGGAAGAAACTAGACAGTACAGAGCCTGTCGTACCATGGTTATTGAAGCACAGCTCCTGGTGGCGGTACAAAAGCGGATATACAATGAGCTGTATTCACAAACCGGACTCCAGCGTCATCAACTTGATAGAGACAAATCACAGTGTGTACACCAAATTCAGAGTGACTGTCGAGCAATCTCCATTGACCAAGAGCATGTCTCTCTTTCTCAAATCGCTAGACTGACTTTCTGGCAGCAAAAACCGCAGTCCTCTACAGTCGGGCATGTGATCGTCCCAAGACATCGAGCTTATTTTACCCAAGCCGTTATCATGTCTCCTTGCCACAGAAATTCACGTGATCTGAGATTTGCCGCGGCCGCTGCGTAAATCGATCAAATGTCTCTGTGTGCGCAAAGCAAGTTGATGTGATTCTGATTCTGTCTTGAACTCGGTGATGCAACAGGTCATGTTCGCATCTGGTCGCCTGACCCATCCGATCACGTGATAAAATTTGTTTGTTCAATTGTTCTAAAGAACAGTTTTTTTGGTTTTGAGCCTTGACAAGACAGAGCCAAATGCCTGATTTACTCAGAAACGAGTGACAAAATACGATCAGCCCATAATCCATCAACGAAAACGCACCATTTCGGTTTGGAATAGTCGAAGTGTGAACAACCTCCGAACGGTCACAAAATTACTTCCAGTGACGGCTACCAACCAGAAACGAGAAAGTGTCCGTCAAACAAAAACCTTCCGTGGCGCATTCGAGCTACACTGAAAAATTTGAGGACATCCAAGAACAAGGACTTGCGTGTATAAGCTAATTTGGGAATTTGCACTAATTTTCGGGAACATGAGCATAGAATCTATTGTTATTGTAGCGCAAATTTGTGATGGTTTAGGAATCGAAATAGTATGCACCCAAAGCACTTGGAACGCCAGTACACACAGTGAGTTCTCTAGATCATGCCCAGGCGACTTTTTGTTCGAATCTGCACAGTAAAAGTTACACACAGTAACGGTCGCACGTGATTCGCACTCTGTGACGCCCACCGACTGAGTGCCGTAGAATGTCCTATTGATCATGTCGTATGAAACACTGGACCGAATACTGTGTCTGCTGCTTCCTGCTCCCATCGAATAAGCAGTGTTGTTTGATTTGGCGAAAACCAATTCGCGTCATTTCATACCGCTGGTTTCATAGGTACCCACAGGCCGATGAATCCAGCGGACTCTGACCGGAGTTGTTATAGAAATATTCAAAAAATGCTATTTTTACGGTAATTTTGGACCGAATTTCACGTGGATTTATTGACAGAGGTGATGACAAAGGCATTGTGTACTCAGTAGAATAGATCTTTGAAATTTCCTTTTATGACTACAGTGGTAACGGACAAGTTGACAGGTGCAGTTCTTCCGACAAGGCAGTCGCTGCAGTTCGCTTATACAATCGTACAAAGCGGTCAAGAACCTGTCAAAACACGTGTTCTGTTGATTAGCTACTTAATGATTTCGTCTTCTAAAAGGCTGCGAACTGTTGGATACCGTTTCATTCTTACCTGGAATTATCAGTAGTATATACCTTACGACTCTCCGCGGAGGTTCGAACCCCCGACCTCACAAGACGAGTCTATCTGAGAGTCATCACTTGATGGGCCCGTATTTGTAAAAATGAGCGATCTCATGGGCTACTAACAAGGTGGGACAAACACTAAAGATGGAAATATTTCAACGAAGATAAAATAAGTAAAGTATCTTGTGTAATTCGTCCAGTTTTTGCCGTGATAGGGAGTAATAATGTCTCAGCTGTAGTACCATTTCTGTGCCTGACTGCTATACCATCTAAGGGAAACACGAGGGCTGAGATACTATCAGGCTACCCAGGTCTGGGAAAGAGCAATAGAGATGAAGAGGCTGGGTTCGAACCACGAATATTCCCGTCAGTAAGGTCGAACCTGAACCAGTGAATATGAGCATCTCGCTTTATGAGTTGGCCTTCATAGCTTTACGGCGTACAGCATTATTCTGAATAAATACGATTCTGTCACCAGGAATACCGAACTTTACTGTTCTGCCACACACACACACAAACAACATCCGTTGCCAGAAGAGACTGAATTTAGGGTTTGAGGGTCATGCTTGGGCGTCCGTCCCCAAAATCGACAAAAGTACCAAATGTTCTGCTCTCATCCGAAATGTTTGCAAAGAAAGCTATCGCATCATCTCTGTTACCAGGTTGAGAATGTCACAACCAATGAGTAGTATGTAACGTCACAGAGACTATACTTTATCAATGTGCAACCGTTTGCATGATTCAGTGACCCAACGAGCTATAGTCGGGGTGTCCGTGCGACACTCGCCGAGTGGCTCATGCCAGGTTTGTCAGTGGTTAGAGGTCCGACCAACACAGTGTTCCGGGTTGGAGGTTGAAACCTATGTGTGCTGCCTTGCGGTCAGGCTTTGAGCCAAGTGCTTCGCTCGCTGGCCCTAATCGTCCCCCCGGCTAAGTCTGGGGACCCTGGCGGTATTCCAAAACACATGCACTTTTACAGCAATAAGAAAATTAGCATTTAATGCTAATGTTTTGTTGTTGATGAAGGAAACTAAAGGTTCTTTTGGCTTTCTGTGCCAAACAGGCAATTTGATTTTTGAAGAATGCTGATTCGCAGGTCCCAGTTTTTAATAAACCAACGAATCGACCCTAGAACGGGTGTCACATCCCATCCGAAGTATAAAACAAGACGACTTAAGGGTTGTGAGTGAGTGTTTTTAAATAACTAGACGGCTGAAATTCGCAATCAGACCTCATCGGGCGGCAGTAGAGAAATCGGCCAGTTAGCCCTTTTTATAGTGGTTCCACTGTCTTGACCTCAGGATAGGACGCACATCAATCAATTTTGTCCGGCTGGCGAATCTGAACTAGGTTCCATTCTTGGTCACATGATCGAACACATTGTGCCCATCCTGGCCAACTGTTTTTGTAATTTAGTCAAACTCCGATTTATGGTTCACTGAGTCACGTTCAAGGATCGATGACTGATTGGATAAAAATAACTCACCGGTAGTCCGACTCAACGGATCATTGCACTGTTTCATGGACAGGTTCTGCCGAGTGAAGACGGCTGAGCATGTCGAAACTTCCGTGACGGCCAACCACGAGCATTCGAGAGACCCGGCATCATTGGCGAAGATGTCAAGAGTATCACCCACACTCATGATGCATTACCGAGATCAAGTATACTCTGATGTTCTAATCGCAACTGATGGGTGTGAAAAATATATTAGAGCTTCTTTTAAAAGATCATCCATCCATACCGCCTTCTGCGCCTTCTTGGCTTCACTTGGATATGGGAAACTGGAGATGTAGTCAAAAGCGAAAATCGGGGGACTCCATCCCTATCAGATTCCTGATAAACGTTATACAATATCACAGACTCATGCTCCGATCTCTATGGAATATGAAACACTCAGCGCCACCTAGACAAGTTCAACTCTTGTTCACCTGATTAAGGTTTTTGCTTTTGTCCAGGGAGAATTGTCAAATCGGTTTCCGGGTCACAGACGTCTGCACCATCATGTATTAGTTCTATGCTAGTATACTATACAGAATCTCAATCAAGTGGATATCAGGATGTCAGATTAGCCAGTCCAACAGCTCATCATCATCATCGTTGCCAGCTGTAATAACCGCGTACTTGTCGTACAGTGGTTGAAGCTGCCACAGTTTCGTTCACCGATGATTCGGGGAGGTGGGGTAGGCAGCTGCGCATTCGAGGCTGGAGCTGATAAATTGGTGCATAAATCCAGCACTGTCAGTGGGCTGTCAAGTGGGAAAGAGGTTAGAAAAGGAGCTATGCGTTGAAGGCAATAGCTTGGATACATGGGGGCCATTGAGGGTGCGACTGGGCCATGTCTGGCAATGTCTCTAACCATTTGTGTGTCCCATCTCGGGGTCTCCATCCAGGAAGACGGCAATGACCAGCGCAGCTTAGACGGAACTGATCCTAGCTTTGAATGATGTTAGAGGTGCAAAACACCGCGGTGTTGCTCCTTTCAGATATCTCGTCCTGCTGTTGGCTCAAGGACCAAGGCATCAGAATTTCAATAACCATTGGACATAATTCAATAGGTAGACCAAAAATACTCCGCAATTAAAGTGCGAGCGTATCGAATCCTGGACTGCGGTGCTCACTGATTGTATGGGCATCAGGCACTTCCAGGAACGTTTGAAAAGGACAATGCAGTGTTTACGCCTCAGATCTCATCCGGACCTGGCCTCTGTTTTATCCCATAAGGCCGCTGGACTGGCTGACTCGCAGTATTGATTGGCGACCACATAAAGCAAATTGATACAATGAGTGTACAAAGATGCAGACAACCACTGAGTTGGAAATCAACCTGAGGCGAAAGTGCAGACATGACACCAACACACTCAGTAGCACTGTAGCGAAATGAAGTATAGGAGCTTTGAGATGACCAGGCCGTAAAATATCATCTAGATTCTGGCGCTGTTCCCATCATTTTATCCTGCAGACCTGTCATCCTATAGTGCTTTTACGCCAAGTTAACAAACCGATAGTATTATAAGTTCTGGGTTTCATATGTAGTCAGATCTGTCGCTTTTGGAGTGGCAATCTGCTTTTGACTGCGAATATTATCAAAACGTCTGGCAGTCTACAGCGATGAAAAGCGTCCTCTCTAAATTCTTACGTTCTTTGAAGGCTAACATCTCCCGTGGACTGGTGCCTGTCTGCAACAAGCTCTCCCCTGAGTTCACCACACCCAATGATGTAAGGCAACAGAGCCCCCTACCGACCTTGTTCGTAACCAGTGTTGAATGTGGCTTTTCTACCCGCCTCTTGAACGATATCAATCTCTGCGAATCGGGTCCTTTGGAAACTCAAAAAACCTTAACCAACCAAAGTAATTTCTCCGCATGGTTCGGCATGTGTTTCACACATGGAAAGTGTAAAATACTACTGCAAGACTGCATGGGATGAAACCCGATCGATGTAATAGATCATCCGTCTATCCGAACTGAATATGTAATAGATCATCCGTCTATCCGAACAACTGAATGAGTCTCGGTGAGCTGGTAGAGGACGAAGCCACTTTACTAATCGGGAAGACCGGGAAAGCACTTGCCAATCCGCAGAATTTATGGCACCTACGTGACATCAGTTTGACTCTCAGTGGTAGACTGTGCAGTGCTGTGACTTGACCGGTCCTAATTAACGGACCAGAGAGAGCCGTTGCACGCAGACACTTTGTTTCACTAACCGCGTATCACAAGGATCACGCGGATATGATGCAAACAACAGATAAGTAACTCTGAGATACGGTTGGTGGTTCCTCAGGAATGGCAGACACCTTGGTAGTTGAGCTGGTCATCCTGTGTAGGTTGCGTCGGTAAGGCAATGTAACTCGTATGTTAGAGGATCGTTTGCCTCGGAGGGTCCTCTGCACCAAGCGAAGGCGGCTCATGGGTTATCAGTCCGTGACTTCTTAACGAAACATGAAATTCGTCAACAGTCGCTTTGATAACTGCCGTGTTGATATAAACGAATATTTAATTATCCTGATACATATAGATACGTCACACAGCACGGGAATCCTTCATCAAAGTTGCTGAATGCACTGCGCAGCTTTCACAATCCCCGACAAATCGTACAATCAAACAGTTTAACGTCAATGAATTGACTCAGATATCATCTTCCACGCGTTGCTGTCGTCCCCTTATTCTTCTGATTCTCACAGCTTTCTCAATCCCCGATAAATCGTACAACCAAACAGTTTAACGTCAATCGATTGACTCAGATATCATCTCCCACGCGTTGCTGTCATCCCCTTATTCTTCTGTTTCTCAGGGAGCAGGTGAGACCACTGTATTTCGGTAAATGGTTTACAGCTGAAACAGTGATTAAACTTTCCGTCAGATGCTGACCGAAAATTAACCAGCTCCAACTACCGGAGACTCAGTAATCATGAGGGACATGGGTGATTCCACAAGTTTCCCCCGTGGTTCACAAACTCAACCGTAGGCGGCCTATGAATACATTGCTTCGCATCTTATCCACTGAGTGATGACTACGAAGTGGACATAACCAGCGAAGATACTGTAGGGTATACGTGGAGCGGGTTCTTGGTCTGTTGCCAGTGCACTGCAACTGCCAGTCTCGGTGAACAGAACAACAACCAAGGATATAGCCAGCGATAGGATAAAGTCAGCTAACGAGGACATTGTTCAGATGTAGCACCTTCCGGTGCCCAATTGCCATGCCAAAGAAGGAAGGCATGAGGGTTGGGATACTGGCAGGTTGCCCAAGCCTAGACAGGGGAAGTCGAGAAGCAGATGTCGGGTTCGGACCACGGACCTTCTGGTCAGCAAACTCGCGCTCTAACCACTGAGCCATCTCGCCCCAAAGAGGACATACTCTAAGGTAGATCCCTCAATAGGATCAGACTCTTCAAAATTTCACTTCGTACGTTTTGGATATGGGTGGTGTTTTCCGCCAAGCACTGTGTATGATAAGAAATCTGTCATGTAAGTGAGAGTCTGAGTAAACGAGAGTTAGTGATCACGATCACAACTTGTTCCACGGATACGGAAACTGACGATGTACTCCATAAACTCAATTTGGATAAAACCTGTTACCTTTGTGCGGTATCAAAATCCAGTGTACGTTGCCTACTACCCGCTAAATTACAAAACAGTCGTGTGATCTATCACGAACGCATCTCTCCGCTTCATTTGAGTGGTTATCGGTACGAAAACCGGCGATAACTACGAAACATGGGATTTATTTTTCGCGAATCCAAAACAACTGTTCAGAAAGAGTGATATTCCAACATCGCACACCAAACGAACGCTCAAGTACGAAATAAGTGTGATAAATATTCGGGAACTATTCCTGACTAGTGAGTCAAAAAACGCAGGAGTTCTAATGGAAGATTCGCATCAGAAGAGTGATAACTGAGTAGACATCATTAATCACACTGGTTTTCCCGCTAGACTCGGGCAATGCCCTCAGAACATCGATGGTCAAACACGGACTTTTTTTTGACGTCGCGCGCAGCGCCCGCTAGACTCGGGCAATGCCCTCAGAACATCGATGGTCAAACACCGAAAGACTTTTGACGTCCTCAGCGCGCAGCGAGCAGGTTGATAACCTGTATAACAAAATGTAGCGCACTGCAGCATTGTATACTCAGTTCTTGACGGATAAGCTGATGTCAGGCCTACGCCACGGGTGATGCAGATTCACAGCCTCCCCGTCGTCATTCATTGCGCCGTCTCCAGCCAGGGTGAATTGGTGGAAGTAAATAAATAAGAACAGCCACTAAGCTGTAACACCCTTTCGGTGCTTAGTTGCCACCCGAAGGAAAAACGAGGGTTGAGGTACCACAGAAATCAAACTTAACGAGAACAAAATGTCAGTATATGAAAATCGTATCCCGGTGAATCAACTTTAATCGTGTTTACCGATATCTAACTCCTGGGGTTGTTTTGCTCGATGTGAGCGTCCAATGGATCCCACTTAAGTGGGAACACCTGAATGTCTGAAAATGTGTCACGACGTACCAACCTTTGCTATATTCCTCGTGTATCCTTCAAATAAGGAAGTCCTATATTGGATCAAACCGGTAAAGCCTCCAACCAAAAAGCTGCATTCAACAAACGTGCATGTTGTACACGTTCCAACGTCACCGACATCTGTTCACCATTTACCTCAGTTCGTAGGAAGGCAGCTCAATCTGAAAGCCGATAGCGCACCAGACAAGCGTGTCGTACCACCCAAGCACGAACGTTAGTATCCGCCTTCTCGTTTTCTCTTTTGACCACATAGTGTGGATGAACAGTGCACACAAGTTTGGGCTACCGAAGCCGGACATGCTCGGTCCTACTGTATTATTGATGACGTGCCGTGTACAGCAGTTGGTCCACCAACCGTGCTAAGGGCCGAAAAGGACAGCGAGTGCACTATGTGCACTTATGGCCGCCGAAACTTTCTGGTCCAGATTTCTGTCGTCTCGAGTCAGACCGGTTCCAAGTTCTCTCACTCACCGGGTGAGAAATGACTGACCGCAACCGACCTCTGCATCTCGACTTATCTTGTCTATGCGTGGACAAGCTGGAAGTATCCCAGCCCTCGTGCTCCCTTTGAGTGGCATGACAGCTAGACATCGAGTGTCACAGCTGAACCG
>NW_008751759.1:672878-677857 GCF_000715545.1 Opisthorchis viverrini
ACAGGTAGACATCGAGTGTCCCAGCTGACCCGCGACCGGGTGAGAGGAGCTACACAGGTCATTTGTTTTCTGCCAAGAAGCTTGTGACAATCGGCGTGAAGCACAATACCAATGGTGCTTCTGGTCAATTGCAGAGAAGTCGCTAAGCCCTCCCAAGATCAGAGCTTACTATAAACCCGGTAGCGCGCGCCTTTTCACATACCGTCATTAAGCATTCACCAACTTTTTACAGGAATCCGGCTTGCCAAACTAGGGTACACCGAGCCTAGATGGTACCGCTGCCGCGTATTTACGACTTCTTTACGATGAGCAGCTCATTGAGAGCCAATCGCAAGAGCACGGCCAGTACTTACGAGCTGGGGACGCATTCCGAGGTTGCACTACTTAGTAGCGTCGACTCGGGTCCAGGAACATTTTTGAACCCTACCCAACTTAGCTTCAGAGACGAAAAAACCTAACAAATCGAAGGTTTAACTGTAGCCGTAAGTAACGTAACCTTTCGGTACCTAGCTGCCATGCCACACGAAGGAAGCAAGAGGGCTGGGATACTGCCAAATTGCCCAAGCATAGACAGGGGAATTCAAGAAGCAGAGGTCGGGTTCGAACCACGGACCTTCCGGAACTGTGGCCGTACACCACATACAAGAGAAACCAGCGTTCACGGATATGCTAAACCTCACAACCGAAAAGCTAATTGGAAGACGGAACATGTTTCTCTTAGATAAAGATAGTAGACCGACTCACGTCATCGTGTCTATTGATTTATCACGTACTTGGACCGTAATCATTTCGTACCAATTCCAAGAAACAGAATGACATGGAAATAACAGAATCCAGAATCTGGATAAACGGTTCACCGACTAGAAACCCAGCCTTCCATTATGTACGACGAGAAATGATGAACATCTGTGAGAATTTTAACGCTGGAAATATCATGAACACAGACAAAAAGGGAGGAAGATGTACAAGGGTGGAGAAACAATAATCGAGGGAATGTTCGATTTCATCATATCGATGGAACGAATAGTTCTGTGTGGGACAGATAATAACACACGTCATCTTAATTAGCCTGGCATTACAGCCAGACAAGAGAATTTGGCCAATTTATTAAGCTTTCATTGGGGCCGCACCGGCTTCTTGATTCGTCGCGGTTCCCGACGGTGCCGGGATATCCGTTCGGGGCCGGCGGAACAGGATTATATGCGGCTCGGGCTCGTGGATCATATAGTGGACCCAGCCAGCTGACTGTTGTATTCCCAGTTCCCGCCACTCGTATTCCGACATCAAACGATTCTTCGGGACCTTCTTGGCAAGCTCTTTCGGAAGGTGCACGTGCCTAATTGCGAAATGAAGTGACATAAAAGGTTGGCTACCTGTACTCGTGCAGATCATCGTAATACTTTTCCGAATAGTAAATATTCTTGCTCGACATGAGGAACAACCGAAAATCCGCGAAAACGGCCAGGTCAATTTTCGCACCGTTCGAACATTCAAAAGCGCAGTTGAACGCTAGAGCGCCACACCAAGTCATCCAGTAAAATTCATAGTGAAGCTCACAGGATCTTCGCAAACTGCGACAGTTGCTGCACGAACACATACTTTGAAGGCGGTAAGTTCGAAAGTTGCATTCACTTTTGGCTGGTGAAAACTCGTTAGCGTGTACACTGAGTTCATTGAGTTAACTTGCGTCAGTTGTTGTCAGATTTTTACACTCGAGCATAAACTGTCTATAACTTACACGTTCTGTTCCTTGTGCACCCACTTATTCACAAACTTGGGCAAAAGCCGTTCGGAGCGCTTGTCTGTTGGATGCAAACCATGGAATACTACGTCAAACTTGCCTGACCTGGCTACTCTTTAAAGAAACCGATCTCAAAAATGACCACGTAGATCGGCCGCTCAACCCTTCTGACCCGTTTATCTACCCCATTTGCCTCTACTTCAGGATGCTATGCGCTCCGCATTCAAGCCTGTCAAGAACAAAACAAACTCACTCGACCCTGCGCTGACCATGTCACCTCGGTTGGTGATGAAACGTTTGCAATCCAACTGCTAAGCTCGGCGAACAGACCATAAACCAAGCGGCGCACCTGAGCTGCCTACATTTCACAGCATTGCTGAGAAAAAACCCTTCACATAGTTGAGTGCTGCTTGCTGGTCTCGAGGTCCAGTCGTCTGCAGAAACGAGCTTCTTGAAGTCGCCTCTAAGTGTGATAACCCCTTTTTATTTGCCGCCACCACCAAGCGGGCTTTGCTAGGTTTACAGAGGTCCCCGATGGTTGAACTGCAACAGATGCCCATGGAAGCATGACAAAGAATATTTACTGAGAATCTTGGAACACTGAGTAGAACTAATAACCAGTGTTAGGATATTCCAAGTGCCCCAACCCGCTGTCAAAATTTCCATCCTCAGACATGTGGACTATCTCCCTCATTATCAAAATACCGATGAGGTGGAGCATCGAGGTGCTGAAGTAAACCCCAAGGAAGGACTAGTTGAGTTGAAAATACCGAAGCGCGGGGCTGAACTACGCTGCAGAATCCCTTTTAAACAGTGGAATCAAAGGCGGTGTGGAATTATTAACCCTTCTAAACCCTCTGGTAGCCTAATAAACCTGCAGAAGAATCAGCATTGAATTTTATGCCTATGAAGTTCCTCAGGTTTTCCTGAAGGCAATCTGTATATACAATATGTATATACAATCTGCAGGCAATCGGTTCGTACTCAACGGCCATCCATTATCGTACTCGCAGGGACTTCTTTCCAACCAGATCCGTTCGGTGTTGGGATTCCGATAGATAGCTGTGCCATTTTTCGGGCTGGCATGGAAAGCAGGGGGGCTTTGCGTTAGTATGTACTCAGACACTTTAATTGTCTTCCCAGACATCACTCCTGCTCTTCCTCGTGATGCGCTGTATGTTCAATCTCCAAAGCTATGGGCCGATTATCCTTTCCTGAAGTTATTTACCGTTGCCCATCGATTCTGCCGAGATAGTGTTCGTTCCCTACGAAAACATGTGGGTGACTTTCATTTGTTTACTGCTTTGAGCATCGCTTACTGACAGGTGACAAACGTTCCTGGCCCTCATGGATGACATCTCGGCGCGTCACGTGCATTACGTATTTTGCATCGATGCTGGCACAGGTTTATCGTCTCAGCGCATTGCCTCAGCAGCCCGACGTGCACCCTATATATCCCACCAACAAGCTAATAGTCTTACTGGTCCGTGCCATATACACTTCATTGGCCAAGTGATAATCGAGACCACACTGAGAACTGGAGATTAGTGCGCACTGACTTCCCCTTCTCCTGCTGCTGGGTTATGACACGTGGGCCCCAACCATGCTCTACAAACTTCCCACGCGTAAACTTTGAGGATTTGTATCGTCTTTGATGAACGCGAATTTGGACCGGGCCTTGGCGGCGTAGTCATGCAGATCTGTTGTGCAGAAAACTCACAAAACTGATGGTCCATCCGTTAACGTGGAAAACAACCGGTGGTCGAACGAGTCAAAAGATACCCAGGAGGATTAGACACGTTTTGAAAAGTAGGCGCAAACTATTCTTCAAGAAGACGACTACAAGAGAATCACAGGAAGGACTGGTATTACATAAGACTCGAAACCACTGCAAATTCAGATTCCCACAGAGTGTTTCAAAACGCTAAGTCTAGCCTAGAAAAACAAGTGTGTGCCACTGAATAAACAGCCTTCTCTTTGCTCCTGTAAACGAAGATCCCGGGAACGATACACCGGGAGCTTCTGAGGCCCACACGGACAATTATACCGGAATGAATTCTGTTGTTGCAACACCATTTCAACCGAACACTCCCTATCAAACTTACTATTCGCAGAGAGAGATTTTCGAGGCCGCTTGCGCGAAATAAGCATTTTCACGATGGCTGGGCCATATAAACCCATTTCAGAATCCTGAAGCATTTATCGGCTTGGCCAAACTTTTAAATGATACTTCGCGGTCCCCCTACCAAGGTAAACTTCCCCCCTTGGAAGGGCGGTGCTTTTACGATAATCTACAGCGGTCGATGCCGCTTGTTACCGGCAGCTACAAGCTTTCTGGACACTGTCACAAGTGTTCGAACGCATTATGAAACGTGATGCGCTGATTCACCACATTAACAACAACCTGATACCCCGAGGCATAACGGATTTTTCCCAAAATGGTCTTGCGTGTCAAATATAGTGCTGTCCCGGACAGCTTGAGATCGATCAAAGACGAAGAACTAGTATCGGTTTTTGTAGGTCCCTTATTCCAAATGGCAGCAGGCCCATTGATTTTGTCGGAACATCTAAAATTTTTCGTTTCTCCTAATACTGTCATTGCCTCCAAAGGAACAAATGCTTTCTCACCCCTGATTGGGGAAGGTCTGAACGAAGCAGTTTGCCGCTAACCGTGCCAAAGTATATCGCGGGTGCTTTTGGTAGCCTTTTAAGCTTGGCTCGTGGCATGTGCATCGGCTGTGGCCGCTGTAACTAGACGAATTTTAGTTCAGCTGCGGCTATTTCGTTCAAAGACGAGATGCACGATGGCTTGCGCCTAAACCGATCCCATACTTTATTTACCTCCTCTTCCCGGTCGAAATCTCTCCGTGTCTGCTGCGTTTGGCTTATAGACTCGATGCGCTTTTGTAATCTCTCATGAACTTTTAACGCTTGACTTGTCGAACCAGTTTGGTCGACCATCACTTACGCGCGCATTTCGACCACTTTGCTTCACCTCGTGTTTTGCCGCCGTGGGCTAGACGCACACCCAAAATTTCTCTGCAACCGTGGTTCGAAGGGGGAAAACTTTAGCATAAAGTTTTAATATTTGATGGTAATATCCGAGCGTATGAGATCTTCCCAAACGGCTGCAGTTTTCTTGAAAGTTGTTTAAATCTACTCAATCCCCACGATATTCATGGCCTGCGATATTCATATTTTAAATGGCTGCTATGGCTGAGCACGTGAATGCGGAGGA
>NW_008751759.1:680227-681223 GCF_000715545.1 Opisthorchis viverrini
GTATGAGTATGACGATAGCCAGCCAAGTTAGGTGACTTCGAGTACATTGTGAGTATAACAGGCTGTCAGATTATGCAATCACCCATATTTGAGTCCTTATACTGGTCGGCACAGGCTGTCAGATTATGCAATCACCCATATTTGAGTCCTTATTTTTACTGGTCGGCATATATATTGGATTGATGTTTACTGTAGGTAGCGAAGATAAGCGGCATCGCGTATAGTATGGAAGGCCGTCAGCTTTATATTCAGCGCTGCACATAAACTCAGGTGTTGCAATTCAGATAAGCAGCCAAGGTAGACGATATCAACTGCAGTTACGACTATGACGGGCAGCCGTTGGTCTTTAATATGTCGCACATAGTTGGAACCTGGATCCTATCGGCCCGCATAAACACTGGCTTGGTGATTACTGTGGGTAGCAGGCAGGTACGACAGTGAACATCGGTGTTTAACACTGATTTTATGCTCTCCACGGTGATATGAGCAGCAGACATCAGCGAGAGCGCGCACATTTATGGGTATGACGGGTCATCGTTTACAGTTAAACCAGGACACTTCGCATAGCCGAGGCCTACTAAACAGCGTCGCATATAGGCACTGGCCTAGCAGTTTCAAAAAGTAGCCAAGTGTCAGGGCGCGCCCAGACAGAAGGAAAAGTACATGTACAGAGAGTGACGCATCCCCAAGGTCACCATTGGTTCGACACGCCCGGAAATTAAGTGAGTTAGCGGCGCCCACCTAACACGGCTTAGCAACAGACGACCAGCGTAGTGGGCCTGAGAATGTTCACGACCGAAACACCACCATTGGCTGTACGGAGTGAACAAGTGAACGACAAATGCGGCCTATTAGTCGTCCTATATATTTACGCAGACGCTCTGTATGTTTTTGTCCTGGTAATACAGCCGTGTCCCCAGTTCTCTGTCTTCTCCCTATCGCGTAGTCTGGCAGGCGCAGTGCAGGCGTAACCCAATAGCTCGGCCACCGCACAAT
>NW_008751759.1:682133-711142 GCF_000715545.1 Opisthorchis viverrini
GTGAACTCAATTTGGGTGTGTCAATAGCTTGCGGCTGTTGTGTCCTGGCGCACGCCACAAACTAAGATCGATTTGCCACCTTCGTGCAACAGCGTAGCCGGAAATCCCCATAATTTGAGGTTTGTGCCCCTTTTATTACGTATTTTATACTTGTAGTCTCGCATCTTTTGATAATTCTCAAGAATCCCAAACTTCTGGCTTGTGATTTTGCGCGTCGCTCAAGTGGGCTTTCCTGAATATGTCGAAGTGTTATCCACCTTCTATCTATCCTCTGATCAACTGGACTGAACCGAAACTTGTATTGTGTAGGATAGTTAAAAACATTCCCCCGTGTGGTTTACGTTCACAGAGGTTGGGTAGAGTTTTCATGCGTGTCTCGTTTGCTTTGAACTTAGACCTCCCTGCCTTCAGTACCAATTCATCAAACGAAGACAGAATAGCAGTATGCTGTCTTTACATGTCATGAATACGCTAAGAGGAGATCGTGGATGCCATTTTGCTCTGACTGTTACTTTTCTATCTAGCTTCACTGTTTCAAGGTCGGGAAGCGGGCGCCAGATGCAACCGTACCCAGGTTCATAGAGTTGCCAAATACAGCGTCTTATGAAATGGACCGGCTGCCGGCTAGCAGATCTGGACGTATGAGTGAAATTCTCCGGATATCTCATTTCCTTATGGATTCTAGTCGTTTTAGCACCGCGATGCGTCGACACGAATTTCGTGACGTATTATCGACACCACCTCGGGCGTATAGTTCTTGGCGCTTATATTCATGTAATCTTGTTAATTTTGAAGAGCTCGGATATTATGTCATCATTCCAAACAAAACAATGTACTTGAAGCTTGTTTGGTGACTATGTAACACACAAGTTGCGATGCAAGATAGAAAATTGGTAGTGAATAGAAGCATTTTTTATCAGACGCATAAGGCGGCGGTGAGAAAATAATTGCGTAAATTTTGGAGAAATATCTCAGCTGATGCAGCAACAAGTAAGAGGGCTGGTTACATGTTGAATCAGGCAGAGAGCTATTGAAGTCTCCAGCTCTGCCAGAGTCCTATTAGAAGGATTTTGTTGTTCAGAGAGATGGTGTGGCAGGGGACAGCAGGCACATGATGGATAATGGAAATGAAACTTCCGAGGTAATGGACAAGGACTGACTAAACTGCAAGTTACTATGCGAACTGAACAGTACTATAATTTAAGAAGAATAGTAAATATATGAGTCGATGATGGATAACGGAAATGAAACTTCCGAGACAATGGACAAGGACTGACTAAACTGCAAGGTACTATGCGAACTGAACAGTACTATAACTTAATAGGAATAGTAAATATATGAGTCATTCATTCTCAAGGTCCTTGCGGTCGGCTCCAATTAACAAGCGGTGCACTTCAACAACGCTCATGGGTGCCAGCTTTGGATGCTGCCAGTGAATAAGTGAAGGTGCCATTATATTTTATTCTGTTTATAAGTAGACACTCCTGGGAATGGTAGAGGTGAGTGCGTTTGTCGGCTTACAAAGTAAACTTTATGTGATGCAGCCCAAAGCAACATGAAGAAGACAACGGCCCTGCGTGACGATATTGGTGATAGACATTGCACAGTATCCCAAGACTGTCTGATCTATTTTTAACAGAAAAAATTACAGTTAATTATCGTCTGTAATCCATAGGATTGACAGAAAAATCATAACCGGAACGAGTCCGAACCAGCGGTACCAAACAGACAACAACAATGCCATTTTGCGGATCTCTTGAAGTGGAACCAGTCCCAAAACCACTGAAGATGGGCAAAGCACCCGTGCTCCTGGATGGCTCACGGGTGCACGGACGCACTATGTTGAAACAGAGCTGATCGATAATCCCTGTAGGTGTCCGACCACCACAGGTGGTTTCCGTCCTCAGTGCATGGCACCAGGTCTGCAAGGTAGCAAGCCGGTCGGCAGTCATTACTGCGGCTTGTGCATAAACAAGGAACTTCAGCCCCCAGATATTTCATCCGGGCTGTGGAAAGACATGCGAGTAAATAGCTTGATCAGTTTAAACAATCAAACAGCCGCAATAATGAGCTAGTTGCGGAGGACTAATGGAACTGCACATACCAGTGTGGCAATCGGAATATAATGGAAATAATAAGGGCGTGCGCCATGTGGCTAAGAGATGACGGAACGTTGGTTCCAGCTATTATGTCAAGAAAAACGCACCGCAGTATGTGTATAATTTCATTCATCTCATTCAGTAGGCATCACCACACCAATTATTTTATGGGCTTATAATTTACTCCAAGAAGGAAAACTGTCTTTGGTTCGGTCTATATTGATCACAGCTACTTAATAGGAGGTTTCACATAAAATACAGAGCTGCTAGAAAAATTCAGGGCACATACCTACCTAGAAGAAACAAAGAATTAAATCGTCTCGAGAAGAAGCATGTTCTTTATTACGGCGTCCTCCAGTTAAGGAGGCATTTAGCATTCAACCTTTGCTTGAAGCGGGTTATTAAAGGAGCAGAATATAATGATGGAGAAGACGCATGTTACGAATATCTGCTTTCGAGCTTGATCGTCGCCTGACAATTCGTTAAAAAGGACAAAAATGCAGTTCAGTTTGCTACTAAATCAACCTTGTCACAAGGAAACAGATAACAACGGCGAGTAACCATAAAACACATTATCTATCCAAATTCCCTAAAAGTTTCAGGAATAATTCATTGAAACGAGTGTTTCTGGTTCCTCGGATCAGAAGGAATAATTCTGAGAGTTGTATCCCACATATGGTAGGAAACGGGGATGCATTTTTGGTAATCTGCTATCTATATCAAACAAGATGTGCGCCGCGCTGCAGGGCGTTGCGACTGAGTTTACGCTCGACTTTGGGGCGATGGGAACAATGATATAGGGGCATAATGGAAACAGCTTCATAGGCCTCTGTAAGAGCTGGCAATGGTTGCAAATGTGTAATAACCCTGAAGGGTTGTGGTGAAATCTCAAGTGGCAAATCACAAAGTGTGAACAACAAGCCACGTTCCTACAGAAAAATTGGCCTTTTCCATCATACTGTGAGCTAAATTGAAAGGAGGTACACCCACATGTGTGGAAGAATGTGGGAACTCACTGACTGCAGGATTTGAGGCGAAACGGCCTTAGTATTCACAGGAGAATATGGTCTTTACAGAAAGAATGGAATATTTTATTTGCAGAATAAGCCAACGGTACAAAAGCTTTATTAGAACCTCATAGTTTCAGCAAACACTCAGCGGCTTAATGTGGTCTTGCTTGCGCGGAGGAACTTCCGGTAAACTACGGGTAGACCGAATGTCTGTGCATGAGAGCCACGGTCTCGCCATCGCGATTTCGCACTTTGATTCAGGGCTTTGTCCTTACGTGTATGTCGTGTCTACCGATGACAATTAGGACCACTGTAGTTAGTCGTGGAAATGTGGGGGAACTACATCAACATCGAGCAAGAGCCTTTGTAGAACCACTGAAGACGCCGCTTAGGATATTATCAGTATGCCGCTACCGATGCGTTGCAATGAGGCAGCCACAGATACAACGAGGTTTCAAGAGGGGAAATGGTTGATAGAGAGCCTCGACCGGTCGTTCGTAATGCTGGATAGGGAAAAGAGAAACGTGAAACTTGAGTACCCTGGGCCAACGACGTTGTTCGAGGGTATGTACCCCTGCAGGCTGCTCGGGTGATCAGTTGGTTAGCTGCCAGGCCGGTTGAAAGATTGTTTATCACTCAGAAGAGAGTGAGTTGGTTTTAAGGATGCTTTGAAAACTATCATGGACAGCTGCTCACGGGGTTTGCAAGGGTTCATTTAAAACTTGGGCGAGGTTGTAGCAGAAAACAAGTCACCAGTTAGGGGCCATGAAAAGAATATTTCAGAGTGAAAAGATGAGTGCATGCTGCATGCATGCATGACTGCATGTTGCGTAGAAATCGGCACAAATAGAACTGGAAGCTGGATGAGTCCGAAACGTCGGCGGTTCAAGGTGTATGAGAACAAGAGAATGAAAACACATGGTGCGTATGGTCGTGTTGTACCTCTAGAAAAGTGAGCTGTTATGGTGTGACGCAGAGAGCCTAGAGAAACTGTGCTGGCTTTGTGGGGCTAACTGGGTCCGTCAATTTGCCTGTGGTGCGCATTAGTTGGCCTGCACATGAGACCGCAGTTTTTACTTTGCGATATCCAGTGCAATGGATATATAATAGTGCCCACTATCTACCCGGAAGCATGCTTTTTTACGGTAATGCATCAAACAGGTATCACCGTAAAACCTGGGATCGCCTTAAACCATCACCTTTTTGATGAAAATTTTCAACCCTACTTTTGTAATGCTCATTTAACTTCGTGATGGCTGCTGGAGAAACTGCGGCGTTTCAAGATGGCTACCATGTCCGTACTTTCTATGTCAATCTTTCAATAATCTGGACGATCATTCTGAAGGGAATACATATGTTATTTTTAACCGCAAACTTGCTTCTCATTCCGCTGGAACCAATTTTCTATTGTCCCGTAAGTATACTAAAAAGCCTGATGCACTTAGTTTTTGTCCCATGTTCGATAGTTCCTTAAGGATTCGTTGCATGCATGGATTTGCGACGCATTAAGGCAAGAGTAATTTCTTTGCTGCACGTCGCCAGTCCTAAGCTTGAGCGGTTGATGTATTGTTTTGGTGGTGAACTGGTAAATAAATCTGAAGATTCACTGATCGGATGTGGCGTTGTGCATAGTCGGTTGTTTATACATTTTTTGGCAAAATAGCCGTTTTGCAAAAATTGCGTCATAGTGTTGATCAAGACCGATTTTATTTGATAGTTGCCGCAAGTTTCTGAGTTTTACCGATCAGATAACACGCCTTTCGTTAGCGATGCTGACCTCTTAAACATGGCGCACGCCATTGCTAGATATCTGCTTCCGAGTTCGGTTTCCTGGTCAGACAGTACATTTCCCAGCTCACAACTTCGCCGAACAGCAATGCCTTTTGTTTTCTCCTGACCTTATTGGTTTCGATGGTGACGCGTTACTTTCTATTGACGAATAATAACACTCCGTATCGTACGCAGTTTTTCTATGATGCCAATTCCCCGAAAACGCTTCTGACTTTCTGGCCGCGTTTGCTTCAGTTTTGTTAATTTGCACATCCATTGTGTAGGTTTTGGGAGAAAACTCTCAGGTTTTCTTCCTTGTGGCCGAGGAAAATTCTGAATTTATACTGAGGCACCTGTGTGTTGTCTAGATCCTGCACTAGACTATTACACGATGCAACGCGACGTAAACAACCTGGCGTATGACAGGCATTTTTCTCAAATCCCAGTGATTATTCCTAATTAAACCTTTAATGCATTCACTCACATTCGCAAAAATCAACACCAGATCACACCTTTTTCAGCCCTGTAGGATCCCTCAGACACTCATTCACCGGAAAATCACACCAACAGGAAACACAAGCCGCACAAACTCAATAGTAAAAGCAGCCAACCAGTCGAAAATTTAACCGACAACTTCATATTCCAAACTCCAAAATTCTGTACCGCTTGTACTACCTCAACAAAACCGAGGAGCACATCGATATTTGAAGTGCCAAAGTACCGAAAGTACTTCAACTAGTCCGTGTTTTACATCGAAAGGATCTTCAACCGGATCGAAAATATCTGTAAACTTATAACGGCTTTGTTATATCACTCCAGATTTTCGGTTTATCCGGCCAATCCAAATTCGCGCTGCCCATAGGATTGTCCGCCGGAGTCTGACCACCTCAAACGGGGCGCCAGTTACGGGACTCTCCAGAACCTGAAGTAGGATATGGCAGTCATACTCAGCTTGATAGCACACAAGCAAATGTCAGCTGTTATTTTGTTTGCTTCAGGAAATTAAATATCCATAGAGTGGCCTGAAGGTACTGTGCGAGGCTCATGCCTAACACTGACGTACATGGAGCTGCCAGTTTCGTCTTAGATGGACTGCACCACCCCAAGCTCACTGCATCATTCTGACAACACAACTTCTTCCCTATTGTCCTCCGAAGCGATCATATACAGACAAAATGTAGACCTCCCATTATTTATCGAATGTCAGCAGTCGCGGTTAGCACCCAGTGAGTGTTTTCGCCATGCACCATACGCGTCTAGAAGCTAGAAGAAGTGACTCTGTGACTGGCGACCCTGACGAAAAAGGTTCTGTCAACTACGGTTGTCGGAAGCTGTTGCCAAACCATTTATCTATTATCTGTTGTCTCTGTTCACGTTAACTTATTATATACAGAACGGGGACACTGTTCGGATCCTTTTGCTAAGATGAAAACCGCTGCTATGTGGACGTCGGCCTCAGCTAGTTCAACGGCTAATCTCTGTTAACCACCTCGGTTTCTGAGTCCTGACCTTACCCAAATAGGCACCTACCCTGGCCCAATTTGTACTTGTATTCTAGGTCAGCCAAAACGATCCCTCTTTTTCTGGGTTCAATTAATTTTCTCTCACCCCCTTTTAGATTTTCTATCGGACACCGTTTTATCTGATGAGTCCTGGCGCTCACCGGTAGATATTTCTTTCATCCTACACCGTCCCAATCCTTCTCTCCCGAAGCTTTGTAGTTCGGCTTTGGTTGCTGCAGATGCCCGGTACAACCGTTATTCGTTCAATCTGGCTGTTCTGCGGCCTACACCCGCATGGTCTATACCAGCACCGAATAAAAATCACCCATGACTCTGCATTGGCCTAAATCTACCCGCATCAATCTTTCCGTCTAACCAACGTCCAGCGGCCACGGAAATGCGTATCTCCCCTCCGATTGCGACAATCTTCACGACGGTTACGGAGCCGTCCAGAACCTAAAGTGTCAGTGTAGTGCTATACCCAGCATGATGGCACCGCAGTAACTACTTTTCTTCGGAATCTCAACCACATCCTCTGCCACACTCGGGCTTGTAATCGCAACTACAAATATATTTTTCGCCCTGCCCCAACCGCCTTTGGGACGATTCTATTCTTACTCGATGGACCTTTAGTTCGGATTTAACCAACCTGGCTTCTTGCTGCGATTTCGGATGTCTCTTCCACAAGTTCAATTTCATTTGCGGTGTTCATTTGGCTTAATTCATTGGCACTATCTCCCCATCAAAACATTCCTTTACACCTAACTACCCAACAACAGCGACACCAGAGTCTACTTAGTTTCCATGTAAACGATATTTTCGAGAAAAAACTTGTTATTTACATGCACTTTGAATTCTTTAATCTCCACCTCCACTTTAGTCATTGTGGCCCTGGCCGTTTTCTCAACCGCCCAAGGTCACTCGTGGCCGGCAACGGTTATCAGTCTTAGTGCACGTCAGCTGGCTTCATCATTGAACTAGTCGTACCTCATGCCTATTGTCTTAATCTTATTCGGTCCCAACAATCGTGATGACTTTTCACGTAATAATCATGCCTCGCCGGTTGTACTTCCTCCCATGTTAGTTGTTGCCTGCCATGTTCAGGTTGTAACAATCCAATCACGCCTCAACCGACACATTCCCTACAAGTTTGAAATAATACCAGTGTTCACTATTATTATCCCCCTCTTCTCCTGAATGCACCCTCTTGACGGCCGTTTCATTACTACGACCTAGAACAAACTCTTCACCTGAACTCAGCCGAATTCGGGGGGAGTACGTTCTGGTTTGCTGAACCTTTTGCTCTGGTCTAACCATCTCACTAGGCTTTTAGTGTGTGCCCTCCATATACCCAGTCGTTTTCTGTAGTTCGCGTTTGGCATCAACTCACTCTTCCAAGGAACTTTCACACCCGACTCCGCCCTAACAACGACACTGTGCACTGTAATTGAGAGAGTCCAGCAACCATCTACTGTTGTTGCTAATTCTTCTATTTCACTGTTTCCACTCGGGCTTTCTGTTACCCCCGCTAAAAGCCCAATTATCCATAGCCATCCGACCTCAGCAGTTTATTCCAGTATCAGGTTAAAATGACCGACCAGATCATGGCAAATTCGCTGCTTCGCTAGATCCGTTTCTCCGGTGCCTTATATTTCGCAATTTGCAGTCTTCCTATCGCGTGCAAGGCAGGACACCTCCGGTTTTGCTATTGATCGTTGTTTCTTCGCCGTCATTACACTCGACCCTGCTCCAGCAGCAACACTAGTGAGTCGCTCAAGTTTCACTGCACACTGTGGTTTCCTACCACCATTTGTCCATACTGCGTGTGACCCCATTTCACCATCCCCAGTTACGCTTTTTGTGGCGATACGCCCAACAGCTTACGGCCGTGAGGCCCTAGTGACGGTTTGCGGCTTTAGTTCAAAACGGCCGGCCACGTCTTGGCAGTTCTGCTGCCTCTCCAGATCCATTGTTCTGGCTTCACACTTCCGGCAGTTTGAAGTTTTTTGTCTCGTTATGGACAGGAAGCTTTTTGTTATGCCCTCACTCGTATTGTTTTGCCCGCCACTTTTAACTCCTAACGATCAGATCTTGCGTCATCTTATATGTTCTCCATAGGAGATAAAAAACCCTTGTAAGTTTGGATCCCTACCCATACCACCTCAGGTGTGATGAAGTCTACTTCATTCATGCCCACTGTTTACTTCACCGTCTTTTTTCCAGGAAATTCCCAATAATCACTCTCCCATCGGCCATACTCTTATTCTGACTGTAATACTATGATTTTGCCTGTTGGGAATATTATTATTCCCCAACTTACACGATTCTGGAATCTCAAGCTCATATGTTGAAAATTGATTTTGGCCCTGAACCTGCACGTGGTGTTTATAAGTCATTATTGTACACTAATTAATCGCTTATTTAGAGCGCCCCCTCAATAGCTGTAATCACACCCTCTCTGTCTGTTCGCTACTTGACTAGATCATAGGAAACAACATTCCTCAGCATAAGTTTCAACTGTCATATTTAACCATATTAGCACCCCCACGCCAACTGGGGGCTGGATTTTTACGCAGTCAATCCCCGCATTCTTGTTCACGTTTGTGAACGGACTCAGCCGTGTTTCTTAGTATCTGGAAGGCATCTCAGCTTCGCATGCACCCGCTTAGTAAAGATAATACCGCCACTACTGTCTTCCCCTAAGCGTTTGTTAGACCCGTTTTCCAATCATTAACCCCCTCCTTGTGTCGAAAGAAGCCCCTTGCTGCCTACAGAACTAACATTCAGTCCCGTCACTCTTCAAAGTTGTTTAACAGAACCCTGCGAGTCACCCCAGACTGTTCTGTCATACTAACCGATATTCCTATTCGCGACCCACTCAGCAGCCCTCCTTTGCCCCTAATAGAAGAAACTCGGACTCACAGTAATCTGGCAAATCTTGGAGCCTGTGCGCACAGGATGGAAATTGAACTAGCCTCCTTCCGAAGCACAAAGCCAATTGCTGGAATTCTGTGTCCTAACGCAAGATTTGACCCGTCAAATCTTGAAAAAGTACCAATCCTTGTTGACTAGCCTCCGAGATTTGCCAGCGTTTGGAGTGCTCTCACCAGGTTTTAGTATACAGCATCTGCGATCTTATCCCGATCGAACAAAAACTGTCCCCCTGACGGCATATAACAGGCCTAACACCATCTGCACAGTTTGGCGACTCCGAAAGTCAAAGCCGTCCTTGCCTTGCCCAACATTAATGCAATTCAAGGACAAAATGGATGCCGCACCTACGGGCATCCCAGACACTTCTCTCCTCTCCCCCGAAAAATCCAAACGATGTAATCGCGAGCGAATTCAGGGCAGAAAGTCGGAGAACGACCACGATTTGTACTGTGCGTAATTGTACAAATGCGCGTTTTTGTGGTTCTTCGTATGCAAACAAAAAACAGTTATGCAAATGACAAAATGCGTAAGGCTATATTGAAAGCAAAAGATACAAAACATCACAAACCCTAGGACAGGTCTCAGCAGATCCTAACCAACTCGAGCCGCAGGCCGCATTGATCAGGTAAGCATTCCGTCCAAGTATTTGTGTGAAAGGGTGAGCAAAGTTAGTCAAGGGTATGAGGAAAATAACTGGTGAGTCATCAGGTTAAAGGTGGGGGTTTCGCACGAACGTTGCGATAAAAACTTCGGCCGAAAATCAAAGGCTTCTAAGATTACCAACTAAATTTAGAGGTGGCAGAAACAGGAATAGATGAAATTGGGGTAGGTAGGATTCCGCCCGGCGTGCACAAAATATACTAACACAGTAATTCAAGAGCCAAATGGCGACAGTGAAAGCAGCATCTCCTTATCTGAGTGGGCGACAGTCGGCTGCAGACGCAAAACTAGAGCGATGGTGTAAATGCCCAGCATTACAACGCAGCTTCGGACAACTTGGTAAAGAGCCAAGAAGCTTAACCACGGGAATAGTTGATACAGATGATTACAGAGTGGGTTGGACAAGGATCCATAGCAACTGCTGCGAGGTCCTACGGGAAGGAGTTCATTGTACAAGGAGGTGTTAACTGAACGGTGTAGGAGGGGGAAAGAGAACACGAGCTGGAACTTTGCAGATACTGAGCAAGTCTAGTATAAAAACAGGAAGTTGTCATGTGAACCAGATGGCACTATATTTTGAGAACAAAATGGAAAGTAAGACTGCGAACAACTGGTCGCTGCTTTGCGGCTGTTAGCTCCAAACAAGTATTTTCACACCACTAAAAACAAGAGGCGCTACCAGTAGAAGTGTGTATGAGAGGAAGAGGGAAGCTTCCATACATCAACCCACATGTGGCTCATTTTAAGCGCTCCTGAGTTGAGTGAATGGAGAGTGCTCATGTCTTGGGTGGTTCAAGCATTAGACTTGGTGTAGAGTAAACAAGACTGAAAAAATGGTGCCAGCGGTGCAAGCCGATGGAAGACAAAAGTAGTTTTTTGTTTGCTTTTCGTCTTGTGCGCCAGCAGCAACTCATTCTCCCAAAAGACTTTCGCACCCGACTCCACTCCAACAGCGACACCAGAGAGTCTCTGTATGTCCACCGTACACCATGATTCTAATGATCCTGTTGCCGTTTATTTATATCGCTAATTCGTTCTCTTCATCATCTCAACGAACCTTGCCATTAGCCCAATAGCCCAAGGCCGCAAGGCCTCGTTGTTGGTTTTAACCTTTGGTTCAGGTTGATTGGCCACACTGTGACAGTTCTGCTGCTTCAGAAGATCCGTTGTCCTGGTTCCCCATTTTTCTAAATTTGAAGTTTTCTCATCACGCTCCTTGTGTTGCCCTTTCTTGTTTCGATTTCGCCCGCGCCACCTTCGAATCTCAACCATCTGACCTTGTTCTAGCTTGGCATGTTCCCCCCCCAAAAAGGCATGGCAACTGTGATCTCTTATCCGTGCCAGTTTGGGCGTAACCAAGTCTACACTGTTTATGACACTGTTCGTTTTTACACCATCTTCGTACCCGCAAATCTCGCCAGTCGCGATTTCATTTTGGCTGTAACAGAATGATGACGCCCGGCAGTATGCCATCCACCATCTCTGAAGAAGCACCATTGCTGTTATGGTGTTTCCTCACTTGTTTTTGGGCGCATCACGGAATGTACGGTTAAACCGGGATAAGTGAAAATCAGCACCTAGGGGCATGCAACATCACCCCTTTTTATTGGCAGTCACGCCACATCTATTTTAGATGTGGCGTCCGCGCTGTTGGAGGGATGATAAGCATGCAGAGGCACTATGGAGTAACGCGACCAAGCAGCGTCAAGACTGAGTGCTTGTGGGCGCTATGTCGCGTGTTCAGAGGATGTACTGTGCGCCCGAATATGGAACGAACGTGGCGCTCCTACGGGTGTTAGAAACAATTTTTAGCGCTCCTACGGGTGTTAGAAACAATTTTATTCCAAACTGCTGGGTAGCACACCGTCAGAAATTATCACAGAATAGTCAGAATAGACGCAATCGATGTCGGTCGTGGCCACCCGTGCATGTGCGGACGGTTGGCAGTCACATAACTAGTGAACGTTATCTGAAGTAGATGAAGTCATTCCTAAGCTGGCACGATCATAATGCGGTAGAACAACAGAGCTAGAAGGTTCTTCCCAGGAAATCCTGTCTCGTACGTGATTAGAGAACGTGCGAAAAATAACCAATCAGAACAGCGAATCTAAAGAAGAAGCAGTGTTTCAGTGATCCGGTCAGCCTACTGAAGTGGCACGGGTTGAAAAATTGTTTAGAATCCGTGTCCTTGGACCGTTTAATTTTCGGCCATCTTCATGAAAGTCGTAAGCGGAAATGAAGAGACACGTAATACAGATAAACGGTAGCTTGAAACTCAGAGTCACAGTTTACAGTGCAAAATTGTAGTCCCCGGGTCAGCTCCAGAACCCAGACGTAAACAAATTAACTTTCTTGGCCAAAATGGCCATTCTTTGCCGCGCAACAAAATTTTAGACCGACGGAGGAAGCCGAAAGTCCTGCCTTTTAAGCATAGTTTTGCGCAACCACTTCTTAGTTGGTTACAGCTGATACATGGCTCACAATTTGGCTGAAGTATTCTGCCAGCTGCAGCTTAGGGGCTAAGTAACGGTTCGTTATCTTTTGACAGCCTATCAAGCCTCGCCCTGGTACCGAAACACTCGAGACGGGTAAACTTGCTTTCCCAAGGACGCTCCCAGACTTGATGACTATAGCCATCTCTACTCTGAGAGCTCACAAGTCGAACAGGTGTTTTACCTTATGGTCGCGGCCTATCAATCTCTCAACTCTATGGTGTTTCGCTTGGTTGCTACTCAGTTTTTTCCACTGCATTCACTGATGCCAGACCCCACGTTTGCGCGCATATACATTTCGAAAGACGGGGCTCTTCATATTCCAGGCGGTCTGCCACCTTAATCGGGGTTTCATCAGCACACGTCTAGTGCAGCACGTCCAGCCGTGCGGCCATGGTTCACAAATGACGTGCTAATCTGCAGCCACTTCACATTCACCCACTATCTCGCAAAAAAGATGATGACCACCGTTGCGTCAACTGCTCTTACATCTTTTGGTGGCTTGGTGAGACGACTTTCGGTGCGCAAAAGCTGAGCTCAGCTGTAAAACTACTTTATTGTCTAACTTCCATGCCACCTGACGGAAGCATGGGGACTGGGATATTGTCAAGCTTCCTAATGCTTGACAGGAGTGGTCGAGATGGTGATGTCGGGTTTGAAACAAGGACCATTCGATCAGTAAATTCGTGCCCTAACCACTGAGCCGTCGTTTGAATGTGGCCCGAACAGCCCGGTTTCTGTGGCTCTGGTTTCAATGCTTGAAACTAAAATGGAGCCAGCAATTTTCATCACACTGATTCTGCATTGTATTAGCGTGTCAACAGAAAATGGATGTGTTAAATCCGCTAATTTGTGTCCCAACTAGAAAAAGTTAGGCCTATCGCTGCATAATCGTCATTAGCGACTTCCACTAAACAAAGTCGATGGATTGCCCGGTCCGTCCCACGAACTTTCACAGAGGCAGGCTGTAATGGATGGAAAAACAGTGACGGCCTCGTATAGGGCGCGGTTTATACTATCAGCCGCGTCTATAAATTGGTCACAGTATCTCCGGCCTCAAACCGAACGGAAATGGTCCTAAGTAGCCAAAGCTCTTGCAGTAGGTCATCTTCAACTTCTGTTAGCTATTCATTCGATTTGTGGACATATTACAAGATAATCTAGGGAAGCGCTCCAAGTTAACGAAAAGGAAAACGCAGCGACCACCTTGCTTCTCGTACACCAAGTTTTCAGAGATACGAAGTACTGTTGACTCGTAAATTTTGACGACCGCAGCTTTGTTTCATTACCCAGCGAGTTTCGCAAATAAGCTTCCCCATTGCTGTGTTGCCACAAATCAGGTTGTATCAATGGCGATCTCCGTCGCTCCGCGGTAGTAACCTGCTTGGCCTTCCTAACCTAGTATGAATATGCAAGCATATGCCCATGAATTCTGTAGTGGTCCGGCTACCCAATAAGTTACCATACCAGGAGTGTGTGGAAATGAATGGAAATAATAATGCTGCATTGGGTATACAGTAATAAAGAGGTCATATGGAGCAGACTCACCAATGATTGTTCTCTTCAAAATAGTTCGTCGTTGGCCCAGACCAGAGAATAAAAAATAATCCAATCATGGTTGTCCAGGTCCCTTCTTCCGAACAGTTTCCACATATAATAGATTCCGAAGATAGCCTGAGTTGTTTTGAAACATGGGACTCGCGAATGACCGTTGCAAGCGCGAGAGAAACCAGAAGAGAGAAGGTACAAAATACCACAGCCCTCAAAAATTCTCATAATTTTGTCTACCTTATAGGAGTGTGTTAATCGCACCATCCTTTAAGCCCATGTATTATTGCGTACAACGTTATTTTTGGGTGTACTAGTGCAGCCGAAGCACAGGAACAGAAAGGACCCGAAGAACCTTGGGCAAACTCATCGTTCCCGTACTTCAGTCTGTGGCCTCGAAGTTGTTTTAATACACTATTTTAGGCACACTCCTCATTTTCGGCAAGGACTGCGTAATGTTTTCGCGCGCTGCTCTCTCTGTTCGGCATTTTACGGGATTGAGGTGTTTTTCGACATCGGCACAAGTATGCCCCTTGATTCTCAGACTTTTCATTACCTTCGCATCGTAGAACTTAAGGAAGGTTGCTCTGCTTGGAGCTAGTGGCGGTATTGGTCAGCCAACCGCGCTACTTCTTAAGCAATCCCCTCTTGTTTCTCATCTTGCGTTGTATGATATCGCTCATGTGAAGGGCGTAGCTGCTGACCTAAGCCATATCGAAACCAGAGCTCGCGTCACTGCGCATGATGGTCCAGCACAGCTGGCCGAATGTCTCACTGGTGCTGAAGTCGTGTTGATCCCAGCCGGAGTTCCGCGCAAACCGGGTACGTTTTCAGCCCTTCCAAGTTCGGTTTTCTGTTCTTTTTGCCAATATGTTTCAGCTAAGAACCAGTCGTTCTTTCTCTCACCCATAAATTTGAGGACCAATCTGGAGTAAATTTGGGCTCGGGCGCCCCGCAACGCGAAGGAATGCCTGCTCGGGTCCGAGCCAAGTCTTACCCAGATAGCACCTTTCACCTCTATACTTGCTTTTCTACTTATTCTTTGGAGTTTCTGCCCTATCACTTTTCAAATCACCTTTAGTCCATTGTTTCACTGGGTCTTTCCCCGGTTTCGCTGAGCTCGAGATTGTGTTGCCCGAGGGTTATTTAGGTGGCAAGCATGTTGCCGTGTTTGTCGACTGTATGTGTCGGTTAAGCCACGTTTTGTACGTTGCCATGTACAGATGAAGGATCACTAGGTAAGTGGTTAGGGGCGATGAAAAACTTGGAAGACAGTACTGTTTTTTTAACGGTTTTTCCTTCGTTACTGTGCACATTAGTCACTTGAAGGTGCGGTAAATTGACGGCAGGGGTGGTTAGTGTCTGGCATGGTTTGGAAGGTAATGATGAGCTCAGTCTCTTTCAGGACAACGAGCTTAACTCGAGGCCAGCTAGTCGCTTCTTGGGGAAGGTTGTATAAACCGCGTGTTTAGTGGCTCATAGCTGACGTGCTAACACTCTCGTCACGCTTCAGTCAGCATTTCCAGTCTCAAGTGGGATATTCGACGCGCAGTCCGATACATGTGCGAATGACGTGCCAAGTCCTACTTAAGAGCCCGAGGTGCTTGTTTGCGTGCAAGTGGCTGGGTTACACTGACGTATTCCCCATATCTCACCTCAGTGATGGTATGAAGGTAATGTGAGCCTGGTGTGTACGAGCGGGAGTTAGCATGGTGTGTAGGCGACGCGGCACTTGCCTGTTGAACTATAGCTGTTTCAACGCCATCTACAACATGGCATCGTTGTTCAACACTGATACTTTGCTGTCGTACAACCATGATTTGTTTGAAGGCCTTATTTTGAAGAAATTAATAAAGGTTGACTGGGAGGGGACTCATTGCTAGCTTACTACAATCATTCCGAGGTGCCTACACTTTGGGACACATTCAGGCTATCTGGATGGAAACTGAGATCGATTAGCAGCTACATCTTGCAGCGTCTCCAACCAGGTGCAGTGGGGATCATGCAGTCCCTATCTAGGAAGAAGAGTTGCACCGACAGCACTCAAACGTTTCGTAATCTTTCATACCCCTATGCCAGCTCAAGGGCTGGCCAACTCTGCTTCTGCTGCCCTGAATCGGACACGAATAACAGCACACTCATCGGCAAATGGTGGTTCTATATACGCAATACGTGGTCTAACCAACACAACCTCTGCTGCCGCAAATATCCTTTGACGCCATTCTCAAATTAGTAAGCGTTATCCGAGCCTTGCAGATTCGTGCATTGACTTCATGTGTCACACTACAATCATAACTATTAGCGGATCAGTGAGATAATGTCATTTTCCCATCGCTCAATAACAAATGGAGTGCCCAGTAGATTCCGGTGGTTAATTGAAGCCGCTTATGAGTTTAAGGGATCCTTGGACTATTGTTGTCGATGCCATTGGCGGCGTTTCATCTTAGAGCTTTTGACTTGCCGTGCAACTCGAACAGATCACGAGGGCCGAGGTGCTATTGGGTTGCCCGAGCCTGTATAGGACCGACAGGACAGCCAGGACCTATCGTCCAGCAGTTTTATGCCTAATCGCTGGTCTCTCGGATACGTATGTCTGTTGTCGTCAAAAGCTCGGACAAACTGCAATGTGTCCTTTATGTGAAGGCCGGGGCATTCGACCTGTTCGTAGATAAGGTCCTTGGGATAGTGAATAACTCCCTAATTTTTTTCTGTCAACTGCCGTGTGAGCGACATTTCAGTGCATGGTTTTCTGAGTTCGGGGTGTCTGAAGTTTGTCAGGTTCTGATCAAGGCTACTGAATACTGTGGCCTTTGGGTTTGTTGATTAATTAGTTCGACATATTTGCTGGGTAACTCTAGAGCGCTTTTTGGGTCCTGACAGGTGGGTGGATTTGAGAGTTTCAGAAGGGCTTCGTAAACTATCAGTAGTTTTTAATTGTCTTTTCTAATGTTTCGCTTTTGACAAAAGGGCTTCATCAGACCAAGTGGGCAACTTACCAAATTAGCCAGGTTTTAAGGAGAACCAATCATCAAGACCTCTTCCAGTTAACACGCCAGACTGGTGTCGAATGCCAATTTAATGGTCTTGCCGGGTAGTGTGATTGCCTAAGCTGCAAGGTTGGCGGGTTGGGTGAACTTCAAATCCCTGTTTCTTGATCTTCCGGTTCAAGGCGCCTCGAGTGATGATGCACCCTGGGTGGTACTGCTCAATTTTGTTGGACCGTTTGGTCTTGCAAGTCTTACGACAATTTTGTTCGGGGTGAGTGGATGAGATTGGGTGGAACTTTTGCTTATTTTGGTTCATGAGCTTCAGATTTGAGCGAGTTCTGTTGATGGTCCCTCTTTCTGATAACGCACACCACCACGTGTCAGATCGACTGATATAAGACCGTTCACCGCGCGCTTGCTAGTTCTATGCCTACTATTCTATTTACACTGGGGTGCTCGGTGACTTCCACCACCTCGGCCATCAGTCTCTTTGACGGGAACCATAGTCTTCGCCCCAAGACTTTAACATTTTCTAAATCTATTCTGTGTCCTGTGTCCGTTGTTCAGTCTCCCACCAACACCCGATATTTATCTGCGTTTCCAGACGGTATGTTTATTTTCTCCTTTGCGCCGATTCTGGCGTGGATTCCAGTGGCCATTTGTTCTATATAGAACTTAGCGCAGTCGTTGCGTTTAATTTCGTGAATACAGTCCTTGGGTCTTTTCGCTGGAAGACGGCCCTTTAATTTCAACACCGCATAGCGTTGATTGTTTTCCTTCTAGAACACTCCTCTTATGTTGGGCGCGTTTAGAATCCTTCGAATGACTTCGGAGGTCCCTGGTTTAAATGGAATAGCTGCATTCCAGTTAAAAATTACCGATTTTTTTACCAATCCCTTTTGAAACGATGACGTCTCAATCCCTTCCAATGGGTAGGAGTTCTTTTGGGTGGGCAGCAGTTGTGTACTCCGGATGCCTTTGTATATAAGCTCACCCGTAACAATCGTCTCAATCCCTTCCAATGGGTAGGAGTTCTTTTGGGTGGGCAGCAGTTGTGCACTCCGGATGCCTTTGTATATAAGCTCACACCGTAACAATTTTACAGACCGACGTTTGCCGTGTGTCCGGAACACGCGTGCTACGGTAATGCATCTAATCACGTTCCATAGCCCTCAGTCTATTCACGGTTTATTCTCCGGGTTTCATGTGTACCAGCAGCTGATGTTCGTAGCCTTAATGGTGTAGGCCTTGTGTTGAGTGTGAAAGCTGAAGACGGTCTGTTTGACAGAAGTCGTATGAATATTTGACCTTAAACCCGAAATCTGTTCGTTGTCTCTACATACACCACAACAAACGCTAGCAACGACACTTTTTTGCAGAACCTTCGGGACCCCTGCGGATGGCCAAGTGCATGTGTATCACTACTCTGGCAGGTGATTTTAATGCCAAGTTGGGAAAAGGCGGCAGTCTGAACTAGTATGTTCTCAACGACGATCGGGAGATGGGTTTTTGGGAAGCAAAGGGTACTCCTCTGAAAAGTTTCATCCAGTGTTGAAAGCTATAAAATGGTTGAGCCATGTTTTACGCACGCCGAGTTACCGCCTGTCGAGGCAAGTGCTGTTCCCATCCTTCGAAGGTTGACCGAACACAGATCCGTGAAAAGCAAGCTGAGTTCTGTGTTTATAGAGGGTGCTTCGATCGTATATTCACTCTTCGCCAGATTTTGGAGCAGCAACACGCCTTCTAGCAACGATTACTGCTGGTTGTTTTTCACTTGAAAGCTAGGGCAGTATCTATGGAGCAAGGGCTTCCCTCGTACCTGTTTTCTTTCTCTTCCGCGCATTTCCCCCTCTCTTCGCCCCATTAGTAACCCTCTCCTTGTAAATCCATCCATTAGTACTGACAACCCCGTCCGTCTTGCATCGGGTTGGGCTACAACCTCTACGCGTCAGTTGGATTTAACGGCCCCAGGCATCTCGGGGGTCCATTTTCAGCCCTCGACGCCCAGTTTATCTGTCTGCTTTTACGGTTCACACTTTGAAGCAAGCAGGACAACAAGCTTTCCTTGCTCTCGCGCTAGACTCGCTTGACATTAGTGGGCTGCATATCAGAACCAGGAATTCAAGATGTAACCACAGTGGTTGAGCTGTCCGCCCCCAAAACTCTCCACTCGCTTGCGACTGCGCACCTCCGGCTACCCAGTAGCTGTGGCAGGGGGATCCTTGCTTGACTGGATACTTGCTGATAGTCGCCCCCTATGCTGTTCGTCTAGCAACATCCGGAAGGGGATCTCACAAGCAAGAGGTTGATCGCTGTCATTTTATCATGTCCACTCATGTCTCTGCCCAATGTAGCTCTGACACCAAAGACAAGTTTTATGACACCTTGGATGCACTGTGATGGTTGGGGGCGAGATGGCCCAAGTGGTTAGAGCGCGAATTTACTGACCGGAAGGTCCGTGGTTCGAATCCGACCTCCGCCACTCGACTTCCCCCGTCTAGGCTTGGGCAACCGGGTAGTATCCCAGCCCCCGTGCTTCCTTCGGGTGGCATGGCAGCTAGGCACCGGAAGGGTGCTACAGCTGAACGCTTTCTTTCTTATTGTGATGGTTAGCTGAAAGATCAGCTATGGTTGTTGTTGAAGGTTTTAACGTCCAAATGGGCGGGCTTAGCGCGTCTGAGACCTGGGTTGTACTCGGTACGTCTGGACAATTGCGAACTAGTGCTTCAGCTATATGCCGACAGCAGCACTAACTTCAAAAATAGCTGAAGTCGCCTGGTCACATGGTGTCTTCCTACAGCGTAACAGCTACGAACCCAGGTTGATCACATGACAATCAGTTGCCGATAATGTGTACCAATAATTGACTGCCGCCCGTTTTGGAACGTACGTGGACTCCGACCACGCGCTCGTCCAGAGTCGCTTCTCCCTTCTTTATTCAGGGCTGTGGAAGTTGCTAATAAATCTCTTAACGGCTGAGAGACTGTCAGATCCCGAAGTTGGGCTAACTATAGAATCGTCTCATGGGCTGTTCCAACTGCTCCACCGTTGGATGTGAATTTTTGCTGGAACGAGATCGCCACATCTTTGCACGGTACCAGGAGTCTCGCCCATGGCATCGCTCTCAGGACCTCAAACACCAGGTATCAAACAGAACGGTAACATTGCTTGAATTTGTGGGAGATGTCCCCGCCAATGCTGAACATAATTTGGCCCGGCGACTTATCAGGGGCAAGTGAAACTGAGTGTGTGCGCCGACCGTGAAGTCTGGTAGACACGGAAGGCCAAAGAAATGGGGAAGGTTCCGAAAGCGGAGATTGCCCAAAGATTATCTGAGTTACTCCGTCACCAAGGGTCAAAGTTGTGCGACTATCTTCAATAAAAAACGACACCTCGACTGCTGGGTCAGCCTTTTGAACAAAAATTCTTGTGGTCATCTCCTGTCACTCAGCTGGTTCCTGGTACTTCATTACAACTCTGCACCATGAACCTGGAACTCTGGCCGCGGAGGTTTATGACTGCAAATATTCTCTTGAACGACATTGAGCCCCTGGTCCTAATGACCTCCGACCAACCTTGTTCAAGGTTGGGAGTGAAGTCTTGAACCAGCGCTTGTCTGCATCTGGGAAAATAATATCCCAGACAATTACAGAGAACCGGGGATAGTGCTGGTTTGCAGAAAAGGGGCGCGTAGAGAGTACGGTAATCACAGTCGTAACGTGACCTTTGGAGTCACTTGTACTTTGCTCCCTTATGATGACCCGTTGAGCCTTGACTTGTGAGCAGAAATGGGGATTCGGATCTGATAGGAGTTGCGTTGATCAGTTATTCCACTGTTTCAGCCGTCAGAATAACGCCATACCTACAGACGGCCCACAATTTTTAGTGGTGGATTTCCAAGACGCATGCGATTCAATTGACTGGTCTGTTTTCCTCAACACGCTTGCCACGAAAGTTTGCATTCCCATATTTGCTGGCAGGTGTTTTTGAATGAACTGACCAAAGTTACTCGGCCTTTGTCACGCTCTCTGCACCCACAAAGTGTTAGGTCATGATTCTAGACATGAAGTCACACCATTTACCATCCAGTGAGAGGCATTCGTTGTGGAAGGTCTTAATCATCCTGGAATCCTAATAATTGTTCAGCCTCTCAGTGCCATGCCACCCGATAGAAGCATGAAGGCCGAGATACTGCCAGGTTGCCCAAGCCTAGACAAGCAGTTAAGGTGCGGAGGTCGGGTTTAAACTACGGACCTTCGGGCGCTTTAACCACTGAGCCATCTCGAGCTCGAAGTATCGTGGAAGTTGTATTAGTGCCGATTGTAGTGTAATGGATGAGGTCAGTGCATGAATCTGCAAGACTTGGGTGGTGTCAAAGCGATATATATCCGAATCTCGAGGTACATGTGTATCAGGCTGCAGTACGGGCTCTTTTACGGCTGTGAGACGGCCTGTTCGTGTACCGGAACTGACGCCTTCGGGTCTTCGACCACTGTTGTCTCAAAACCGTAGCTGCAGACTGGTGTCCGGGAATACTTAACGAAACAGCAGGGACATCCATCGAAGAATGTGTCCAGCAGCAGAAGCTGCGTTGGTTAGGCCATGCATTACGTGTGATGAATTAGTGTCTGCAGAAGAGTGTACTATTTTCCATGCCCAACTCAGATAGGTATGAGATGGCTCAGTGGTTAGAGCACGAACTTACTGACCACGACACCAGTGGTTCGAACCCGACCTCTGCATCTCGACTTCCCTGTCTAGGGTTAGGCAACCTGGCAGTATCCCAACCGTCGTGCTTCCTTCGGGTGACATTGCAGTTAAACACCGAAAGGATGTTACAGCCAAATGATTATTTATTTTTTCTTCAGCTCCGTCATCGATTTGATCATGAAAGACCAGGTGCTAGGCTCTAATACTGTGAGGGTGACACGTTCCCAGGGCGTATGCTCACAGTTACCCACTACGCAGATGACGTAGCTCTTGCGTCCATTGCCACCGCAATCCAGACCGCATTGAATGATGTAACTAAGTCTGCCTCACCGTTTTGGAGGTGCACCACATTTGCAAAATGTAGAGTGCTACTGTCAGACCGGGTTAAGGCTAGGTAGGGGTAGCAGATTTAAAAAGCCTAATAAATGGGTGAGTCTGGTTCACCTTAAATGCACGAAGCTATTCCAGCCAATCCGTAAAACTGAACTCAACTTCGCCTGTTAGTGATCTAATCAAAAGTAGTACTGGAGATCTAATATGTACTGGGAGCCAGTGTTGGCCGTCGCCTTCAGTACCTGGCTTTTTCAAGCTGGTCAACTAGAGACGTGGTTTGTGATCTTATATCCACTCTGTTGGTGTTCTACTAGTTTACCCTCTGGCTTAAAGCGCCGTCAGCCGCTGCGCCTAATGAGCTCCTATCAGCGCCAATTAAACATGTGGTTTGAGTTTGTTCTGCCTCGACTAAGTTGCATGAACATATTCCAAAACTAGAAGGCGTTCCAGACGAGTGGAACCAATATATATCGTAAAAAGGGGCTGTTGAAGCTACTATTCTAACCGTAAAGGTATAAGCCTGGTACCTTATATTGCATTTTCTCGCTTCAGTTATATGTGCAGTTTAACTATGGCATATAAGGCGAAAATTCGGGAGCAGAAAGCAGAGTTTCGCCTGATTTGGAGGTGCACATCTTCACCACGTCAAATGCTTGAACGGCGCCGTACTTATCCCCGGTCAACAGTTGCTGTTTTCCTCGACTTTATTAGAGCCTTAGATCAGTCAATCCTTTTGCACGTATGTGTTCTCAAGCGGACTCCACTTGATGCAAATACATTTTCCGTTTTCGAGCTCGAAATAGCTCGTTGATTAAGGCGCCAGCCTACGAGCCGGAAGGTTCGTGGTTTTCACCCAACCTCGGCATATGGACTGCTCCTGTCCTAGCTTGGGCAACCTGGTAGTATCCCAGCCCTCGTGCCTCCGTCTGTTGGTGTGGCAGCTAGGCACTGAGAAGGTGTTATAGCTGAACGATTTTCTTTTCATTTTTTAGTGGGGCAAATAGCCCCATTGGGCGTTCTACGTAACTGAATTTGTGGCAGCTTTCATATGAGAAAAACCGTCATCTGCTAGTTTTTACTCTTGTTTCTGAAGAAACACTGGTGTGAGGAAGTCACGTTATGAGGATTCGTTTCATCCAACCAGCTTCACTTCCAGTGCAATTTCGAGTTCCAAGACCGGGTAATTGAGGTCTCAATTCATCAGCTGTACGTTTAATTGTGGGTAGTTAAACTGTTCGAAATTCTCTGCGACAGAACAAACTGCGGACGTCCAGCTTTCCACCGCAAACATAAGGGAATACAAGAAATGTCTGCTAAGAACACTAATCTTCACTTCCATTGCTTGCGCGGTGTACGAATTCTTACGGTTTCTGCAGACTTTTCTCAGTTTGTGCTTCAGTTCTGCCATTTTTACATCGGAATATCTTATCCCTGGCCTTTTCACAAGCAATCCCTTAATTTTGGCCACCCTCTGATGGATGCCATCATGACAGGAGTTGCTACAGTCGCGCGAGCCAACTACCACAAAAATCAAGGGGATACGCTTCTGAAATAATGAAATAATCCTGTGAAGAATTATAAAATAAGTGTTCAGCTGTAGCACCCTTTCGGTGCCCAGTCATGATGCCATCCGAAGAATGTCACAATGGCTGGAATGCTTCCAATTTTGCCAAAACTTAGACAGGCACGATCGAGGTGCAAAGGCTGAGTTCGAACTATGGACCGTCTGGTCAGTAAGTTCGAGCTTTAACCACTGAGTTATCTCAGCCCGTTGGTTGCAGGCAAATCGGTGCGCCGAAGTACACGCTGGCATGGTCCGACACTCCAGCCCAACAAATAGAGAATGGCGGACACAGTTGAACGAGTGCGCGCACACCACAATGCGATGCCGCACTGATTAGCGAGACCCGGAGATAAATCCGACATCCAATCGGTCTACGTCACTCGACAACCGGATCATCACCAGAAACAGCAGCATCCATGCTGACATTGTTGCTTCATTGCCGTATAACCACAAGGTTTGTTTGATTATACTCAGAACACTAAAGGAAAAAAGAAAAGGGTGGATGAGAGTGAAAGCTGGTGTTAGCCTGCCACCAACGTCCTGAGTTTCCAACACCTCCAGGCGCTGAATCAGACAATCTGGAGGGAAGTTGACAGCACGGACTCCACTGACATCGACTGGCCGCCATTCATTGAAATGTCTCCAACCAAGCGCAGAGGGCCATATCATGAAAAAGGACTGCACGAAAAAACCCAAACTCTTCTTAATCTCACACCTCTCTGCCAAGTCACGTTATCCACCTCGCATTTTTCGCCATTCTGAAGAAAACATGGAGAACACTCGTCTCGGCTAATCGTCACCGAGCCTTAACGAAAGACGCCATAGTCTACAATTAAATAACCCCTCGATATGCTGTGCAATGAAAAGGCCAAAAGGCCTATGCATTTGTAAAGTGCGTCAAGTCCGACGGATCTCGGCCTGTTATTAGCTCGGGACCAATCGGGACCAGATGGCTCAAGTAGTTAGAGCGCGAATTACTGACCGGAAGGTCCGTGGTTCGAACCTGACCTCTGCCTCTCGACTTCCCCTGTCTGGCAGTATCTCAGTCCTCATGCCTCATTTAGGTGCCATGTTAGTTGGGCACCGAAAGGATGTTACAACTGAACGATTATTTTATTTTTCATCTTTAAGGTGTTGCTACAAGACAACGGTTTACAGGACAGTTGGATCAAACCCTAATCTCATCCTTGCAGGCGAGGCAATCGACATGGTAGATAAACTTGTTTATCTGGGCAGGTGCATAATTTCCGGTGGACCGTTAGGAGATGAGATTACTTCTCGATCGGGAAAGCCAGAGCAGCTTTTGCCAACCTCCGACACCTATGGCGCCGATGTGACGTGAGCTTGTCATGGGCAGAGTTTACCCTCTGGCGGTGCGACCCATACTACTTTATGGAATGGATCAAAGACGTGGCCTCTACGCGCAGAGGATATACGAAAGCTGTCAGTTTTTGACCATCGATGTCCCCGAAGCATTGGTCGGATCTGGTTGGAACATCGGATTAGTAATATCGAGGTACGCCAGATAATCTTAGAAAGAAGGAATTCCCCGCAATCGATGAATTATTCACGCTTCATAGGTTACTCTGGTTAGAACATGTACTCCGTATACCAGAAGACCGTCTGTCTCACAGAGCTCTTTTCACCCAGTCCTGTGCTGAGTGGAAGCAACCGAGGTGGACAGTGTATGACCTGGCAACGAAGTATGGAAGCACCAGCCGGTAAACTTAGTCGGGTCGACAACTGCCGCCTCCCTGGATGAGGATCCCTGGACTCAACTTGTCAATGTTTAATGACACTGGAAGAACTGGCACAATCGCGCAGTTAGTGGCAGTCGTGCATCAAAGCCATTGCCTTCACTGCGTAGCTACGCAGTTCCGGAACAACCAAACATCCCATCGCCCCCAAGGTTTGCTTTTTCCCAAACTCCCACCTGATGATCGAAACTGTAGTACCTAGAGCCTTTATGTCTGTGACACACGGTTTATAGTTAGTAAATTGATTGATTGATGATAAATGTACCAAGGACAGGCGTTGCAGCCGCCACAGTCCTTTTTTCCCATGAGGTTTCGCGATCGACCGTTGTTTTGCTACTTATCCCTGACTTTCCAGGCATTGTGGAAAAGTTAGTATAGTCCGCAAGGGTTTGGAAGCATTCAAGCAGCTTGATCGGTCGGTGTAATGAATGCTGGTTAGCTGTTGAGGTATCCTTCACCTGTGTATGAACCACCGTACAGCCGTGGCACTTTTGGCGCCCGACTGCCACGTATATCCGTATGGGGGCACTAGGACTGTGCTACTACCGGGTTGCTTAAGCTTGGATAGGAGCAATGCCAAAATCTAGTTCTCGCTTCAGCCCCCGAATTGCCTTAAACCCAACCCTCGACGTTGTCACGTACGGCCGTTAGTCTATTTTATCCCCGTTTCCTGTTACCCTGTTTTGCCGTATCATTTGATCCGCAGAAGGACCAGCAGAGGCATTCTCCCACTGGAGCGTTCGAGCTAACAACAAAACGTCATTTCTGTCCCGTAGTATTGTTCTTAATCTCCCTTAGTTCCATCGGTTTAAGTTTTTTCGGTGCCGAACCTAAATTACCTTTCCATATCCATCTTTGAAGTCATCCGACCAGTTGCACCGACCTCTCACCACCGAACTCGGTTTCTCGCATCCCTCTCAGGTATGACACGTGATGACCTGTTCACCACCAACGCGTCCGTCGTAGCACAGTTGGCTCACGCCTGTGCATTGAACTGTCCCAAGGCGATGATCTGTGTAGTCACGAATCCTGTGAATAGCACTGTCCCCATTGCAGCTGAGATAATGAGGCGCCACGGTGTGTTCGATCCGCAACGTCTTTTCGGTGTAACTACGTTGGACATCATCCGGTCTAACACATTTATAGCTGAAGCCAAAGGTCTAGATGTCCAGAAAGTCTCATGCCCGGTGATTGGCGGACATTCTGGAATCACCATACTGCCTGTGATCTCCCAATGCTCCCCGACAGTCTCGTTCCCCCAGGTGAGCCTGGCTCCTATTCAGTGTGATATCCCCTCAGCTTTTTTTATCTTCTGTGCTACATCATCATCTTCATCGTCCTTATCATTGAGGGAGGCGTTGAATCTTTTCTCAAGGGTGCACGGCTACCGATTAACTGTGGTAATAACCCAAAATTGCTTTTTGACTGTGCTCATTTGAAGTAAACCTCAGTGTAAGCCCCAGCTCAGGTGGTGGTTTCCACCACTGGTGTGTTGCTGTTCAACTCAAGAAACAGATGATCCATGATAGTACTTAAGCAACTTATTATGCGTCCCACCCAATTGCGATGTCTTCGTAACAGCTACCAACATCGTCGGCGACAGCTATCCTTCCTGGACCGAAATTTTGGGAAAATCCTGCATTCGGAGATCAAATTAAAACCATTATCGTCCTTGACAGTGGCGCCAACGTAGACCACTGGTATTTCACTGCCATACAGCCACTGTGAAAAAAGATCGAGGTGGAGTCTCCTAGCAGCCCATTTCAAATAATCCCAGTTCCCACATCTCTAAAAGTCAGTGGAAAGTATCCAACCGCCGCGGCCATATTTTTCGCTGTCTACAACCACGCTGAGGGAGAATGGTCAAGAGTTTCGTAACATCGTTGTATTCTGCCGGGTTATATTCCACTTTGGCCTTACCGTGAGATTTGATAGCTGGTAGAATTTAGGTACTTGACACATTTTGTGGTGACAAACAAGCGTATGGATCGTCTCTTTAAGCGATTTGGATGTCACACCCACTGGACGCCCAGAACCACACTCCTGACTTCGATTTAGACCTTCGCACCTAGGCTTTTTGCTGTACTAGTTTGTTCCAACTCCGAAGTTCAGAATAACAGGAAACGCCCAGTTAGCACGATCCATTATTACCTACCAGCTAATGACGGGAATTTTGAAACCTAATATTTGTGCTTGGACGTAAAATGGGATTTCTTAATGCGAGTTTCTTGTTGTTTTTGGAATTGTTTCGTTGGTCAGCACGAAACACCTCCCCGCCAAAAAGCACCGGGTACGATGTGTGACCTGACGCTTGAGTGTCCATCTTAGGCTCGCCAGTTTCTGGTGCGCGGGCTGTGACGGAGTACAGCAAGATTTTTGTGGCCTGTTCGGTGCGGGCAGAGTGGGGGATAAGTGCGAGTCTGGAACTTGGTCCTAAAGGTTTTTGGACTCTGTTTACAAAGATATGCTGAGAAAAGTAGCCACTGCCCGAACAACCGACTTCAACTGGTTGATTTTGCTCGATGTGAGGGCTAGGTGGTGACTACACTGCACCCTTTACACTTTAGAAAATCACAACAACGGCTTCACTATTCAATTGAACTGTGGACTATTTTCATAGGTGGTCGCTTAAGCTCCCGTAGCTCTCATATCAGTGGAAAAAATTAAAAAGTAGTTGTGTCACCCTCCCTAACTGCCATGCCACCTGTAGGTTGCACGAGGGCTAGGATACCGCCAGGTTAACCAAGCCTAGACAGGGGAATTCGAGAGGCAGAGATCGGGTTCGAACCACGGACCTTCCGGTCAGTAAATTCGCGCTCTAACGACTTCGGCCATCTCGCCCCCTATATCAGTCGAACAGGGAACCGTCTTGTTTAACGTTGGTTTCAATACTTTCCTTCTTTTCTTGCTCGTTTAGTTTACGACGACTGTTCAATCACCTCTGTTCCTTTTTTGCATGCAGAACGAACGGGAACAATTGACCCATCGAATTCAGAATGCCGGAACTGAGGTTGTCGAAGCCAAAGCTGGAGCAGTAAGTTTCATCTTCGTCGTCTGCCTCCTTCCAACCGTCATTTTACCGTTGATCTGCGTTGATCCAACCACCATACCTTCAGGTCGATTAACCATCCCCTGAATGTCTATTTCTACCTTGAAGTGACTCGAATTTTACCCTCAGATTTTTTGAGTGGGCCACAGTAGCACTTCATTCCAACCGCAGTACTAGTTATTCTAAGGGCTCTGAGTTTTGTGCAACCCCGACCTAAAGCTCTCACTTTGTCGTGGTGTTCGGGCCTCGGTGTTGCAATGATCATACGTGTCGCACTGGCTGAAACTCAGTTTGTTGGGGTTCATCCATACCAGGAAGACCAACGGGAAACAGCCCGACATAGACCAGCGAGTCCCTGTACTGCGAGAAATCGTATTACAAGGTAGCCCGGTGGTAAAGTCCCAACGTCCTCCGAGATAGGAACGTGAAACCAGTAGGGTGTTTCCCTCAGGCGAACTGAATGTCCATATTAATGGAAACAGTGATACTACCTTCTTCAGAAGAAGGGTGGATTTGAAAGAGCTGGCTAAGAAAAACTGCACTCCCCGATGGCCAAAGAATGACTGTAACCGCCGGTGAGTTATGCAATACGGC
>NW_008751759.1:711548-721494 GCF_000715545.1 Opisthorchis viverrini
AAGGAAGGTGGGTGTCAGCAAAACAATTCCCGAAAAGGATGTGGCCCCATCTGATTAACAGGAACAGCGTCTCGAGCAATGGACTGAACATTGAAGAACAGTTCAGTGAGCCCCCATCAACTCAGTCTATAGAAGTTCCATATGAAACCGAAAGGAACGTCGACACTAGTCCGCGATTGACAGCGGGTTGAACGCGCAATTTCTTTACTTCTTTACTCAATTTCGTTGCGCAACAAAGTACTGGGTCCAGACAGCTCGCATCTAGCACTCTTCAAAGAAGTTAGCAAAACCGTCGTGCCTAACCTCCAAAATATATGGAATGAGTGAAGGGTACCGATAGGATGGAGGGCCTCGATGGTGATTTCTATGTTAAAAAAAACCGTCAGGTCATCAGTATGCTTCCAAAGTGCTTTCTGTTATTACTTTACTAAGTTGGGCCTTTATCGGGAATCAAGCTTGATTTCGTCCTAGTGTGGATGGTTTCGATTACATATCCACTTTGCGACAAGTGTTGAAGCTCTACCACTCCTTCTGAGTCTCGATCTGGGATATGCTGTTGACGCCGCTGATCGTCAGAAACTGGCAGTTTTCGACGACAGTGTCCCTCCAAATTCTCATATCTTACAAGGGCTCTATATGCCTCCTTCCTGGGACGCCTGTGTCTACAGTACATTATCTTCTGAATTCCCATCCAGTGGTGTCAGATAGGCGTGTCGCCTGTCGCTGTTTCACTTCAGATTCGCACTCGATCGGCCCCTTGAATCTTCTTTACGTGCCTCTAACACGTTCCCTCACATTTTGAGTACCCCGTCGACATTGCTCCTGTTGCGTCAGACCCTTTGGAACTGGTAACTATTTTAAGTAACCTAAATGAGCCTTCTGTACAGTTCGGTATGCGCTTCGTGCCTGTACAGTCTAAAGTGTTGCTGCAAGGTTGAGCGCAATCGAACCCAAAAATTATGCTCGTAAGTGAACTGACCAATGCGGTAAATAAGTCCCGGTGAAGGACGATATTTATTACAGAATTGGGAAGGTCGGGGCGGAGTTTGGCAGCCTCCGACATTTGTGGCGCCTACGTGGTGTCTGCTTGGCAGAGTTGGTTCGAGATGGCCCGAGTTGTTAGAGCGCGAATTTACTGACCGGAAGGTCTGTAGTTCGAATCCGACCTCTGCCTCTCGCCTCACCCTATCTAGGCTTGGGCAACCTGGCAGTATCCCAGCCCTCGTGCAACCTCCGGGTGGCTTGGCAGTTAGGCGCCGAAACGGTGCTACAGCTGAACGATCTTAAGGGTAGAGCGTGGTTTCACCCAAGTGACAGACGATGGAGTGTGTTCGACCTTGCTCGCTCCGTATGTGGGTTTGCATAGCTCGCTGATCTCCGTAAATGGGTGTGATGTATTACGATCCTCATAGTTCGGAGAGCACTGATGTGCACGGAAATATATTAGCGTGCTTGGGAACCTTACCTTGTAAGTGAACTGGGAAACACGTTGTTTGAGATCACGGTTTGAAATTTTGCGCCCTTTTGGACGACGGGAATAGGAGGAGGGGGGAATAATTTCTCAGAAGCTGTTTGATGCATTTAGGCTGGAGTCCCCGGGTCCGTTTACTTTTCAGGGCATCCGTTCGTACGCAATACGTGCACTGCTCATCTGTTGTACTCACCACGAAAGTGGAGTAGACTGTCCCTTCACTGCATTCGTGTAAGACTTAGTGATGAACCAATGAATTATCGATGGGCAGGAAGACTGCTTAGACAGTAATGAGAGAGGCTCGTTGGGCTTCGTGCCCTCGGCAGTCCGAGCACTGTTCGACATGAATTTATCGCGAGTGAACGGGTCCCTTGAAAACTTCAGAATGGCACGGCGAATCAAAATCTGGCGCACCAAACAGTTCTTGAGAGAGGACACAGCGGACCTGTTGCATCAGGACGTTACTAGACAACATTATCTATGTCAAACCCACCACAACCAGCCTCCCATATTCATCGTTTCCTTGTGGGGTCAATATCTCTTCAACTTTACTGTGATCCGGGTTTTGGTTTTTACTGCCACCGCTTCTTTCGTCAGTCACTGTATCTTCGGGTCTCCCATTCCTGCTTCTATCTTTTTCAGGGTTCAGCTACACTATCTATGGCCTATGCCGGTGTTCGCTTCGTCACATCGCTCATGGAGGCGATGAATGGACGGAAGGGAGTAGTGGAGTGTACATTTGTCCATGGCGAGGTCTCCGAATGCGAGTTCTTTGCAGCTCCAATCGCACTTGGGGTAAGTGAAGTTAGCCATTTTCATTTTGGATTCAACCTGTCAACTGTTTTGTACACGTATTCTTTGATCAGTGCTCGGACACAATATTCCGCTCACAAAGAAGCATTTCTCTTGAACGAAGGCGATTCCAAGCGGCCTTCAAAATGACTCAACAGTTAAGATGTGGAGCTACTGACGGGAAAGTCCGTGGTTCAAACTCAGCACTGACTTTCTGGTTGCCTCTGTCTAGACCTGGGCAACCGGGCGCTATCCCATCCGTCAGTTCTTTCTCGCATCGTGATACTGAAAAGTTGTCACAGCTGAATGTTAACTGCTCTCAGTACTATTGCGGATCCCCATGGTTCTCCGAAGTAATTGAATTACCAAGTAAAAAATAATAGTAATCGGCGGTGCATAGCTGCCTTGCAACCCGAAGGTAGAACGAGGGCGGAAATACTGCCAAATTGCCCTAGCCTAGACAGGCAGTCGAGTTACTAGGGACGGGTTCGAACCACACACCTCCCGATCCATAAATTCGCGCCTAATCACCTCAACGACAACCTTGCAACCGGTAGAACGAGGGCGGAAATACTGCCAAATTGCCCTAGCCTAGACAGGCAGTCGAGTTACTAGGGACGGGTTCGAACCACACACCTCCCGATCCATAAATTCCCGCCTAATCACCTCAACGACAACCGTCTTCATTCGTGACCAGCCGTTGAGTACGGGAAAGCTCGTTGCACCATCGCACGGCACCAACTTGATGTAACCGACAGTTAGCCTTTTGTGACAGTTTGGGACGTACCAAACATTCCAGTGTAATCACTCATCCATTTAGATTCAAGTAACAGGAACTACAGGCTCTCCATTTTCAGCTCGATGGCGTATTGTGCAACTTACATGTGTGGAAAACGACTGACGACCCGGTGCGTCCATTTGAACAAAATATGACAAAAGGTGTTTAGAACACTGAAGTTTTTTAGAAAATGCAGAGCAATAGAGGTAAGGACTCATGTTGATTCGTTTTATGTGATTGCGGGATTTGTAGAATCCACATCACTTTTTTGAACAATCCTCCTGTCCTGGTGCCATTCTTGTCGGCCCACATCAAAGTGGAGAAGCACGGGTTTCGAGTTTCACCCGTATTAGAACTCATCATGTGTGCATATCTTTGACCCTGCCGGGATTTGAACCCCGGACATTTGATTTGTGAGGCGAGCGTGTTACCACTACTCGACCTGCACACGATGGACGTAATTGGATTATCACAGCCGAACAGGCAGATGTGTTCACTCTTGAACTGTGTGATTGGTTTGACGGGCGCCTCACATTGACTGCCCTTTCCAAGCGAAGGAGACGCTTCTGCTACTGTGCCCCACTCGAGAAAGCAACTCTAGATGGCAGTAAAATGAAACAGTTCTTCGATAGAAGTGCTTTGTCCTCGGAGGTCTGACCTTCAACAGTCATACCATACGCTTTTACTGGTTTAGTGAAATTCCGCTTGTGTTTCAGCAGCGGTTTGTTCAAGCGAAGTTTGGCTACTTTGCATCTGAAGCGAGTGTTTTAGGTGTTCAATGCACACCCGTGACAGCTGTAAGAACCGCGTGGCTTGGATTTACGAAGGCCACCTCCTTACATAGACATTTTAGCCCTATGCAATGGTCAGCGTCAGCACCAATATTTCTGTTTATGAAGGTCTCGTGACTGGCTTGTTCAAATGTTCTGGTACATCTTACCCCAAAGTTATATTTTACTGGTTCGCTACCTGTCATCCTTTCATGTGTCACAATCAGCCTCCGGTCCTCGTGAAGAGGAATCATCGGTTCCATCTGGTTCACCGCTATTGTGCTCACGGTGTTGCAAACTATACTACCATTGAGAGCTTCATCACCCGGTTCGTGACATGGTTGTCGTAACCCAACAGCTTGATGTGCGTCCTCCGTAACTCGCATTACGTCACCCGCAGACGACCGCGCGTGGTATATATCGCTCGTTTATTGGGCAGCACTGTGCTAGGGCCTGTTGATTTCAAACCCTCAGATTTAGGCTACGGACAATTGTTTTTTCGATCGCCTCCCCCCCAATTCTCATTTTGTTTTATAAATAGCCTGGCCATTATCAGAGATTCCAATGCAGGTTCGCCTCCAGTCGAGGAAGACCAATCTCTTCTTGGAGACTACATAACGGGGTTCCTATTCCACCGCCATACACTATATAACCCTGAGCTGAATTGAAGCCACCAATCAGTCTGAACAACCGTCTGTCGTGCACTACACTTTCCAAATTTTATTTCTTCCTCAATTTCAGGTGAACGGAGTGGAAAAGAATATGGGGATCGGCAAGCTGAACGAATATGAGATACAACTTCTCCAAAAGCTCATTCCAGAGTTGCAAAAGAACATCAAGCGGGGCAAGGAATTTGCCGCCACATTCAAACCCCAGTAAACCAACCGGGTGTCGGCAGTCCTACGATCCACCCACGCGCACTTTCTGTGGACTTGTTTTCATTTGTCATATATATACATATAAATATAGACCAACGTTTCAGACATTTAGCCAATCCCCACAGCTGTCGTAATGATTGCATGAGATTTATCGAGCATTTTAGTTGTTGCAATTTCTACGCTGCCGCTACCAATACAATCGATAAGAATTCGCCATGAACGAGCGGTTGTTTGGCACTGTGCTTCGATTGTCGTGTCAGGCTTTATAAGGCTTTATCTTCTGTTAAATGACTTCACTCGTGCGCATACTACGACGGCACTGTATGCATTTTCTTACTGTCGATTTTTTGCCACGTATGTCCTGCGTCGAATCGTTAATATATGGTGGAAGAAATTTCTTTCTCTGACCGACCGATGTTTTGTCCCCTCCACACCGAGCCTTCCGAACTTGACCCGCAGTGGCCTTCACTAAGAAGTAAATGAACTGTCCTCCAAATAGTCTCAGTTGCACATCAATTTGTTCTCAACGGAAGACTCAACTGAATCGCAGCTGAAACTCTCGTTTATGATATTGTCTAATTGAATGTGTTGCACGAAATCCATCTCGTGTTGTTTGATTTGGTGCAGTATTTGGAGTATCGCGGGCGAGATGGACCAAGTGGTTAGAGCGTGAATTTACTGACCGGAAGGTCCGTGGTTCAAACCCGACCTCTGCCTCTCGACCTCCCCTGTCTAGGCTTGGGCAACTTGGCAGTATCCCAGCCCTCGTACCTCCTTCGTTTGGCATGGCAGCTAGGCACCGAAAGGGTGCTACAGCTGAACGCTTTTGAGTATCTTAGTGTACGTTCTTTTTTGGGGGAGCTACTCACATAGCTTCTGAAAACTCTTCGATAGCTGGAGATAGCTCAGTATCTAAAGCGGGGATCTACTGATCGGAAAGTCTGTGATTCGAACTTAATCCCAGCATCTTTCATGATGGGCGAGATGGCTCAGTGCGCGAAGGTATGTGGTTCGAACCCGACCTCTGCCTCTTAATATTCCCTGTCTAAGCTTCGGCAACCTGACACCATCCCAACCCTCGTGCTTCCTTCTGGTGGTATGGCAGCTGGTCACCGAAAAGGTGCTTCATCAAGAAAACGTATGAGCTATCGTTCTGTGACTGCAATAAACGTAAATGGTATGTCATGGCGGAGGGGGATCCTGCTCTGCTCCTACAGGCTAAATTTTTTTCTCCAGTAACTTTCAGTCCGCCGTCGCTACACTGGTAAGTTGTCTTGAAAGGCTCGCTAAACCAGGTGATGGTAAGCAGATGAAGACATATTTGAGCTGCTGAGACCAACCTTCTGTAATAGACCCGACTATGAAAGGTAATATCCGTGCAAAACCCACGGATGTTCTCCTCGAACAAAACTGGCTGCGATAGGGACTTGGTGTGGAATCCTACTTATCTGAGCTCTTGTGTAGTTGAACGGTTCCAGGGCATATAATCAAAGTAGAATGAATGCCGAGCTGCACCAACTCCATCCTAACAAAACCTACTTTGTGGGGCCACCCAGATGTCAGTTGGCTGTTGTGCACTGAAGACGTCAAGACTTTGAGTGTTTGACCATCGATGTTTCGGAGCATTGTTCGAGTCTGCTGGGAACACCGGATCAGCAATGCTGAAGTATTTTAGGGAGAAATAACTCACCCTCGATAGATGAACTGATCGCACTGCATAGGTTGCGCTGGCTTGGCCACGTGCTCCGTATGCCATCGACTAACTTCCTCGAAGAGTTTCGCGCAACCAAGTAAAGGGTGGAACAGAGCCAGAGACGGCCAAACAATGACTTGGCAACGGAGTATATAAGCCATTACCGGCAAACTCAGCTGCGCTGGTCATCGCCGTCTTCCTGGCTGGGGACCCCGAGACGGGCCACATCAATGGTTGAAGACATTGTCAGACATTGCCCACTCGTGCATCCAACCTATTGGCTTCAATGCATAGCTCCCTTCCCTATTTCCCCACTTGACAGTCCACGGACTGCTGTACTTATGCACGAATTTTTCAGCTCCTGCCTCCAATGCACAGCTACCTACCCCACCCCGAATCATCGGTGAACGAAACTGTGGCGGCTACAACCACTGTACGATAAGTGCGCGGTTCTTACAGCTGACAATGATGATGATGTTGACCAAGATGTCAGATAGTCCAGAAATCTCCCTTCCAAAGAATGCCGATAACATCTAGTCTTCCGCAATGTTGCTGAACGGATAGCACTAGCCTGGAAATCTAGCAGGAAGCACCTTTTTCGACAGGTGGTCTATATTAATCCGTAGCGTTCACTAACTAGAGTTGACATGTTTAGCCTCTTCGATTGGCCAGTTTATCGACAGTCAACTCTTCGCCATTGTGTATTCTAGACCGAAACTCTTACCAGCAATTGCTGGTCCGTGACGTTCAACGATTGGCTGCATCTCTGAAATGAGTTTCCATAGATTAGACTTCTGTACAGAGGTCAATAGCTGCATCTCATAGCAAATCGACGTGTTGACTCCATCTTAGGTGCTGGAAACGGCAGAATAAATCATGGAGCAAAGCGTATCCCTGCGGAAGTCACCTAGCAGCCTGGTTTTCCGAAGTGCATCGGATGACCCTCAGAAATATGAGGACACTGAGAGTTTGAGTCTCTGGTGTCACGTCGTCGCTGGAACGACTATCCTGCGACAATGACAGCCCACACTAAACTATCCGTTTGAAAAATCTCGCGGATTACTTGTCAGTCGCTGGAATCCCCAGTGGTCGACAAGCCCGGGCTTTCGCCCTTCTCTCGTCTGCATAGTGGTTGCTGTGCACGTTTCACGACCGGAAGCATAGGGAAAAGAGTAGAAAATACTCACGAATCACTCGACTGTGCCGTGTGGGTTCGCAAATTGGATTTAGAGGATTGGTTTTCTGTCGCTTTGGTGGGCTTCTTGGCCGAGTCGCTACGCCAGACAACGTACACTTTTGAATCACTCTCCTCTGGGATTCAGTCACCTATTCCAATCCGGATCACAGTCGCGTCACCTGGGTACCAACGTCTAAGAGAAATTAACTGCGCAGTGCGAACGTGTAGGGCGTTGGTCCTGGATGGGGCAGTTGATGTTGTCTAGTTTTGTCAAACAACACAGCACTGAAAATTGGCTGAACCTAGCTCGATCGATAATGTACCGATGTACACATCCAACCTGCTTTTTGATGTTACAACACCAACGTCTTATGTGCATTCTTGAGCACTGGTGCATAGTAAACTGGGTTGATTTCAGCGCCTGGTTGAACCCGTCATCAGAGAATCAAAGCGGGTTTACTAGCTAGCGTGTAATTGAGTAATGTAGCCTTTGGGTGTATCATTACTTTATTTCGAGAGAAACGATTGTTTTATCCATAGTTGAATGGTTTTATTAGTGATCCACTGAACTGGCAGACCAACCATTTGTAAAAATAGCAGACTACCGTAGCAGCAAGCCATCCCGTTGTTCTGCTTCAGTTTCTTGCGGGACAGCCAGACTAATCTATCGATCGCCGTTTGCTACAGAAGAAAAATCGATACCAACACGTGTTTCGGACTGGGACTGAAGTCAACGGTCAATTGTTACCAGTCGTATGTGGTAGTATCGTATGGTTGCTTTAGGGGTCGTTATCGAAGCGGCTGTCGCTGTGGTTTGAGACGGTAATTCTTCACGACGGTCTGAGGTATGTACGTGCCGCGGTGTTAGACACAACTACTGTAGACTTAGTGACAGACAAGGGTATGTCTGCCTGTGTGTGTGTGTGTCGGTCCGCCTTTCTCACCTTTGGTCAGACAATACGAAGCTTTTCAATGGTAATTTCGTCCTGTAAGTGAATCCAGTCTATTCTTAAAAGCCGTTTTCGCGTGGGCTGGCTTCACCTGAGGGACGCGACCCCCATGACTTAAATTGAAACTGTTTCTAGGCACCGAACTATGGGCCAGTATCTTCTGAATCGAGTCTTTCATCATCTTAGCGGACTGTGCTCACAATTTTGGATGCGTTGGATCTAAACTCGATTTTAATGATTTGGGTAAGGTGTTATACTTCTATTGTAACGTTGGATGCTAATGATGAAGCACGCGAGTAGTCTGTTTTCTCGTAAATCCACTTCACATATCTTGCAGAGTGAGGTCTATTACGGAATTTTGTTAGTCGCTTTGTAGCATTTGCTTGCATTTGAGTAGCAGTCAGTGAATATCCAGGAAAGTTCAGAAAGACGCGTTCAAGGAGAACTTGAATGTTCAGTTTTTGTAAACAGGATGCCTAATCGAGTTTTGCTTCCCTGTCCAATAGTCTGTAACTGTTCATTTGGTCTTTCTTCAATGAACAACTAAGCAGCGAAGGCCTTCGTCCTTTCACCATGTCCTATCCAAAATGGAGGTCGAGTTTTACCACATTCTCACTGCGGTTTACACTAGAGCAGTGAGTGTATCTGACAAACTCGCAATCATTAGGGCTTAAGAGAGAAATACAGCAGCGAAGACCCAGGATGAAGTTTGTCCAATAGATTATGGGGTCTGCGGGATTCGCGGAGTGTGTCTTCACCTGAACAATCCATCAACCATTCTAACTCATTGAATGGTCCTAACAAGCCGGGAAAGTACTGGACCTAATTTTCTCTCCTACCCGTTCGCATGACACACGTTCTTAGCCGTACCCTGGCTATCTGTCATGCGAGGCGAGCGTGTCAACACTATTTCACAAGCATCTGAATATCTATGAAACCGTTCGTGCTTCAGTGTTGCGACTTGTCTGGCCAATGCCTCCAAAGACAATCCAAAAACGTTGGAGTGTGCTGATGTTCTCAGGTCAGTTGCGACCCTGGTATTTCGGTGACATTGGTCTAATCCAACCTAACATAACCGATTCCTGCTCGTGAGAATTTCAAAGTAGTACTACAAAACCGGTCAACAAAATGGCTGGTGTTGAGTCGACTTGTGGTGGCACAGTACGTGCTCGGAACAGAGGGCACGAGTTAAGTCATCATATATGAAAAGACGGTGAACCAATTACGAATTTTTTAGTTCAGTTTTGAATATGTCGCTATCATTCATGAATGTTGATTTGGTATTCTCGGTGCAAGGCTCAGGGGACTCATTTGTTGTCTATTTCAGCTATTCCGATTTCGATAGACGGCCAAAAGGGGGGAGGAAGTTCAGATTCCTGAAAGTAACCTCAGAACGCCCGAAACCTACTGCTCCAGAAAAATCTCAACAGGGCGGAA
>NW_008751759.1:721610-745247 GCF_000715545.1 Opisthorchis viverrini
TTTCATAGAGGCACGATCGATGTTGACGGGTGATCACTATCACACAGCCTGGATCAATGTCAGAAAGTCTTCTTTGAATAGCGTGGAGTCGTCGTAACTATTGCTCTCGCATTCGCTTGTTCGGAATATAGCTGTTGTGTTCCCTTCTGTGAGTCTTTTTTCAGGCACTGGGCACGCGGGTTAGCAGCAGGTACTACAGATTGACGAATCAGCAGATATAACAGAAAGTTAACCTCCGGAAGCCCACGACCGGTTTCCCCCTTCTTGGGGCTCATCAGGTAGGTGCAGTGCCCGAGTTTCTGTCAACCTTATGTCCTGCCTGGACCCCAATTAGCGAAATACACTCATTTGAAAAGAAATTTGGTTTTGTGAGAGACTCGCGTGGAACCCAGCTGGATCTCTCGTTTGTGATGCTTCCAGACAACTGAATGTTCTGTACCAGGCCGCTTCATGTTTCAGTTGCTACGATATTCGAGTTATCGCGATACATGTACATACGTAATGCACTACTCATACGGTTGCTGGTTGCGGCCCGTTGCAGCACATTCAGTTGCCTGGAAACATCACAGATGAGAGATTCAGCTGGGTTCCAGGTGAGTCTCTCGCAAAACCCAACTTGTTTGTAAACGAGTGTATTTCGCGAAAGTAAACCTCGTTTGGTTCCAGTTCGAGGTGATCGATAAGGTTGGTGAATATCATACTGCTTCAGTACCCGTTTCCGGTCATATGTTGTAACGGCTTCACGTTGCTATCCTGTGGTACCCAGTAAAATCACGTGAGTTTCGTTGTGCGCTACATTGGTGTAGATTGCAAAAAAAGCTTTAAATAGATAATACTCGTGATTCATTTGACACATTGGTTCAAGCTGCTACTGTTTCGATCACAGGGAAGTGGGAGGGAGAATGTGGGACATACAGCCAAGACTTGGAGGTGATGGCATGTTTGGTTAGAACGCAGTGAAGTCGATAGATTTGACGCACGAGTGCCACTGACTGCGCGATTGTGCCATTTATTTCAGTGTCATTAAACATTGACGAGTTGAGTCCAGGGATCCTCATCCAGGGAAGCGGCAGTTGTCAACCAGACTAAGTCTACCTGTCGACCAGACTAAGTTTACTGGCTAGTGTTTCCATACTTCGTTGCCAGGTCATACACTGTCCACCTCTCGGTTGCTCCTACTCAGCACAGGACTGGGTGAAAAGAGCTCTGTGAGATAGATGGTCTTCTGGCATGCGTAGTACATGTCCTAACAAGCGTAACCTATGAAGTGTGAATAATTCATCCATCGCGGGGAAATCCTTCTTCCTAGAACCATCTGGCGCACCTCGACATTACTAGTCCGATGTTCCTACCAGATCCGACCAATGCTTCGGAGATATCGATGGTCAAACACTGACAGCTTTCGTATATTCTCTGCGCGTAGAGGCCATGTCTTCGATACATAAAGCAGCATGGACCGCACCGCTGCAGTGTAAACGCTGCCCATGACAAACTCTCGTCACATCGGTGCCATAGGTGTCGGAGGTTGGCAAAAGCTGCTCTAGCTTTCCCGATCGAGGAATAATCTCATCTCCAGCCAGTCCTTATGCAGCTGCCCAGGTAAACAAATTTATCTACCACGTCGATTGGTTCGCCTGCAAATTCGGTTTGATCCGACTGTCTTGTAAACCGTTCTGTCTTGTAGCAGCACCTTAAAGATGAAATGTCACCCAAATGAAGCACGAGGACTGGGATACCGCCTAGACAGGGGAAGTCGAGAGGCACAGGTCAGGTTCGAACAACGGACCTTCCGGTTAATAGATCCGCGCTCTAACCACTTGGGCCATCCCACTCCTTTACAGTTTGCAAGTGTGAAGCGCATGCCTAACCGTGCGGCAGATTTCTTTAAGTATTTAAAAGGGTTTGCACTTGCGAAGGATCTGAACAAAGGAGAACAGTGTCGTCCGCATACTCAATGTCTGTGAGGGAAGGTCCCGGGAACATTTCGACTTCCGGGTTTCAGAGATAGGCAGGGATATTTCAAACAGCACGTGAATAACACAGTTGAACAAGAAAGGTGAGAGGACAGTCTTGTCTTACACCACTGGAAGTCGTATACTTGTACGGGCCCACAGTGCCCTCATAAAGGAGACAAATTTAGAAGGGAGATCTTTTTCCACCGGACACCGGCAAAGTTTCTGATGATCAGTAGAGTCCTAAGTCAGGTAGAGAAAAACGACCTTGTCTCAAGGTAAAGATATGGCCGATGCGTCCTCGGCCAGAGTGGAATCCAGCTTGTCTCTCCCGATAATCGGCCAACCTGCGAAAACTCTGTCAGAGAGCACCTTAGACGTGATGATACCGGTTGCGTTTTGACAAAGGGTTTCCAGTAATTCTTCTCATTACTCTCTTTCATGAAAATACCGTTCATTTTTGGACGTTTATGTGGTCAAAATTGTCGAGAATATTTTTAGCGGATAGTTTCTGAGTTTTCCTCAATCATACCTCTAATTACTGATTTCGAAATAGCTCAGTGATTAAGGGATGAACCGGAATGTACGTGGCTCGAACCCAACCCAGACATGTCGGCTGCTTATTGATCTGGTGGCGAAAGTAATTAATCAATTAACAAATGAATCTTTAATGGAGGCTCGTAGATGAAGCCAATCTATACCGAAATGCCAAGGAGCACCGTACAATTGTTTCTTCTTTAATTGCGAATCATTAACAGAGTGCATCTCAGAAAACTCCACTAGAGAGTTTCGATCAGTCGACATTCCGAACACTTGACCGTTCGGCCACGATCACCTGATTAGCAGTATGATTAGCTTTCATTTGTCCAGGATCTGGTGCCACTCATTCTTCAGTCACGTGATCACGTACTGACTGGCACTTCTTATTTCGAGTTTATTAGTTCGACCGGAATGAGCATTGATCAGAATATCCGAACAAACTGGTTTGGTTCCTAGAGGATGTGAAGGGCCCAAGCGGATTACGTGTGCACTTTTATCCAACCTCTCACTTTGTTGAATAAAACCCGAGCTCGAACCCAGGACGTAAAAAGAGGGTCCTGTCGCGTATCATCCGTAACGGTCAAAAATATTGTTTGTGTACTGCTGTTTCCATCCAGTTGTCGTGTGAAAAAAACAATCTTTTGGTTACAAGTAACGGTTTTCTGGGTTTACTAAGTGTGGCAAGATAAAACGTAAGCCAACAGAATGTAGTTTGGCTGATTTCGAAGGAATAACAAGCGTAGCGACTGAAACATGAGGCGGCCTGGCGCAGCACATTCAGTTGCCTGGAAACATCACAAACGAGATTTTCAGCTGGATAGCAGGTGAGTCTACCGCAAAGCCAAATTAGTTTGCAAATGAGTGTATTTCGCTAATTTTGTGCAATTTGGTTTCAAGTAGAACATAAGGTTGACGGACTGCACCTACCTGATGAGCCTCAAGAAGAGCGAAACCGGTCGTGGACTGTCAGAGAGTTTTCAGCAACCTTATGAGTAGTGCATCACAAATAAACAAGCATTGTCTTGGTGCTTTCAAACACCCCTGCTGGTCTGTTACATCCTCAATGCAATCATCATAAGTCGTCACACTGCCGAATGTCAAGGAAGCGAGAAAAATGGGTCGTCTTAATTTAGTTCACAAAAAATCGATGATAGATTTATTCCTATCGTGGAAGTTGGTGTGGGTGGGCTTCTTTGTATGCAGGGATCTTGCTGCATTGTCGGCAACGTACTAACACGTTCATACTTTGATACTACACGCCGGAATTTCAGAAGAAACTTCCATCTTCCTGGCTGAGTTTACTTGAATTCCTTGTTTTATTTTGGAGGCGGGGGCGGGGAGGATCGTTCGAAAAAATCTCGTTAGTTTTTCTGCGAGTGTCTAGCCGAGTTAGTTATCTGCGGGCTCCATGGGGCTAAGCAACGTCCTAGAGACCAGTTTATCCTACCATCTAACCTCAAGGCAGCTTACCAGTGTTCAAGTGATTACCTTCCATTTGGTGGTGGGGGCCGTTTTGTGCTTCCTCTCAATCGGGGACCCTGGGTATTGCATGTTTCTAGTCGTAAAAGTTATCTTCGCAACTCAGCCTAGTTCCGAGCGGCTGACCATCACCTTCTTAGGGAGTGAGCGGTGCTCACAGCACTTAGGTGTTTCTAGTAGCGAAGGTGTAGCGCATGCTTACAATGAACCGTGGACTTTTGGAATAAGTGAAATAGAGGCGATCAGCGGCTGACCCAAACTATCGTGCACCGAACGATTATCGATTTTCAATCTCTATTCACGTGCAAGACCATGTCACAGTCCTTGAGAACGCCCACCATTCTTGTCAAAACTTGCTAAGCCTTGCGAATACAACAAACCCTTGAAGATCACGTGAAGGTTTGCAGAACAAAGTCTATCTTTTTTCGGAACAACCTACTCCCAAGTGTGGTCTGCGCACGAACAGTGGGGGTGTTTAACACCACTGCAAAAACAGACTCTGCTGGACGCAGCATATTCAAACTCAGGAGATTGTCCAATCAATCTGTCTATTCCAATCAACCTCCATGACACGCATCCAGACACGTACGTAAAGCACGTAAAGCCGTTTGAATGTGTAAAAGTACAACGAGTATTGTCATCCCTAACGATAGATACTGTACGCCAGCCAGGAGTTTGTGTTTTTTTGTTTTGTACCGTAGTTCCATATTGCAGGTTTGATATCCCAACTACCCCGCTTGTCCTACAACGAATCAATGGTTCCACCTCTCACGACATCAACACTAGTACGTGTGTGACTGTCACGAATGTGCTGCACCAGGCCGCCTCATGTTTCAGTTGGCATGATATTCGAGATATCGCGATACATATATATTTTTGCAATGCACTACTCATAAGGTTGCTGAGAACTCCTCGGCAGCCCACAACCGGTTTCGCTGTCCTTGGGTCTCATCAGGTGGGCACAGTCCCCGAGTTCCCGTCAACCTTATGTTCTACTTGAAACCAAATTGCACGAAATCGGTGAATATACACTCATTTGCAAACAAATTCCGTTTTGCGGGAGACTCACCTGGTATCCCGCTGAGTCTCTCGTTTATGGTGTTTTCATGTCCGTTTTGCGAAGACTCACCTGGTATCCCGCTGAATCTCTCGTTTATGGTGCTTTCATGTCGCGGAATTTAGTTGAGGCAGGTAATTTGAATTGCTCATTATTCCAGATCGTTGATAAGTATACATATGAGTTTCCGGCGAATTTGTAACATAACTTACTGGAGTAGTTGGTTACCAAGATCATGATTTTCGTCAATCTTTGACTTCATACTGCACACGGTCGTGCGCAGTGTCATCCTTCAACTCACCGAGCGTGTGGGGCACGCGAGCATTGTGATTCACCTACCTCTGAAGTAAGTTCTTAATCGTAATTCAATCTGAACTCTGAGCAGACCTCTCCATCATTTTGAAACTATGGTGCAAATGTGGCAATAGAAGAGAAAGCAAGCGGTTTTTCCATATTTGTAAGTGCACGTCGATTTTGTCATGAAGTTTTATCGAAATACCTATCCTTAGGAAGAAATTCGCCAGGTAGGGACCGGCAAGTGTTCACCTAGATGAATAGAGAATCTAAACCAAGCTGGCTTTCATAGACAGGAATTCGCACGTAAGAGGCAAACATGAAGCCTTAAGTCAGATACGGAGTTTGGTTCTAGTGTGTGCCCCCACTGTTGCCTAGAGTAAACAGTTTCTGAGTTCAGTGTCGTCCAGCTGTGGCACGCTTTCGGTGTCTAGCTGCCATGCCACACGAATAAGGCACGAGGGCTGGGTTACTGCCAGGTCTCCCAAGTCTGGACACGGGAAGTCGAGTGGCAGAGGTCGGGTTCGAACCACGGACCTTCCGGTCAGTAAATTCACGCTCTAACCACTTGGTCCATCTCGCCCTTTTCAGTTCAGTATGTTTACAAGAATCATGCTGAAAACATTTGAACAAGTTTGATTTGCCGATCTGTAAAAGTTGCAATGAGAAACTTGAAGGGTGTTTTACTGCCGAAGGACATCATTCTACCAGAACATCCGAGGACACCAGGGGTCAGATTTCATCAGTTCACAAATTTCCGTGGGTGATCAGTGCGGTGTTATGGGTGAATGCTGTAGTTACAGAAAAGAAGTGTGTGAATGAGACAGCCATCTGATAAAAAACCCCGTGGCCGACTCTTCAGAGATATGCCTCCAAAGTTATCGTGCCAGGACAGCCTATTATGTGAATTAACCCGCAGATATGTAGTGCGCTTTGGTTGGGCTTGGAGACAAACGCTGTCGGGGTGGGTGGTTTTGGCGACGTTGGAGCATAAACACAGCCTTCGTGCACCTGCCTGAATTTAGATTGAGGGAAGCGCTTTGCGACAAAAGTATAGAAATTCCACTGGTGTAACCCAGAATCAGTCCGTTTCAAACAGCAATCTCATCAGCAGATATTATAAAAATGGTTGATTTTTTTTCAGAAGTACAAATATCCATCTAGTGGATGCATCGAACTACTGGTGGTAGATCAAAACCACATCGAAATGTTCACCCATCTAGGCAATCGGGCAGCAACCGTTTCGTCCCCAGATGAGGAGACATCGTCAGTGCGCAGATGGATGGGTTGCTTTCATTCATTCATTCATTCATTCATTCAGCTGTAGCACCCTTTCGGTGCCTAGCTGCCATGCCACCAGAAGGAAGCACGAAGGCTGGGAGGATACTGCCAGGTCGCCCATGTCTAGACAGGGGAAGTCGAGTGGCAGAGGTCGGGTTCGAACCACGAACCTTTCGGTCAGTAAATTCGCGCTCTAACCACTTGGAAATGGTAAAGGCTTTCTTAATATTATTCTGTCATTATAGGCAAGCGCGCCTGTGTGCAAATTTTGCATGCATCTCTGACTGTTGCCACAATGGATCGGGGCACAATATGAGTGAAACATATATATAAGTTTACCAAAGTTTGCGGAGATACGTTTCCAAATCTGCTACAAATATCATGAACTTTAAATTGCTCGCGTGTAAGCCAAGAAGCGGAAAAAGGAGCTGTTGTTTTCAAAAACGTCAATTATTTTGACCTAGGCTTAGCTTTTCGAAAGCACAGTGGTTTCATCGGTTCTTCAAACACAAGCGACGCACGTGGTGCGGTAGCAGTTTAAACAAAATATCCTTGTTGTCCGAAAAAATAGATATTGAACGTGCTGACCGGGTAAAGTTTATTAGTGTGACGACCAGGGGACAAAATAGTACATTGTGGCTGCGCCACGCTGTTAGCAACAATGACCACCTCTGAGATAAACAGCCAGGAACGTGTTCGGACTTTCAGACACGCACACACACCCGGAATGGTCCAGGGTTCAGATAAAACCTCAAACTGGACATTTAGCATGACGCACCAAATAAAGTGTCCGCCAGATCGTTGCTCGGAGGACCAGCGAGCATGCCTTTAACGTCTAGCAACGCAGATAAATGTGTTCTACTCAATGACTGAACATAGTACTCAGTTATTAGAGCGTGAATTTACTGGCCGGAAGGTCCGTGGTTCGAACCCGACCTCTGCCTCTCGACTTCCCCTGTCTAGGCTAGGGCAACCTGATAGAATCCCAGCCCTCGTACTTTCTTCGGGCTGCATGGCAGCTAGGAACCGAAAAAGTGTTACAGCTGAGCGATCATCTTCTTTACTACTCATGAAGATTCTGAAAATTGTTCTACAGCCCATGACCGGTTTCGCCCAACTTAGGGCTCGTCAGAGAGACGCAGTCCCAGAGTTTCCGCCAACTGTGTGTTCCACTTGAACCCAAATCTTAGGCAATCAACGAAAAGCACTCAGTTTATAAAACTTATTTGCTCTGGCGGAAGGCTCAGCTCTCCGTTATACCGCATTTGGCTGAAATGCAGATAGGCTGCACAGTTTACGACCAGGACTTATGATGGATTGTTTTTTGCTAGATTCAAGGTCTGCAATTTAAAAGTACAAGTGGCGCGATGAAAATCGTAGATGGCCTTCAGTGGGAAGGTCACATGTAGTAAACCGCCAGTTATATATTCGAATATATACATATATACATACTGTGCATTTGTTCTCCAGACAATTGTCAAATCCAGATGTCCGACGTTGATATGTTAGTCGAAAAACGGACGTTTAGTTCGACACCAATGAGCATCATATCGACCAAAAAATCGGCAGTATGAACCCTCCCTCCAAATGGAGAGTGATTGTGGGTAACCAACCATAGTTGTCCCAATCACGCGCACACCCACATCCATAGCAAGCCGAAATACGTTCCAGAATGCAACAAAAATGCTCTGTACAAGTAATGTCAATAAAGGGGTTTTCTGGTTATCAGCTCTCAGACCACCGGTCTCATGCGTGTGTTATCTGTGGGTAATTAAATTTTGCAAAAAAATGCATTCCTGTCGTGGCTCCTTAGCGCGCTCAGACAGACTGATGCCCAGTATTACGTGATGAGTACAGGAGAGTAAAACAATGATTATTTATTCTGAAAAGGGGGTTGCCAAGCTCAGTGAACAGACCAGCGGCCACCAACTCAAATGCATATGCACCGCACAGACTGCTTTGAGGTCCAGTTTACCGATATTCAAGATACCTCAGCAGTTTCTCCTCTCCCTGGACAAACAGGTTAGAGAGCTTATACACTCATCTGCAAACTAATTTGGTTCTTTCGACAGACTCACCTGGAACCCAGCTGAATCTATCGTTTATGAGGTTGACGGAAACCCGGGGACTGCGCCTACCTGAGGAGCCCCAAGAAGGGCGAAACCGGTCGTGGGTTGTCGATGGATTTTCAGCAACCTTATGAGTAGTACATTACAAATATACAGGTTAGAGAGCTATTTATTGGCAAACTGTGAAATAACAATCAATTGTTTGGTTGACTATTGAAGGTTCATTTCAACAGATATTGACTATTTCAACATGTCAAAAGTCACAGTGAGTAGATGGCCACAAAAGATTCTGTAAGATAGTTATCATGGAAACAGAAAACCAGAAAAAGGCAAAGTGTGAGACAACAAATATTTATTAAGAACAATTGGTAGCTCGGTTGTATTTACTGGTGGTTGATCAGACGGCCGTTGATCTGTTGATCGAGCTTGCCAATGGACTTGCAAACGTATCGTACCCAGTCAGGACATCGTCAGTGCACAGTTGAGTGGGTGCTTCCTCGGCGCCTAGCTGCGTTTGTATATTACTTGAAGAGTATCCAAAATCCTCTCACATGATTGGCTAATTGTTATATACCCTTATTGTACTATTGGCCCGATCGCGACTTGCACTGCGTTGTGGTCTGTGTGTCTCTTATTCCATCGGTCGGCTGGATGGCTGCGAAGATCAAGATGGACACAAATTCGACTGGAAAACCCTTCACATACTAGCTAAAGCGAGAACAAACAAAGAACGTGAATTCATGGAAGCCATCAACAGACATTTCAAAATCTACCCATTCTATCGATCACTGCAAGCAAAAGAACTACGGAACTACAGAATGCATGGATGGATAAACTAAAACAAACAAAGTGCCGAGGGGAGCAATCCACTTTCTCGGACTACCACTGACCGACATTTCGAAGAAGGATAGAGAACAGCTCAACAACTTGACCATTTAAGTGCAGCCAACTCGGTCAATACGACAGGAAAAAACTATATCAAACTGGAAAGTACAAGCAGCCAATCAAACTTAAGTTGATGAGACCATGTTACAGACTAAGATCAGACCAATCAGACCGAAGGAAGGAAACGACCAGAAGTGGGTAGCCTGGCAGTATCTCGGCCCTCTTGCTTCCTTCTGATGGTATAGAAGCTATACATTCAAAGCTTGATACAGACGAATTATTATCACCATTATTACTAACAATAGTGATCCCCGAAGTGAGCGTAATATGAAACAAATGTCATGAACAAACTAAAACTGGCCTTTGTTGAGGGGGGTCAGTATAAATGCATGCCCAGGTATCGTTTCGAACATTTAGCCTACCGTTGTATGCCCTCGATGTTTTTTTACCTTCTTTAGATAAGGCCTCTGAAAACAAAAAACGAAAGGTGTGTTAGAAAGGAGCTGACAGTTCCTCCTTTGCAAGTTACGTGCGCTACTACACCATCACCGTAAAGACGGAGTGTTGTACTCGGATCACTCAGGTGCTGACGGGTCGATATCAACTAGCTACAACAAGGAAAAAGTATTTTTAGAAAAGATTCTTGCTGAGGTCTACAAAGACATCTGAACACCGACAAGCTTTCGGAGGTTGATCACCTGGGCCACTGTGATACGACCTCCGATCTGTTGAACTCACCTTAGAGCATGCATTGCTTTGCTGTTCAACAAACGGGAATTCGGTCATATCAAGTGGATTCTAGGTTTTCTAACCACTCTTCTCAATAAACCAACATTTCGACCGAGGGCCAGTAATATCTGGGCTAAAAAGAATCCTGCATAAGAATCGACCTGCATTATTTCCGGAACCCGTGAATTCTTTGAGTTGACTGACCCATCGACCAGCTAGTCAATGTGCGTATCGTATTTGTTTATGACTGGACAAGTCCTCACAGCCGGTGACTGCGATCCTTTCCGAACTCGTAAATTCTTTGAGTTGATTGGCCGATCGACCAGCCGGTCATTGTGCGTATCGTAGTTGTTCATGGTTGGACAGGTCCTCACAGCCGGTGACTGCGATCCTTTCACGTGATTGGTTGGTTTTCTTGCTGATTCGCGTGTTGCGCTTCCATCAATTCTGCAATTGGAAACGTTCCCGCCTTGAGGGTTTTCGTTCCGCCCTGAGGAAACTGCAGGCAGCGGTTGAATTTTCATTGGTCTGTCATCTTACGAATGGAAAGAAATGTTTGAAAATTTAACTTATAGAAAACTCATGGGTACATATGAAGAAAACGGTTCCATACAGAAATTCTCAGGCCAACAATGGGAAACGTTCCCGCCTTGAGTGTTTTCGTTCCGCTCTGAGGAAACTGCAGGCAGCGGTTGAATTTTCATTGGTCTGTCATCTTACGAATGGAAAGAAATGTTTGAAAATTTAACTTATAGAAAACTCATGGGTACATATGAAGAAAACGGTTCCATACAGAAATTCTCAGGCCAAGCTTAAAGATTCCAAACACAGTTTCTGAAATTCACATGCTTTTGACAGCCCATCAGCCATTCAACGCTTTCAAATGCGATAAGTCGTGAGAGCCGTTGGTAAATACACTACTCAACAGAAATAAACCAACTGCCCGCTTGTTTTGATGATGCTGTTGACAACTTACCGCCCGCAGGGAGAGCCTATCGAACCTAACCAAACTAAGTATTTCGTAAAAAATATGAGTTCCTGTTACGATGTGCTCAGCTCCTGTTTGCACTGTCCTTAATGGGGAATGAAAACGCACCGGGTACGGGATACTTTACTGCAGAACTGACTTATGCGCGAGACAAAGCAACAGAAAATCTGCAATGGAAGTATCTTCTGGGACGACTTGTCCGGCCAAGAACAACAATATTGACTGGCAGATTGATCGATCGAGGCATACTTCGTCCGTGCTTTGTTTGGTTTGTTAGAGTTAACAGACGCAAGATCGATCGATATGCTTGCTCCTTTCCAACACTGTACATACCAACCAGCAGTTGAACATACATAGGGTCGGTTACTCGATATGCCTACGTCTTTTAAGACCTGCCATCGTGTTAGACAGATTCACTCATATCTTTAGATCACAGACACCGAAACACATCAAGACACGCTCGTCATTCTCTTCCATCGATCGTTCCAGACCCTCAGGTTATTTACCGTGCTACCCATGCATGACACCAAATATAAAATGCATCAATTTGCTTGACCGGTCACTAAAGCGGTATCCACTGACCCTGCAAGCAATGGTGAGAACTAAGCCCGGATATCGTGTTGTTCAATAGTTTAGGCGATAAGTTACTGACCAGAAGGTCCGTGGTTCGAATCCAACCGAACCACCTGCTCCAGACAAGAGCATGACAAGTGCATGGGTTTCATGACCATTGGATGATTTTAACGGCAAATCGAACACAGTCACAATGGATCGATTAACACAACCTTTGTATTCCCATCACTTTCATGTGGACAGTCCTCATCCTGTCCGGATACCATGGATCCATTTGGTCCTTGACTTGGATTTCGTTCACATTATAGATCTTCAACAGTGATGCCAAGCTCTCGGGCGGCTTTCAACAGGAATAGTTGTTTTTGTTGGCATTGTGAAGAGATCTAGTGACATTTTAAAAATGAAGATTTCGTCCTTTAAGCGAATCCACTCTATGATGAAAAGCCCGGAGATATTGTACGGCTAATTCATCCTTAGTTGGACTTATCAGCAGTGCGCATCTTGCGTAGCCACAATGCAGAACTTCGTAACGCGACCTCCCGGCTAACAGTGTGTTCGTTCATTGGACCGTCCAGCCACGAGCAATATGATCAACACGCACAAAGACAGTATATAGCACCACTGATTCTTCAAAACACGGAAGTCACATCACGTGGTCACATATTGATTGGCTGCGCGAGTGATGGACTCTCAGATGCACGCTCACATCACTCCACTCTCGTTTGAACAGTCGTTCAAACATTCTGATAAATCCACACCAAACGTGGGAAGCACCACACTCGAATTTCGCTCTGATTGTAGCTCAGCAGCAGTGCATATCCTTGGCCGTGCGGAGTTTGCGCATCTAACATGTTAGGCGAGCGTTTTATCACTACCCCATGTGAATGTTGGGCCGACGGTTCGAACGAAGACCCTGTTTCTGTCGATCTATTGACCCGCCTGTCAGGACTTCCCAGTCAGGTAGCGTCATTGACTTAGTTGTAGTACTAGCTGTAATTGGTTGCGAAATTTGTGGAGAAATCAATGGCTTATTATAAGTGTTGCTTGGGCGTGACGGGATAGGTTGGCCAAACTTTGACTTGGTAAGCTGTCTGTCTATCTGTCTGTCTGTCTGTCTGTCTGTCTGTCTGTCTATCTATCTATCTATCTATCTATCTATCTAGCTATCTATCTATCTATCTATCTATCTATCTAGCTATCTATCTATCTATCTATCTATCTATCTAGCTATCTATCTATCTATCTATCTATCTATCTGTCTGTCTGTCTATCTGCCCGTCTGTCTGTCTATCCAGCTGTCTGTCTGTTTGCCTATCCAACAAACAGATAACCTCACCAATCTGAAAGGAGAGATACACGTATGATCGTGCTTGAGGAACTCCAATTGGTATGTGTACTTGTACTTCACTTGTATATATGTGAAACAATATTACGATACAAACGTGTTACACACGCAGCCAACTTGTTCGCAAAAACATGATTGCAGGTGGTCCTTTTCGGGAGGGTCCCTTTCTGCTATACCGTAGTGACAGAACCAGCAGCATCGATGTGATGAGCCAATGACGCGGTTCAACAAAGTGACATGCCGGCGATTCCATGCAGACGAATTGTAAGCGATTTACGCGGCTGAGTATGGATGAATTATGCTGGCGTTGAGCATAGTACCGAGAGACCTTACCTGTGCGCATCAATACAGCGACTGGTAATAATCACTCGTCGTGTTAGTTTCCGAGTTGTCATGGCAATCACAGCGAGAAATAAGTAAAAACAAACAGCTTCCCGATGAGGGGGCAGTCACGGTCTGTGTTGCTACATATCTGATTTTGTTTTGGCAACGCTCACAGACACATCGATCCGGCCATCGTCATCCAATCAAGAAAGCCAGTGCTCGAGCTACCCTGGTCGGTATGCCGCTCTCATGCTATTCAGGGAACACTAGCTGTCGCCCGTTCGAATTCCCGTAAGTTTTAAAACAGTGGTTCAGTTGGCTGACCCAGTTTATGGACTTGTGAGAACGTCACTTTTGAATGCACGTACTTAAGGAGTTGGCGTTTGGACACACAAGAGACGCGCTCGGTGTGGTGTTTAGACTGCGCGCACCAGTCACTTCTTTCTAAAGAAAAATAAGGTGAGTTTATTAATTGGGGTAGTTAAATAAATGCACCAATTTCCGTTTTACTCTTGGGAACGATACTCATTTCCGTCAATTTCAAATCTAGATGCAAGAACTCACTAAAACTCACAATTCTTGTACAATGAATATTTAAAATGTTTACCTGAAAGAATGGCTGTTCGACCCGTGGTGAGCTCACTCCAGCCCGAAGACCCACAGAATGACCCACCTTGAGCAGTGCTCAGTATCAGTGAAGAAAGGAGAGACTATGTCGTGCCGCAGACACAGTTTGTCTTATTACATTTTTCTTACGCAAAAACGTATAAAACTTGCTTGGAACTCACTGGGTGGTTGGTTTTCAGTTGTTGAATCGATCAAGGTCAGAATATAACCTTTCATTAACTTTGAGTGTAGTCCATACATTCGGTAGTTTGATCAAAATACGATGATGTCTGTGACCGTTTGTTTTGAGTCATCGGACTGGACAGATCCGTCTATTTAACTACTTTGAGTGAAGGTATTCTGCAGGTCCAGAGGTTCAACTAGCGGAAAAAACAATTACTGTATCGTGGAGATTTCGGCAACCTTATAGTAGTCTGTTACGCTTAGACAAGGTACTGTGTATCTATACTTTGACCGCAAAGTTCGGCTTGAGGTGACAGGTAATTTCTGTCGTTTGCTCAACTCTCTTTTATCCTTTGATTGTGAGCAATGAATTAAGTTGCTTCCGGTGGTGTGGGTGTTTCTCCAAGGAAAGTTGGATTCCTGAATTCTCGAAACCTACTGAGATCCTCGAACCCCACCGAAATCGTAATAGCGAACCTGTCAAGCATCCGGACCAGCAAAGCCAGCTTCCGACTGGACGCTCAAGCAGTCAATCAATTCACCAATGGCCAATGATTATGAGCGTTCAGGCACATCGTACGGGCAACGGCCGGCGTTGATGATTGGACAGCCTTGATTCAAGGTCATAAGAGCGCTTTAAATTGGACGCTCAGTCAATCAATTCACCAATGGCCAATGATTATGAGCGTTCAGGCACATCGTACGGGCAACGGCCGGCGTTGATGATTGGACAGCCTTGATTCAAGGTCATAAGAGCGCTTTAAATAATGCAGTACTTCTTGTAATCTCGGAAATCGCTTGTTCACAATAAAATTGTATTGTTACTTGGCGAGCGGTTTCATCCCTATTGGAAATCAGCAGCAGTATGCATTTCAAGAAACTTCAATGGGGAATGTCGAACCCGTGACCTCTGGCGTAGTGCCTTGAACAGTCGACGGTTGGACCATGAGTGGCAGTGTGATTAACTCGCATCCTTTTACCTACTGGTTTCGAACAGTAGTCATTATTTATTTATAAAACGTCACAAGTGAGTCGTTTCAGCACTTTCTCTGCATTTGTCTCGAGCAGTCTTCCAAGGTCATCGTAAAGTCAGATTTTCGTTTCACTGGGACAAAGCCATTTATCACTCCAAGGTTCCTTTCGGAAGCACTCACATTAGGCAGCCTCATCACAGATTTGCTCCAGGCCCATTCCGAGTTCACCCATTACAGCGCCACGGCGAAATGTGTAGGCAGATGGGATCGTATTGAAGACTGGGCCACCAGTATTTAGTGATTCATCTAGTGTAGTACAGTAAAATACTGTACTGTACCGTACTATGCAGTGCTGCTAATTCGCGCACTTATAGTCTAGAATGGATTTGCTGTACGATAAGTCAAATTAACCATGGAAAACTCCGCAGATGAATGTCTGAATGTCCGTGAGATCCAGTAAAATCCCTTAGATGGTTGGTGAGCATGATAGGACTATGCCAAAGAGTCATTAACAGTCGGATTGTGTGTTAAAAAAAAAAGCACCATTATCACTGTGGCTGTCTAAAGGTTACTTCTTTAAAGCTGTCTCGCACGTTTACGCTTTGTGACTAAGAAAAAGAAAGAAAGAAAGCGTTCAGCTGTAGCACTCTTCCGGTGCCTAGCTGCCATGCCACCCGGAGGAAGCACGAGGGCTAGGATACTGCCAGGTTGCCCAAGCCTAGACAGGGGAAGTCGAGTGGCGGAGGTCGGATTCGAACCACGGACCTTCCGGTCAGTAAATTCGCGCTCTAACCACTTGGGCCATCTCGCTTTGTGACTAAAGCAGTTGTTCTATGAAATGCATCCACAGGACCTGATTGATATCGTCCATTCTGTTGACGAACTACTGTTCAGGACAGCCTGGAGCATCTTCAACTTTATGTGGCGATCGCGCAAGTTTCGCACTAGGAGAACCAGCTCCGAACGTAATGGGACTGCATAACTGCCAATGGAATAACCGTTTTCCGTTGAGACAGATTTCGTTGGTTGTTCTTCACTCGCCCTTGACAGATGAGTTCTAATCAGTAGTATTACTTTTGACCGCTTGTACGCGACAGTGATCAATAGAGCAGCTGGCTCGCACGTTCATTGACTTTGCTGGTTTGGCCAAGCGCCCTGGGCGATCAACCGGCTATCCAGACCGGGGTACACGGGAATGAGAAGGCATTAAGGAGAATGTGGTCCACAACAAAAGGCCATGATGTAACAACGCGAACTGAAGGCGGCCACTGTGAATTTTAGCGCTATACCATCATCGCCCCTCCACGGATGGGGCACATGTGGTTGCTGTACATGACACGTAACCTATGCTAGTGGCGAGCTTGCATCTACCTTCAAGCCGGGCTACCTGGCTAACGTTTGTGCGTAGCTGTCTGCTAGTCTCGTGTTAAGTGAGGCTACTGATAGAGTCCTACCCCAAAATGATGCCAAAATGTGTTTATTCCAACGGTATTGGAAGATCCAGGTAAGCTGTGCCTGAATGGTCTCCCGAAAGTCTTAAAGTCATCAACAATAAGTCTCTACCCCTTCCCGTACTTACCACCCTTCCCTATGACTTTCGTTTCTCACGTTTATTTTCACCGTCGAACTAGCGCGGTTAATTTTTCATGATAACCAGGTGGTCAAATACTCCTGTTACTTTATCACGTTGGTATTTCTTCGTGTCAGTTCATCAATTCAAAGGATTGTTCGATAGCCTTCTAATTTATTCATCCAGCAATTTGTAAGCCAACAGCACAGATGGCGCCCTTTTGAGTAGATTGTCCAGCGCCGTTGTCTGTGATTCGGACATACCATCCCGGGTAAGACTGCTTTATAAGGCGCTGTCGAGCCTGAACCCACAAGGTCACACTTAACCTGTCCAGCATTCATTGGTTTACTTAAACAGGAGGGCAGACCAAGTGAATTCTTCAGTGTCACTCGTGAGTGAGTTGGAAGCAGCTTGGTGGTGATTCATACAATGGATGTCTTCTGTACAATTTGAAGTGTCCTATCCATTTCGAGTGGAAGTGCGATGGTCAACCACAAATTGTAAGCACCCCACAGGCACTTTTCCTACGTAACCCCTTGAATCTTTTGCCTGGTGTCGTAGTTTCTAGTGAACTCCAAAGTGTGATCTCCTCGTTCGAATCACCCCACACAAGCTTATTCATCAAACGGCGGAGCAAATAACAGTCATAACGGGGAGGGAGTTCAGTAAATATCGGATGAATCTCTTGCTCTGCTATTCGATTTAATGTGCTGTCGCCTCAGATTTCAGATGAAAAAGGGCTCCAGATATCCAAGTCGGAGATTCCGCCTACCTGATTAGATTCTGGAAGGACAGAACCGGTAACAGGCTGCTGTCAGTAGCCTTATATAGCTGGTGATGTATGAGGAAGAATCCGGAACTCTTTTGAGCATAACACTAGTTGAACTTAACGATCACCGTAGGTTTGTTCCGCTCGGACCCTCATACACAAATGGCATAATTTTAAACCAATCCAGAATTTTCAGTCACGTCACATACTGCGTCTGGATGCGTAAAATTTCCGGTAGAATCAAATCTTTGACCCTCAGAGGTAAATCCGTTGCATTGAAAGAACCATACTTCCGCCGACAGCGTGTGTCTCCACCTGTCCCTTGAAGTTCAGCACTCGCTGCGGTTCGGCGCCGCGAAGCACACTGTCGAAACTGATCTGTGTAGTATAGCCGAAATTCAAAAGTTTTAAGTATTCGCATGTTTTAGCGAATATACACTCATTTGCAAACTAATTTGGTTTTGCGACAGACTCGCCTGGAACCCAGCTGAATCTCTCGTTTGTGATGTTCTCAGGCAACCGAATGTGCTGTACCAGGCCGCCCCATGTTCCAGTCCGTAGGATATTCGAGATATCGCGATACATGTATATCTTTGTAATGTACTACTCATAAGGTTGCTGAAAATCCGTCGACAGATCACGACCGGTTTCGCCCTTTTTGGGGCTCATCAGGTAAACGCTATCCATCAAAATAATTTTACAGCTTATTTGTAACGCACTATTTATAAGTTGCTGATATCCCGAATATCGTAGCAACTGAAACATGAGGCGGCCTGGTGCAGCAAATTCGGTTGCCTGGAAACATCACAAACGAGCGATTCAGCTGGGTTTCAGGTGAGTCTGTCGAAAAACCAAATTAGTTTGCAAATGAGTGTATATTCGCTGATTTCGTGCAATTTGGTCGCAAGTAGAACATGAGGTTGAGGAACTCGAGGATTGCGACTACCTGATGAGCCCCAAAAAGGGCGAAACCGGTCGTGGGCTGTCGAGGGGGTTTCAGCAACCTTATGAGTATTCGCATGTTTTATTAAAAGCCTAGTAAAACGAAGACACATTCAGCGTGAATTATAACTCAGTTTTTGGGGTACCCCTACCAAGGAAGTAATTTGTTCGACAAACATTTGAGTATCAAGTTGGTTTCCACGGGTGACTCATCTGAAACTCGGGTTCAGTTGGATGTGTTGCACAAAAGTCGCTTCGTGTTCCACCTGGCACGGTATTCGTACATTCGTATTGAGGTAATATAATACTCATAAGATAGCTGAAGTACCCTTGATCGCCTACGACCGCTTTCGCCCTTGTTGGGGCTCATCTTATAAGCGCATTTTCCGAGTCCCCGTCACCTTTATGTTCTACTTGAGCCAATTACACGAAATTCAATAAATACACTCTGTTGCGTACCAATTTTTTTCTTCGAGAGACTCAACTGAACTGCGAAACCAGTTGGGTTTGGTTGAATAAATTTTAGCAACTATGCAATTTGTGCGTTCAGCCGATACGAAGTACTTTGGCGCTTATATGTGTCAGACTTCCCGTACTTTGCATCTTCAACAGGACACATAAAAGACACCCGTCGAAAACATCGGCAGACATTCAAAAGGGCACAAGAAATCCTCATACCTCCTAAGATATCACCCGAGCATTCCAAATTTATGAAACTATTGCCTAAGCGAGTGGGCGCTGGTATAATCTCCTTAGAAAATAAGACTGATTTTTTTCGTTTCAGAGGGGTTTGGTAAACAATCGGTGGATTTATTGCTGGGAAAAGTTCCGCTTTTGACACAAAAGCTTCGTCAGGTCAAGTGAGTAAGTAAGTAAGTTGACTGGGTTTTAGGGCAGCCAGGGAACCAATCCGTGAGATTCCTTATGACTAGCGACTTGATCAGTGCTGGATGTTCAGTCTGATGTTCCTGTTTGTTGATTAGTGGGGATGACTAAGATTTACGATAGACTGGTTATGGGAGATTCCACTATATACCACCACTGTATACCGGAAATCAACAGATAGTGGTGCGGTCTTAAACTACTCCTCTGCACATCCGAAAGCAGTGTATGCTAGCGTAGCTTCGGCGATGTTTAGGACAGTGTGAGCACTGTGTACAGAGGAGGTCGACCGAAGAGCAGCACAGCTTGAGGTAAAAAAGCGACTTCAAGATAGTGGATACCCAGTGGGCTTAATTACCCGGCAACTAAGGCGGGTATTGTTGCCAAAACCGAGTCCCAACAAGGAGTGGATCAGAACGGCGGTAATTTCATACAAAACAGGGACATCTGAAGTCATAAGAAGGGTACTGAATACGGCTAACATTAGAGTAGCTTTCCAGAAGGGGAAAATTTTACGCTCGAGGTTGGTGCATTTGAAGGATAGCCTTCCGGTTGATATGACTGGGAACTGTTTATACAAAATAAAATGTAACGACTATACGAAGGTTTATATAGGTCAGACAGCCAGGGTATTGTACACCAGAATCGGTGAGCATAAGCGTTCCATTATTGGGCCACTGAGAAACGTAGATGAATATCAAGTGATAGTCAGAGATTCGACAATGGCACCAGACACGGGGATTTATAAAATGTGGACACCTTTAGACGGGGTTTAAGATTCACACCACAGCGACTGGTGGCCGAGGCAGTGGAAATCGCCAAGCATCCCAGTGTAAATAGAATAGAGGGGATGGAGCGAGATAGTCCAAGTGGTTAGAGCGAGAATTTACTGACCAAAAGATCTGTGGTTCGAACCCAACCTCTGTCTATGGACTTCCCCTGTCCAGGCTTGGGCAACCTGGCATTATCCCAGCCCTTGTGCAATCTTCAGGTGGCATGACAGTTAGGCACCGGAGGGGTGCTAAAGCTAAACGAGTTCGATTTTAGAATAGACGGGGTAGAACTTGCAAACCTGTGGCGAGCTGTCTTAGATAAGCCGAGATGGCATGAGGCGGTGTGCAGTTATCAGCGAAATGGTCTAGGTCTAAAAGTACAAAATACAAGTAGAGCCAGATCCAATTAACCAACCCCACTCCCATCTCCAAACCAATTGCCCCGGCACCCTTTGACGAACACGGGTGAACGAAATCTACAAGCGACCCCAAGAGGAATTTTCCATTAAGGTATTTCTAGGCTGAAGAAGCACGGACGAACAATCCGGGTCCAACAAATCCTCCCCCAACCAATTTATCATAAATGTTAGTCAGCTCCACTAACCAACAAACAGGAACATCAGACTGAACATCCGAAACTGATCACGTCACTAGTCATAAGGAATCTCACGGATTGGTTCCCTGATTGCCTTAAAACCCAATCAACCTACTTACTTACTCACTTGGCCTGAGGAAGTTTTTGTGTCAAAAGCGAAACGTCGCCGAGCAACAAACCCATCGATTGTTTACCAAACCTCTCTGGAAAGTTGTTCTTCGAAGAACCAGCTAACAGTTGACCACCTGATGATACATCCATGATCAAAAGATGAAAGGGGTTATGTTTTATGAGTTACTCACACAATCGCCAACTGAAACACGAGTCGGCCATGAGCAGTTGAATAATAGCATCGCGAAAGACAGATCTCCTTTGGATTCGGTTGAGTGTCTCGTTCAAACTAAATTAGTTTGGGAAAATGCGCGTTTCTCCACCTGCGTCCAGTTCATGTGGAAATGAACGAGGATAAGGCGTCTACTTGATGAGCTCCGAGAATGGTGAAACTATTTGCTGGAGGTCGAAGCATCTTCAGCAACCTGACAGTTCCCCGTCAATAAAATAATCTGAGGCAATTTAGTGATGCTCCCATGTGTGATTACAAAAAAGCTGCACAGTTCACAACACATGCCTACGTACCATTAGTCAGGAGAAGCGAATTCGGGAGAAGTCGAGTCTAGCATAAGTGGCTAGGTGAACGGTGGTCAGGAGAAGCCGAGTCTAGCATAAGTGGCTAGGTGAACGGTCGGTAGGAGACGTTAAAACAGGCAGCAGTCAACTGCAACTGCATACGCATCGGTGCTTGCAGCTATTCACAGTACTGAATGGGGTGTCGGAAGGTCAAATGAGTGGAAACGGGTACAGTGTGGTAGGCGATGCCGAATGAACTGATCAATGTGGCTGATTCAACAACCAGGAAATGCCCAGTCATTTGCCAGTAGCCGTTAGTTGACATTCGGATCCCGAACACAGGCAGTAAAAAATGAAGTGTCACCCTTTCGCTACCTTCCAAATACTCCACACAGTGCGATTTTTCTGTGATTAACTTCCTTTGTATGTTTAGATCCGGGTCGTGCAAACAAACTACAACCATAACCTGGGAAAGAGGGAGGCTAGCAACATGGCTTGACAACTTCCGTATACAACCTGATGGTGTGGCCCAGGGTAATGAGAAAGTCGTGGGGGACATCCCCAAGAAATTCTCCCTTCTCGATGGAATATCGAGAAGAACTAGTGAAAACGTATGACGGGCAGGTCCGTGGTTCGAACCCAACTCCTGTCTAAGTATCCGCAACCTGGCAGTCCTCGCGTCTCCTTCGGGTGGCATGGCAAATAGATGCCGAAAGGCCTTTACAGCTGAACGATTTCTTTACTATCAACTAGTAGAATCAAACCAGCGCTTTTGTGACAAAATAAACTCATGGGACAGGAAAGCAAGACAACAGGAAATTCATAGTGCTTATCGATTATCGCATGAAGCACGTAATGTCATTCAAAAGTTGATATATAAAATGGTTCTTCTGGTCCAACAACGTTCTGCAGCCAACACGACTATCAGCAAGGCTTTGGGTTATCGTGCTGCCCACAAGTAAGTGTTATACCTCCAATCTGAATGCACTTTAGGTCGTGCGCGCCGTGAAGATGTTTTGCCTTAAAATCAGTCACTTCAGATCACAACGCTTTTGTCATTTGGGTTTCGGTAGGCCTTGTTCCCTGAACATGAATCTGCATACCTTTGTGCGTCTAAGTATGCCCCATCCGAACATACAACAAGTGGGATAAGCCATAAATTGACTGTTGTTTTTGTGGCAAATCACCCATGTACGCCACGCTGTGTCTAATCCAAAACGCCACGGTGGCACCGAATACCAATCAATGTGCTTCTGTCACTTGACTGATTTACGTGACCTCTTTAGCGGACACTCGCCAGACAGACTGGCAAGGCTGATGAGGAGTGGGCTGACACGTTTGTTTAGATTGGGCATCTGGACCAGATACGTTCATGCAGCACAATAGCAATCGGTGTACAAGTTGAAGGAAATCGCATGCCACGTGTCCTCAGAAGTCATGGAAATAAGCGATTCAAAACAGACGTTCACAGAAGGGGTCGAGTGATTTGAGGTCTCGGGTTCGGGGGCTATGACGATTCTCAAAAGGGTCGAAACAACTGTCAACTAATTCTTCGCACTTCATCATAGATTGCTTTCACTTACAGCACGAAAAAGCAACTGAAAATTCTCCAAACTTTCTTGAAGCTACCAAAAAAATGCCTATCTAACTATCTATCTATCTATCTATCTATCTAACTACCTATCTATCTCACCCATGTACGCCACGCTGTGTCTAATCCAAAACGCCACGGTGGCACCGAATACCAATCAATGTGCTTCTGTCACTTGACTGATTTACGTGACCTCTTTAGCGGACACTCGCCAGACAGACTGGCAAGGCTGATGAGGAGTGGGCTGACACGTTTGTTTAGATTGGGCATTTGGACCAGATACGTTCATGCAGCACAATAGCAATCGGTGTACAAGTTGAAGGACATCGCATGCCACATGTCCTCAGAAGTCAAGGAAATAAGCGATTCAAAACAGTCGTTCACAGAAGGGGTCGGGTGATTTGAGGTCTCGGGTTCGGGAGATATGCACTGTTGACGATTCTCAAAAGGGTCGAAACAACTGTACACTAATTCTTCGCACTTCATCATAGATTGCTTTCACTTACAGCACGAAAAAGCAACTGAAAATTCTCCAAACTTTCTTGAAGCTACCAAAAAAATGCCTATCTATCTATCTATCTATCTATCTAACTACCTATCTATCTATCT
>NW_008751759.1:745541-750708 GCF_000715545.1 Opisthorchis viverrini
TATCTATCTATCTATCTATCTATCTATCTATCTATCTAACTAACTAACTATCTACATCTACCTTTTTTCTTTCTATCGACTTCTTTTTTGTACTTCCTTTGCCTGTTGATGACTTGCATCGTGGATAACCTACTCAACGAAATGAACATATTCACTCCAAACAAAGCTGTTTGTGAACTTGTCAATGGAATTTGATGAACTGAGTTCACTGAATGTAATCCAGCGTCTTCATTGTGTATAACTGGAAGAAGTTACCCATCCTTAAGGGTATCTCTCGAGGAGTTGTGCCCAGCGTCCCGCCTTCTGAATCCAGGTTTTTCTGAGTGGCAAACAATCAAAATCCAACACAGAAAACGAGAAAAATAAACCTGTTCCGCAGAGAAAAGCTACGCTAGTCTACGTAATTGGGCTTCTTTCTTAAATCCCCCCAGTCTGTGCAGCCATCGAGATGAAAATCCAACAAACTGGGGTTCCATTTCAACGTAGACGATTGCCTTTCGTCCACCGTCACACCCAGTAGAACAAAAAAGTGCCACGGATAAGTGAAAACGCTCGTGAAGGTAACAGTGCGACGTCCGTTGCTAAACGGTCGGATATTTCGAAGTTGTTGATTAATACACTCGTAGTTTTGCTCGGTTTTGGACGTCTGAACAACGCTCAGAGGGGTGAGTAAATACGCCTGATGAAGTCGTTTTTTCAAACGTCAAGGGAAGTTTACTTTTTGCTTTCATCGTATCGTGATGGTCTTTCCGACTGATCTCCGCCCAAAACGATGACAGCTTCAAAAGCGGGGAGAATTTTACACACTTCGTCATATGATGGTATGAAGCGAAGGATTCAGTGGTCTTCTTTAGAAGAAACTAATATACGGAATGGATGTGAACAGGCTTGAAAGTAGCTGAATACCGAAAGCACTCATGACTAGATTTGTACCCGCTCGATCCCCATATCCTAAATGGGGTGTAGAGAGATAGGTTTTTGATTGCTTGGAGAAGGTCATCTGAACGCGCGATGAACACTTTTTTGGGAAATATGAAGGCATCCAAGGTGGCTGTGCCTTCCGCAAACAACAGTGTGTCGTCGTTGAGCAGTGACAACACGCTCGCCTCGCACTCCGGGGCTCAACTCCCGGCACGGCCATTGGATATACACTGCTGGTGAGCACTAATAGGAGTGAAACTCGAGTTGTACGCTGATTGCTTGAGGAACGCGCGATTAACACTTTTTTGGGAAATGTGAACGTTCGGTTCGGCATCCCAGGTGGCTGTGCCTTCCGCAGACAACAGCGTGTCGTCGTGGAGCAGTGGTAACACGCTCGCCTCACATTCCGGGGTTCAAATCCCGTCACGGCCATTGGATATACACTGCTGGTGAGCACTAATAGGAGTGAAACTCGAGTTGTACGCTCACCAGGGCAGTTGTGCGAGGACAGGAGGACGACTGTTCAAACGAGGGGCATGTGCTTATGTGTTCAACCAAATCCTGCAACCATCCTGTTGTGAATAAGTGCCTGTGTGCAACGCCCTGTATGAATCCAGTCTCTATGCAATGACGATTCCACCTTTTCTGAGGACAGAAAATTATACTCAACTGAACAATATTTCAATCCCGATGCTTTCTTTGAAAAAGTCGATGCTCATCAGAAAAATGTGTATTCAGAATGTCGAAACGCGTTTCCGACTTTATTGAATGCGTGTGTGCTCGGTTTTGAAGATTAGACCATTTACTTCTCCATTCTTCTCCAACGGACAGAGCTTCAGAGTTCTGGGGGAGTGGGGTCAGGTTATGGCCTTCCAGTAATACGTTCTATAAGTACACTGATAATCACCTAACACGTGGTGGCAGCACAGCTGGCCCCAACATTATCAGTAGTAGATCATCAACTATCCTTCAAAAATACACCTATCAAGCGAAGTAGAATATCGATTACAAGGTTATTCGAACTTTCGACCAGAAAAGAAGGTCGGGCCACTTTTCTTAGTACATCAGCACGCAGAGCGGGTTGCGCACATGTGCAGATAATCAGCTTACCATCACGTGCGCGCACTACCAGGGTAAAATCCAGGAACTCCAATCTGTGTGTGATGTGTTAGGCCAGATTGTCTTGCACCGGGGCCGTGTTGAACAGAAGATCGAAATGATAATGAGTTCACTCACCATCGCCTTGGCAAGGTTTCATTATCCAGGTTTCGAAAAAACGAAGACAGCAAGGTGTTGTTATTTCGCTCGAATTAAGGCGTTCCATCCAAGTGCAAACGTGGCAATGTTCCATTGCATGTAGACCAGTCTGCACAGAGAGTCAGTTAATGCCCCAGAGGTATCCTGTGGCCTGGAAAGCGGGATACACACACACGGAGCCATCAGGGTGGCGCGATTATGTAATGCATGACCTTGCTTTTAATGCGATTCAGCACATCTTTTCACACACGGGTCTAAAGTAGCTTCAAGGCATATATATAAAGAAGAAAATATTCATAAAATCCGAGAACCCCATCAAATGTATTCATTCGTCTGCGCTGTAGTATGTTGTACTTTCCATTCATTGGCAGCCCCCGTCCGTGAAAACGTAAGTATATGATACTGTTTTCTTCTTCCACGTATCGGACAAGTGAAACTAACAGTGTAGATTTGTCAACTGCAAATCAAGAAGTCCCCAAAAATAGTAAGAATAGCACAGTTTTTTAGACGATACTTGAAGTTGCAGTACTACTTATTAGGTCAGAAGGAGCTGTGAAAAATCTACTGTTGGTTTCGCCCTTCTTGGGCTTCATTAGGCAGGTCTAGTGCCCTAATTTGAATCAGCCTGATGACCTTCAAGGAGAATGGAACTGGTAGTGAGCTGTCTGGACCTTTTATCGAGATACGAGTTAGTATATTGATGCATCCCCCGCTATGCTGAATAGCGTTTCAGATGCTTTCAAGTAAATCATGGCTGTACGGCGGTGAAGCGTCGGTGTTGAACACTGATGTCATGCTGTCGATGATGATGATGATGGTGATGATGGTGATGACGATGACGATGGTGATGATGATGCAGATGATGATGATAAGATGCTCTTTTAACAGCACTTCAGCTGAGAAGGAGAGATTCAGGTGAGTTTCAGCTGAGTTGTCTCTCAACACCAGTGGGAGAAATCATTCACATCGACGGCACAGTACGCGCGAGGGACATGCGAGTGAAAAGTTATTAAGGGACGTAATAGATTTGAAAAGTTGCTAAGGCCTTCGGAATCTCATCGCTGTTATGAGAATGTTGTATTTTTCGTTCACAAAGATGTCTCTCAAGCTGACATTTTTTCAGTCCGTGACCAACATTTGAGCTAAAGAACACGCGAAATCCGATATTGTACGACACACGATGGGACAGACCAGCTAGTGAACGCTGGTTATACTTTGCACCCACTACCTTCAAGACAGTGAACCGGAGCCAGTCCGGGCCCTACAGCATCAACTTTCATGAGCCACAACAAAAACTGCTTAGCGGAAACGAAATCGCATTTTGATGCCAGTCTCCCACCACGCAAACCTCGCAAAAAGTCTCCTTGGGAAGGGGTTTCAATCCCTTCAACATCCAAACTCATTCAAATATGGGACACCAATGTATTCGAATGTTGGTAGAATGCCATCAGCGGTGCCATCGACTGTGCAATGATGATATTTCCACGAACGGTGACGAATTGTCTGTAGGCAAATCGCTAAGTTTTGCGCGCATATAAACAACCAAGTAATCAATAACCAACCAAAGAACGATCATGGAACAGGTTCGTTCCAAAAGTTCCAGTAATCAGGTATACGACATACGACTTTAGGGAATTCTACAAGGACATGTGTGTTCTATGTTAAATTCACCCGTCATCTGTGTTCCGATTTTTAACTGTGGGCACGGGTTCGACTTCACTGTCGAACCGGCGGTTACCTTTCAAACCTGGGATTTGTTTGAGAGATTTTCATGTTGCATAGTCCAACCGACTAGCTCTTCTCGACGGGGAGTTTTGCTGATGATTGAGCAGTTGATCTGTCTACCTAACAGTTCCTTTACAAACGTTTCATCACTGATCAAGATAACATCATCAGTGCGCGGTTGGGCTTTTTGCCGAAAACAGTGGTTCCAACAGTTGTCCTCATTGAAGGTGCCCTCTAAGTGATTGTAACGAAACGCTCCAGTCATCCTCCATCGCCCTACGTACCACCCAAAACAGAGGGGTTTAATGGACCAAGGCGTTCAAAAAAGTATGACGAATTTCTGCATCGCTCAAGTCGTTTCAAAATTTGTAAAGCAAACGTTGTTCCGACTTTCTGACCCTCTTGTCAAGGTGACGACAGAATAGGTCTGACTTGAATCTCATCTGAAAGGGGGCCACGTTAGCATTGCCACGCAACGAATCATCTAATAGCCTTTCGAATTTCTGGGATCTGTTATTCTGTGAGCACTTGATCTCTATTATTAGACTTCCGCGCTCTCATACTCTAGCCATTGCTGGAGTGTCCTCTGTGCTTGATCCACCCATTGCTTCGCTCCGCTACTCACTCAAACGACGCATTGATGATGTCGCCCCAAATGATGATGAAACGTTTCCATTCAAATTGTCCAGCTCAGCGGAAAAACCAGCAACTGCACTCAAAGACAGCAACCCAAAAGTACGTCTGAGGAGGCAATTCGCCTTCGCAAGTCTATCCTTTAATAATGTCACGGAGTGCTGTCCATGCTTGGATCAAGACCCATCGTGTATCTGTGTTCATGCACTTTCAGAAGACCATAAAGTAGAGATTTTTGGGTTCCGGGTAGACAAAGACTGTGCAACTCAATTATGATGTTCGTTTCGCGTAGTCTCAGCTACGGATTACTAGTCACACATGTCTATATTCTTGATGGAACACACTACTCTTAAGGTTGCTGAAAAACCTTCAACAGTCCACAGGCGGTTATGGCCTTTATGCGAGAAAGTCAGATGGGCGAAGTCTCAGAGTTTCCATCTACATTGCGTTCTATTTGAGTTACGCGCAGTGAAGGACCAGCGTCAGCGCCTAGGGGAGTACGCCTAGTTGAGGAGACCAAATTCGTGGCCCCGGTCGTGGCCCTGTCGAACACTTTATACCAATCATCATCATCATCATCATCATCATCATCATCATCATCATCATCATCATCATCATCATCATCATCATC
>NW_008751759.1:750998-753382 GCF_000715545.1 Opisthorchis viverrini
TCATCATCATCATCATCATCGTCATCATCATCATCAGGATCACCATTGGGTCCTCAACCAAAGCCTTTGGATCAAAAGCCTAACCGCAAGGCACCGGTGTTTGGCTAAAACTGCATATACATTACCATTTTTGCGGAAAACGTCGCCACACATTTTCCAACCCCCAACCTAGAGGACCAGGAGACTGTGTTGGTCAGACCTCTACCCATGGACCAACCTGGTATGAAAGACTCTGTGAGTGCTGCGCGGACATACTTCAGTATAGTTCAGTAGGTCTCCGAGGTACACAAATCAACACGCCACTGTAAGGTACAGCCTCTTCGTGACGGATTTTATACCAACCTTACGAGTCGATTTTTTCCAGGAAAATACTGCTTCGAATATCATTCTAGCTGAAACATGAGGTGACATTTGTGCAGCATAATTAATTAAAGAATATCACAAACGAAGGATTCAGCTGGAATTCGGTTGGGTCTCCCGTTAGAACCAAACTAGTTTGCAAATAGTTCGCCTTTCGCTTCCTCTCTGAGTTATGTTTAAACTTCATCCCTGAGAGCTTAGCCAGAGCTGTCTCCAATGGAGTGATGTGACGCTTGAATATGTCTGTTTTGCTCAGCTCCCAGTAAACAAACAGGAATCTGTGTATTTGTTATGTACTTCAACAGCCCACGACCGGTTTAATCCTTCTTGATGCTCATCAGGTAGGCACAGTCCCAGAGTTTCCGTCAACCTTGTGTTCTACTTGAAACCAAATTGCACGTCTATAATTGCCTCTTCCGGTTGATCTGTTCTTGATCTGCATTGTGTCGTGGTCGGCTTCTCTGTTGTTTGACTGGTTGGTGGTGTGCATCATACATTTAGTAGTTTTAGATCGATCTTGTCTATCAAACTCTTCGGACAAAGGAAATCCAGAATCATAAAACTCAGAGCGGAACAAGGATTCAAAGAATAAATCAGTAGAAATAAAGATTGCTACTTCGATTTAGAATAAGTACGCTCGTTTGCAACGATTTCGGATAATATATTGAGCACAGTGGCGAAAACGCAGGGAAAGCCTTGATTGATTGATGGAGGAAGGGTTAACTTTCCATCAAAATATCAAAAGTGCAGGTTTAACCCAAGGTACTGTCAATTGAAAGCGATTTAATAAGATCATATTTTGCTTGTAAAAGACCGACTGAAATAGATTTTGTAGTGGATGGATACATCAAACGTAGGTTCCGCTGTCAGTGGGCTGTCAATTGGGGGGAGGTTGGAAAAAGAGCTATGCATTGAAGGCAATAGCTTCGATGCACGAGCGCCATTGAGGGCGCGAATGGGCCATGTCTGACAATGTCTCTAGCCATTGATGTGGCCCGACTCGTGGTCCCCATCCAGGAAGACGGCAATGACCAGCGCAGCTGAGTTTGCTGGTAATGGCTTTCATACATGACTTCCAAGTCATTGTTTGACCGCCTCTGGCTTTCTTCCACCCTTCACATGGTTGTGCGAAAAGAGCCTTTCGAGGAAGTTGGTCGACTGGCATACGCAACACGTGGCCAAGCCAGGGCAAATTAGGCAGTGTGATCAGTTCATCTATCGAGGATGAGTTATTTCTCCCGAATACCATTCGACGTACTTCAGAATTGCTGATCCGGTGTTCCCACCAGATTCGGGCAATGCTCCGAAAACATCGATGGTCAAACACTGAAAGTATTTTGACGTCTTTGGAGCGCAGCGGCCAGGTTTTTGCTCCAGATAGTAATATGGATTGATGAGTATTTGTGTCACCGTGCCCATCATGAGCACCCAAAATGTTCTTTCTCTCTCCTGAAGGGGTCAACAACGTTGTCTTGGGAATCCCAGTATACGATCAGAATGAACCTGACGGACGATGCGCGGTTGATGGTCTGGTCATTACTTCCCAGTCACACGACGGAATCGCTTGGGACAGATAACTCTTCCGGTGACTGGATCCAAGTAGATCTTCTGCGAGAAACGCCTCAAGGTGAAATAATATCACTACGTCTTTATTTGGATGAACAGCGACTAATTAGGATGTGCCTCGCTGACCCGGATGATATTGGCGAACCAGCCCCACCGGAAACGAGTAGGTAAGGAACGCACTTTACTGTGTTTACAATGTGTAACCATCCTTGTAATTACGTTTTTTAATGTCCAGCTATTTCGACATCCTCTCTAAACGCAACGTGCTACTCATAATGTTGCTGAAAACTCTTTCCATAAAGGAAACTGCACACAAGGTTGCTGAAACCTCTGCGACAGCCCATGACCGGTTTCTCCCTTCTTGGGGCTTATCAGGTAGGCGCAGACCCGAGGTTCCGTCAACCTTATGTTCTACTTGATACCGAATGGCACGAAATTAGCGAATATACAGGCAGACA
>NW_008751759.1:753675-755255 GCF_000715545.1 Opisthorchis viverrini
ACGGACGGACGGACTGACAGACAGGTAGACAGACAGGTAGACAGACAGACAGATTCATTTGCAAACTAATTCGGTTTGCTTGATTTTCACGAGGGACTCAAGTGAATCTCTCTGCGTTCAAGTAGAATATAAGGTCGAGGGAAACTCGGGAACGGTGCCTACCTGATTAGCCCCAAGAAGGGCGGAACTGGTCGTGGGCTATCCAAGAGTTTTCAGCAACCTAGTGAATAGTTTCCTTTTTTAGACCAAATACTTATTGTCTTGCATGTGAACCCAAGAGCACAGAGTGGCGTCAGAAAATTGTGTAGTTTGGATGAGGTTCGAACCCGGGCCATCTTCTGTTTGCAGTAGATCACTTAACAGAAAATTCGCATGTTAAGCGGGTTCGAGTCCAGATCAATATGTGCTTCGGTCAATATTTAAGATTTCCCAGGTCCCCGTCCATCCTACATCAAATGTGGACCACTTGTTTCAAGTGAAGTCTGCGTCGACTGAAAAAGTAGTTCACTCAAGTGAGTTTGTCACAAAGAGACCGGACCTTACCATGGTATGACGGTTTGCGCACCTCATCAACCCATTGGGCTATACTGGGAAGTGTCCTCGTGACACCCACAGAGTCCAGGAATCAATGGTTAGAGGTCTGACGAACACAGTCTCCTGATCCTCCAGGTTGGGGGTTGGAAAATGTGTGGCGACTTGTTCCGTAAAAACGGTAATGTATTCGCATTTTCCGTCAAACACCACTGACCTGCGGTTTGGCGTTTGAACCAAAGGCTTTGGTTGAGAACCTTAATCGTCCTCCTGTCTAGGTGTGGCCGCCCTGACAGTATCCCAGCCCTCGTACAACCATGACATTCACAACTAACCACGGCAGTGAAGCATCGGTGTTGAACAATAATGTCATGGTGTCGTTGATGATGATGACCCAGGTGAGTACGTTTCAAGTCGTGGAGGTTATCTTGACCCCTGTACCAGTCAAGGTAGCTTATTAATCGTGCTAAGGCTAAACGGCATTGAACCATCTTGCACTTTTCTCATCTTGGTTGTGGTATAAAAATCTTCAACCTCCCGGTTGACGGTTGATCAGTGGAATGACAAAGTGCGATTGCGCATCGAGCGGCTTTGCTCAGTGGTTATCGGCTTTCTGTCATGGAGTTCCTTCACTTGTAGGATAGAATTTCAACTAAAACTCTGAAATACACCGCCAGACTTTTAGTTCTGTCAGCTGGTCGGTTATTCCCGGTAGGTATGTAAAGTGTACAAATACTAAGCGGAAACTCACAAGCTGGAATCCCTCTGAGGGTTAGTGGAAAGTGCATTACTGAAAATTTGCAAAACAAAGCTAAAACGGGAGCAAAGTCACCACAAATGGACCTCACCTTTCGAAACACGGTGTGCAACATTTCCGGTAGGATTCCCAGCCAGTGTGGGCATTCGAACCCGAGTCGATTGAACGCAAGTTCACAGTGTCATCCACTGGACTAACCGGGCCCAATATGACTGACTATCACGATATCAAGAATTGTCTTGTCACATCTAATCAGCTGTGAAAAGGCATCTACGTAGCGCACATGTCATTT
>NW_008751759.1:755274-758004 GCF_000715545.1 Opisthorchis viverrini
CAATAACGCGTTCCTTTCGACATAATCAACTCGAAAAGCACTGGTACACGCATCGCTCGTGAATTTATTTCGTTCATTGAGTGATAGCGAATGGCTAGGTAGTTGTTTATAACTTGTCAGAATCCACTCACGGTTCATCCCTCACCCCACTTTTCGCATAACAGTTTATCCCGTTTACCCGTACAAATGGTATAAAGTCGCGGACGTTCGAAGGTAGGGAGCTGCTGTCCAGCACTGTGGTCACTGTGACCCCGTTTATCGGAGGAGGGCTTGAGTACCTCTCGAGTTTCTTCGGAAATCTCTAAAAGATGGAAGCCTTACATCTCATCATGTAACTTTGCATCCTGATGGTCGAAAATTTTGGTTTTTGTTTTGAAAGCGTACATTTCAAACGGAGCTTTAGAGCAATTCATTGACCAGAAGGCTAACTTTTTTCATTCGCGTTCCTACACCTGGCTTTTGTTCTCTTTTCTTTTCAGCATAAGCCCCAGCGATCCAGAATTCTCTATATTCTCCTTGATGTCTGTCCTATCCAATTGTCGTTTGTTTCAAGATGGAAGTTTCTTGGACAAAACCTGGCTTGCCAATGTGACTGACCGAATTGACGACAAACTGTTCAGTGCTCTGCGGATGCCCAATACAAACTACTGTGGCCCTAGTAAGTGCTGGCTCACGTAGATAATACCTAACTCTTTGTGAGAAGTGTAAGGAGATTCTGGCATTTTTAGAAAATTTCTTACCATAACTGAAGTCAGTCGACGCTGAGAATCCAAGAAGCCCTGTATAGCTGTTTCATCCTTACTGGGAATCAGCAAACGATCATCATCATCTGACGAAACTCTTGGGGGGGGGGTGTCAAACCCACGACCTCTTGAGTAGAAGGTTGAACACTGAGACGGTCAGCATACGCAAGTAAGCTTCGTATGGGTTATGCGGTTTCTTGGAGCACATCTCGCTGAGTATGAGTCTCAACCATACTATTTGGTCCTCCCCTTCACACAGAATTAGAAGTAGAGGTGTGTTTGGCCGACGAAAAATTGGCGACGGGATTTTACAAACGGTAGCGAACGGCCACAATGGACGTTAGTCATTTGTAGCAGTTCTCCATCTCTATTAGTGGGGTAATTTTGAGAACGTTTGTGAGGATGACCTGGATCAAAACACCCAGTCTCAACGAACAACTGTTTAGTTGACTGAAGAAACCTATGAACTTTGTTTGACCCAAAGTGGCTAAATGAAGACTATGGAAAAATTGGTTTACGTCGTACATCTCATTGCAGCCGGTTGAATGACATGACAGTCACGAATGTGACGAGTGTCTTCAAAACGTTCCAGGTGTAAAATGCTGTCAGTTGAATGGAAGTTAATATAGGAACTTCTTGTCAGTGCATATAGTTGAGTCTGATTGAACTGCGTTGCTTTTTTGGATTTTGGGCGAACTGCAGTAAGCTTCAGCGCGTTGCAAGTTGTTTCCAATCGAAGGACACTGATTTGACAGAACATACGCACAAGTGATCAGATAGACCACCCCTCACCCTCAATATTTCAACTGACCTTTACAAGTGTACAAAACAAACTAGAATGAGTCAAATCGCACAGTTGTATGAACAGTTTTCCGACTGACTATAGGTGAAGTTGCAATCAAGTCATATGACCAAACTGGCTGTTCATAGGTCACCTGATTCACTCTGATTGGTCAACCGCACAATGGTGGTTTTTGAAGACTGACTATGATCGATTCAGCCCATTTTGGCAATGAACTGTTCAGCTAGTTTGACAGATATTTGGAGACACAGAGGGCAATCCGGGGTGCTTTTGTCATTCCTGATGAGGGTTTTACGTTTACACAATTTGGTGCATTTTAGCTCGCTACGTTACAGTTGCCAAAGCCAGTCTGGCTGCCTCTGAAGACTTTTTTGCGTGTGTAGGTGTGTTCTGATCAATAAGTCTGTTGGTGAATTCACACGTATCAGATGTATCTCCTAGGAAAGGCCACCTGTAGCCACCTGTGGCGGTCCGCCTGTAAAGAGTCAGATACTAAACCACAGCTGACAAGGAATGTCGTATTAGGCTTCTCAAGAGAAAGGGCCAATGTCGGGATAGTTGAACGTCAGATGGTGTCCACGATTGACTTTAGTTTAACGACCATTCGAAGTGACTAGATATTCTAAGCCACTCAGCTTCCAGCAGGCCTGGTGAGCAAGTGGACTTGGAAATGTCGTTCGGAATGTGTGCCTGAGTGTTGCTCATGTCTCCGAACAGCCCAATTGATCCGATGATGAATTTAAAGGATCAAGCGTGTTTTCTATCGTGAGTGAATGGAACTGAGTGATCTCTGTTCAACAGATGCCAGAGCCCAACGGTAATCAATAAATAGTGTTATCATTTTGTTTAGATGTTTCAAAATGAGTAGGACAAAGTTGAACAAGCACACAACTTGCTGCCTGGTTGATAGGCGACAGTACCGGAGACGACCATATATGATTTCTTGCCCTCAACTGTCCCATTTGATTACCAAACAGTGACCATTTTTGATAAGTACACTCATTTGCACATCAATTTGGCTTTCACGGGAGACTCAACTGAATTTCTCGTTTATGATGTTCTTCATGAAAATATACTGCGATATCTCGAATATCGTGCCAACTGAAACATGAGGTGGCCTGTGTGCAGCACATTCAGTCGCAGAACATCATAAACGAGGGATTCAGTTGAGTCTCTCGTGAAAAC
>NW_008751759.1:758676-768847 GCF_000715545.1 Opisthorchis viverrini
CGGGCGAAACCGGTCGTGGACTGTCGAAGAGTTTTCAGCAAACTTGTGAGTAGTTTCCTTCATGAAAAGTGACCGTTTTTATTATTCGAACTTCCGGATATACGAATCAGCGTCCCGTTATCAATTAAACAATGATATTTGGTTCGTATCCTAAATTTGGAATGCCTCTAAATTACTTGTGAATGCATTCGGGACGTCGGGGAAAAAGAGAGTGTGTTAGCAAGACTCAAGTGAACTCTGCAAATATTTTTTATCAAGATGAATCTCCGAAAACCTGGAGTTAGCGACAGACCCAAATCCTCATCGATCTACAATTGACCTTCCATGCTGGTGAAGGGTTACCGCTGTGATATCTGTGATATCGTATGACAACATCTTTGATCGGGTACCCGAATAGACAGTGAGGATTTGGTTAGATAGGAAACTCTAAAGTTTGTACAGCAGAGTATGGTAATTCTTACCTCTCAAGCCATCAAGGCTTGACTTCAACTTTTTTTCATTAGGGTTCTGAGATGACCAGCTTGCAGACCAATTAAAGGATATTTTGATCAGTACTTTAGCAAGGGATGGGCATACCCCTGGACCCCAAAACGGAGTTTCAGGTTGCGCTGAAGCAGCAGTGAGGCATTGGCATTCAAATTATCACACCAAAGTGAAGCAAACTGATTTGCAACCTGGGCAGATTTCGACAAATACATTCATCCGAATATCATTTCGTTTTCCATGTGAGATTTAACTGAATTTCTGTAGAAGATAATGTTGGTAGCTTAATCTCTCGTTTATGATATTCTCCAGCTGAATGTGCTGCACACAGGCCACCTCGTGTTTCAGTTGGCACGATATTCGAGATATCGCAGTATATTTTCATAAAAGAGACTACTCACAAGGTTGCTGAAAACACTGCGACAGTCCATGACCGGTTTCGCCCTTCTTGGGGCTCATCACATAAGCGCACTCCTCGAGTTTCTGTCAATCTCGTATTCATTTGAAGTATGGACTTGCTCCCGGCCTGAATTTGCCGCTTGCCGGACCCATTTTTCTCCAGTTTTAATCACGAAGGGCGAAGGCACGATACAATATTTCGATGATCCTATATATTCATCACGGAATGTATCCTGATATTTGTTGCAGATTTGTGCGAATCTTTCAAATTTCTTTTTTCGTTTTTTTCCACAGACAATGCTACACACTTCAATAAATCGTTGGGGCTTGCTCGGAAAACGGACCAGTGTTGTTACGACCACGACATATGTTCTTACAATATCAAACCGGGCGAAACAAAATACGGAATCGAGAACACACACAAAGGGACAATGTTTCATTGTTCATGTGACTTGGAGTGAGTAGTATCCGAGAGAAAATGCCGAAATTAATGAGTATCGGGGAGTTTCCCGGAATTGAATCGGCGAAAAGTATGACCGAAACATTAGCAAAATACATCAGCAACCATTCTATGAAACAGATTCTAGGGATCTTCCATTCTCCCAACCCCCACAGTATAGTGTAGTATAGTATAGTATAGTACAGTATAGTATAATATAGTATAGTACAGTATAATACAGTATAGTATAGTATAGTATAGTATAGTATAGTATAGTATAGTATAGTATAGTATAGTATAGCATAGTATAGTATAGTATAGTATAGTACAGTACAGTAAGTATAGTATAGTATAGTGTAGTATAGTATAGTATAGTATAGTATAGTACAGTATAGTATAGTATAGTACAGTATAGTATTTTACTCTCCTACAACCACCAAAAACTTCGTGTTTGCTTGGTTATGTCGCAAGTCTGTGGATGCCGTAGATGGAAGGTGAGGATCAGTTGGACGGTTGCGTAACGTACAAATGCGTTCGTCACTCAGCTGCGTCCTAACTCACCCCGATGCTTAGTTCTGCTGAAGGCACACTTCAGAAGGTCATATCTAGCCAAAACAGACGCAGCCCTCATCGACGGAAGTTCTGGCAGAAATATAAGCACAAAATTTAGCGTCCCCTTGCTCACTTGAATACTACTGTGCGAGATTTGCGGCCCTGAAATGCCGAACAGCTCCGTCCAAGAACATCCAAACCCATCTGTGATGAGGCTCAATAGATCACTGTGCCACAGGTTACATAACATGTCTGAACGCTTCTCGTCTTGTTCATATCAGAAGTTACGGTCAACGCATAAAAAAATTTACCTATCTACGTCGTCAAGTCTGCAAGTGATATTCGACGAGCATTTGATTAGTCGTAAGGGCAGAGCACTGACAGCAACTCCGTTGTTGAAATGAGTTGATTGAATAGCCTTCATTTAATAGCTTTCAGCTCAGATGTTTTCAGCTCGAGGTCTTGTGCTTCCAGCTCCTCTTTATTGAACACTATGCTCATTGTATATGACAGTCGCACAGAGTGTACCCTCAATACCCATAAAGGTTGAACCGTTCTTATGCTCACTAACAAGTTGCTTTACACAGTGTCATCGCTGTGATTAGCTGCAGTCACGGGGTACCACAAGAATGCGCTCGTGGCTTGGAACGATGGATGTGATCGGGTATTCCAAGAAGTCTGTCTGACGGTCTGCAAGGAAGTAGTCAGACAGGGCAAATGGGCAGTTGTAGGCTTCCCCCTATGGATGAGAAACGTGGCCTCTACGAGTGGCCACTGTGGAAGAGTTTTCAGCGCCTGACTACCCGAAGCCGAACCTGATGAGAACATCGAATTAGCGATACTGAGGTACACCAGACGGTTTTATGAGAAAAATTAGCTCTCCACGATGGATGAGTTACTCATGCCTCATAGTTTAGGCTGGTTAGGACATGTACTTTGTATCCCAGAGGACCGCCTTCCTCGCGGAGCTCTTTTTGCTCAAGCATGTTTCGACCAAGAGGTGGACAGTGTATGATCTGAAAAAAAGTATGAAAACGCTGGACGGTGCACTTATTTGGGTTGACATCTGTCACCTCCGTGGGTGCGGACCCCAGGACACAACTCACCAATGGTTGGTGAGACGACTCTGTCACATGATCAGTTGGGTTCGTGCACCACAGCTATCGCCTTCACTGCGTAGCTACCCAATTCCCAAACTAACTGATCAGTTGAGCCAGTTGGGTTGTGCACCACAGCTATCGCCTTCACTGCGTAGCTACCCAATTCCCAAACTAACTGATCAGTTGAGCACACGGCGTCGAAGTTTCGCTTTACTTAGTAAGAGCAACTGCTGCAGCAGCCTGAAGCCATCAACTGAGAAAAAGGAAATTTGAGTTTGAATCTTCTGTAGGTATATGTTTCCCGAATGTCTTGGACTCAATAAATAAACCATTTTTGTAGGTAAGGGGTCTTGGAGATTGTTAATCCAGAATTTGTTCCATATGAGATGTCCTTTTATGGTAAGACGACGAGAAACACCGTATGACTGCCCTATCCTTATGGGGAACCCTCGGCAGTGCGTATCGCGTGAATTTGTAGGCTGAATGGAACTCACAACCTAAACTAATCGACCACGAGCAATGACTATCCACGTGGTTAACTCGCCATAAGACGAGATATGGCGTTCAGAAAACAAAACAGTATTTCTTGCGACACATCAGCCCACAATCTGAGAAGTCCTCACTCTAGAGGCCGTTCAATACTTTGCTGCGATTGAGAAATAAGTGGCGTCATATGATGTCTAAGTGAAATTTAATCACGTTATTGATCATGCGCTCGTGGTTAAGTTGTGAAGGGTTCAACCACTGGCCGGAAGGTCACAGGTTCAGAAATCCCTACCGCGAACAGGGATGAAGTAGCTGTACGGTGCTTCACGAATGGTTTCACGTACAAGAGGAAGTCTTAACTGAAAAATCCCATACTGCCTAATAAGTTTCAGATCAATTACTGTTTTGGAAGTCACCACAGTTGGTTTGTTATTCAACCAGTTTGAACAATGTAGTTCAGTGATGATAGCCTTTTTGTCAACTTCACTTTCGCTCTACGTTTACTGTTGCCGCCTAATTTTTGATGTTAGAAGTTAGCCACAATTAGAAGCGCATGACTATATGTCATTCGGTAGTCAGGCGTTTCATTTGGGCTGGATTCGAACCCGGTTTATTACTACAGAAAAGAATCTGGAAACAACAAGACCGAGAGACTCAGCTGGGCTCCAGGTGAATCTCTCGCAAGACCAAATTAGTTTGCAAATGAGTGTATTTCGCTTATTTCGTGCAATTTGGTTTCAAGTAGAACATAAGGTTGACGGAAACTCTTGGACTGCGCCTGCCTACTGAGCCACAAGAAGGGCTAAACTGGCCGTGGGCTGTCAAGGAGTTTTCAGCAACCCTATGAGTAGTGCATTACAAAAATATACAGAAATGAATCTGCTTTGTAGATGGTTAAATCTCCCCTTTTCAAATTCATATTTATCGACATAATGTGTTCGTTTAGATGTGATGCATCTGGTCTACTTTTATTCATCTAGATTTTGTGGCTGCTTGAAGAGGGCCAGGACAATCACAGCTTATGTGGTGGGAATCACATACTTTTCTGTTTATCAACCCGATTGTTTTTACTTTTCTGACGAAACAATGAAGCAGGCAGTGAAACGCCCCGGTTATAACTTCACCACACAGCCGAAATGTCAGGACCGTGTACGAACAGAGATGGTATAACATAATAATTATATACCTACCTATGTACTTTGGATAGAGAAATGCATAAATATATCAGCGGAGGCGGAAACTCAATTTGTTTTCTTCTCTAGCCCGTTGGTCGGACAGGTGAACAGTTTGCATGTTTAGTTCCGGGAGAACATGTATACCAATTATCAGGACGGCAGCATGTGGTGTTTGAACCTGGTGAAAGAAAAAAGGCCTTCGCTGCGGAGTCATTTGCTAAAAAAAACGCCAGGTGAATGGTTACGGACAATCGGATCGGGAAGCAAAACACTCAATAGCATCTTTTTTACAATAACTGAATATCCATCTTCCCCTTGAACGCATCTTCCTTCACTTTCCTTGATATTCATTGATTGTTGCTCAAATGCAAGCGAATTCGACTCCAGAAATTCTGTAATAGATCTCACTTTTCAAGATACGCAAATCGGATTTACGAGAAACATACTACTCACATGCCCATCAGTAGTACCCACCGTTACACTGGTAGTACAGGATTCTCCCCACTCTGACTGGAAAGATATCTTTTAGTCTGAGGTATTGTCGCTCCGAAAAGCCACTAAAGTGATCTGGTACTCCACTGGGCGCAAAGCGGCCTTCGATTGTTTCCCTCCCCCCAACCTGAGCTACATCATCATGCTTGGGTGAATATTTTTGTGTTACCACAAGTCGCTTGAGGGGAGATGTCCTTGTTCTGATTACGAGTCACCGGCCGTAAGAGTACATACAGCTCACGCAATGAAGATTTGAATGAGACTGAGGCTGCCGGATGGAGAATATCCCCGAAACTTTAGGTTTGTGATTCCATCTCACATGTGTCTTGTCACTTCCGATTTCAAACAGCACCAACTATATTGAGGCAACGATTGATTTAAAGCCAGATTTTATCCAACCTTTTGAGACGTTCACAGAATCATGACCGGGTGTGACGGACTCGAAGAACAGTTTTACGTCGGACCCAGGGCGAGAGGTTTTTTGCTCCGAAGATTCCTTACTCTGAGTTCAACATCGTGGATGCGGAGAAAATAGACATCTAAAGAAGAATGTTGCGGTGCTCACATAGGTCAACTATTCAGCCCCGGTTACATCGATAGACAGTAAGAGGCAGGAAACAGCTACTGTGCTTCTAGGGCTGGCTTCTGTGATCGCATACATGAGTTGCCGTTCAATTATTATTAGTGTAACAAGCTGCTGGCGTAACGGTGATACTACTGATGGGGGGCATGCGAGTAGTATGTTTTCTTCCTGTAAATTCGCTTTTCGTCTCTTGAAAGGGGAGATCTGTTGTAGAATCGCTTTGTGGCATTGGCTTGCATTTGAGCAAACGCCCAATGAATATTCCGGAAAGTCCAGGAAGACAAGTTCAAAGAGAGGATGGATATTCAGTTTTTGTAAACAAGATGTATTTGAGAGTTTTGCTTCCCTGTCCAACAGTCTGTAACAGTTCAGTTGCTACTTTCCAATAAATAACTCCGCAGCGAAGGTTTCCTTCTTTTCACAGGTACCTCGGCTAACCGTTGGTCAGGCAGCAGTTGGTCTGTTCGCCAAACCTGATAAACGTTCCGTCACCCACCCAAACATGAAATGTAGATGTCTCCTCGCATGATGATGAAGCATTTGTATGCCGGTTGCCATGCTCGGTGAAAAGATTAATATCATCTGATCAATACAGCTCCAATATGGACAATTCATATGTCGCAAGGGCTGAAACACATCAAGGGATTTGCTATCAGCAAAGCGAGTGATTCAAATGTGAAGAAAGCCTATGAGAGACCGGACTCAAATGGGATCACAATAAGTGATAATATTATCATCATCACCACCATCATCATCATCATCATCACCATCATCATCATCATCATCATCATCACCATTGGCAGTGACACTAGCGGAGAACAGTTGTGCTTTACTACCGCGCAAAAATATCCATTTACTGGAAAAAAAATGATTTAAACAAGGGAAAGAACCAGGAGAGGAAGGAGGCTAGTGCTGGCCCAGCTCAAGCATCCGAGTTGCGTAGACCAACATTACGTCAGGCAATCTGGATAGAAACCCATAGCGCGAAAGCTACCAATGTAACGGTGGACTCTACTGATGGGGCGTGCGAGTAGTATATTTTCTGGTAAATCCGCTTCCCGTCTATTGAAAAGTGAGAGCTATTACGGAATTTGTGGAGTCGCTTTGAAGCATTTATTTGGATTTAAGCAACAGTCAATGAATAGACAGAAAACTTCAGGCAGACGCGTTCAAGAGGATGAGGGCCATTCAGTTTTTGTGAACAACATGCATATGAGAGGTTCGCTCTCCTGTGCAATAGTCTGTAACTGTTCAGTTGGTTTTTCTCTTTTAAATAACTCTGCAGAGAGGTTAAGCGGTTAGCAATGATCTACCCGAAGTGCGAGACATCGTACCGTCAATCGTAGGACTTGCGAACTTCCGCAGCAGTGTGCACATTCGAGTTCCTCCAGTGTTTTATTGATCTGCGCATAAGGAATTCGAATTGGATCGGACCCCATCCGATCAGGTGAAATTCCTAACTCGTGCGGATATTCTGGTTCACATTCTTGTTACCTGTCGGGCATTTAATGGCTGAAAATTTGGAGAAGGCTTCTGAGGCGGCACTTCTGTACGGACAGCAACAAAGCAGCCTCTTTGCACCTTCTGATCCAAAGCACTAGTCAGACGGAAAATGTAGACAGTCTTGAAGAGACTAAAGTTTCAAAGGATTCCCTTGGGCGGAAGTTTTCACCATTGGCCATCCATATTCGCCCTGTCTTCAAAAAAACTGGCATTCTTGAACACCGAGCAACTCCGCTTATTGTCATCGCATATTCGAATGGCGTGTTTTGTTGATGCACTACTGAGGAGTAGTGCTCACAGGACCAGAAATCAACCCTTGAGGCTGATGTCCAATACAGCTGTTCGCAAACTACTTGTCACTTCATGTGCTTTACGGCCAGCTATATTGTTACTATAGTCTACTCTACATTATAAAAAGACTAGATAATGATGCCAGCAGCTGAGTAATGGACAAGCAAGTAGTGCCGTTACTTAGCGCCATACTGCCACGTCTAGGCCGACTGACGACCTGTGGTGGGCTTTCGCGTATGCGACCGGCGATCTTATCAGTCGCGTGCATGTCGGCGCCAAAAATTCTTGGTGGCGCACTCCCGATGCTGAGGCGCTTGTCATCTCGGCCGGTTATTCACATCGATCGTTAAGTTATTAGTATCACCTCACTCTGGCATCGTCCTGCAAACTATATGGAATAATTACCTAGGCGACTGAGCGAAATTGCGCGATTGTGAAAACTTCTGTTTTCCAACGCCATATTCGCATATCTAGTTTACATTTAGCACTGTCCGCAATGAATCGAGAACACACTAAAGACAAATCAGCTCGATGGTTTAACTACGACCGAATCAAGACCGATTCGCTTGGGGAAACCGTAGAAAACGGACTCCCTAGTCTTTGATTCGTGTGACTCAGTTTCGTGAAGACCAACCCCAATTAGGTCTCAGCTCTATTTATCCTGGTGGAAGGTTTTATTACCATCGCATTAAAACGTCCGTGAATGCACGAAATTCACGCAGAGTATGGAAAGTGAATAGAAAACAACCAGGATAATAGTGCATTACAATTATACATGTATCGCGCTATCTCGAATATCGTAGTAACTGAAACATGGGGCGGCCTGGTGCAGCTCATTCAGTTGCCTGGAGACATCACAAACGAGAGATTCATCTGAGTTCCAGGTGAGTCTCTCGAATCGAAAACAAATTAGTTTGTAAACAAATGTATATTCGCTAATTTCGTGCACTGGGTTTCAAGTAGAACATGACGTTGACGGAAACTCGGGGACTGCGCCTACCCGATGAGCCCCAAGAAGGGTGAAACCGGTCGAAGGCTGTCGACGAATTTTCAGCAACCTTATGAGTAGTGCATTACAACCCAGGATAGTCATTCTGTTTCCATAATTCTAACATTCAACAGAATGTCCATGCTATTTCGAAGGGAAATCAATACGGCGGTAGCAGGAACGTATAAATCTAAAGCACAACGTCAATTTTATCCCAAGGTCAATCAGTCGAAAGCTTCACAGAGCGATAAACCGGTGCACGGAAACTTTCGGCGTTTCGTAAATGCTAAGCAAGCCAACGATACCTATTAGAAACTTCTCCCAATGCAAATTTACCGGCATATCCTCGTCAAACGCTAGCTAGGATTTTCTAGCTGATGTGTCTGAGTGAAGCCTAGACTAATAATCTAGGGACCACTTGATCATCACTGGTCTGCATGCACTTGGAGATCGATTATGTGTGCGGCGATTTACTGAAACGTTTGTAAGTTTCGCGAATCAATGAGATCATATTAGCCCTAAACTGTTTTCTTTTTCTGTGAATTCAGTTTGTGTTTTCGAGCTACATCATTGTGCGTTCCAATCAATCAAGAAGCTAATTCACTGCTAACTGCAACGAAGCCTTTCACGTGCCCTCACGTGAAAGTGATCAGAATGAATACATGGTTTGGGCACACATTAACCGCTCGCATACGTCCGCCAGCGCCTCGTGACCTCGGTCGTTCATACTTGCAAGGGCTAATCGGCGCTTAGTTTCCCAATAGGTCTGTCACATAAGGCACCTATTCATCCAAAAGTGTTTTGTGTACACATGATACTTATACTACTCTGTTATGGAAGGTAGTTTCATTAGGCCATTTAGTGCAAACAGCGGATGTTCTGTTCATCGAACTTGGCTGTTGGATAGTAAACGTCTTCTAATCACTGGAGGTGACATCTCTTATTTGTGGCCATAAGCAGTTGCTCATCTTCCGTTTGTTTTATCATCCACAAATAAGTCTCTTGAGTTTTCTAAAGTGCTTGGACGTTTTACGTGAACCACACTAATTTCACACGTGTACAGTGGTTGTTCCCTGAATCGGGACCCAGAGACGGGACACATCAGTGTCAATGGCGCTCACGTGTCGAAGCTGTTCCCTGCACTGCTTAGCTCCCCTGTCGATCTTTCCAATGAAACGTCCATTGACAAAATTGTATTTGCACATTATTAGGGGAAGCAGCTCCTAACATAACTGCAATACAAAACCGCCAATGGAAAAAGCCCGTTTACGTTCAGATATATCTAATTGGTTGCCTCTCACTTGCCCTTGACAGATGAGTTCTATTTTTGGCCCGCTTTTGTTTTGCGGCCCGCTTTCGGCTGCACATGAGACGCGTCAGTGATCAATAGATCAGCTGATTTGCGCGTTCATTGACTTCCCAGCTTGGCTGAGCGCATCAGGCTACCAAGCGGCTATCCAGACTCGGGTTCACGGTGTCTAGAAAGCATTAAGAAGACCGTGGTTCACAACACAATTATATCAGCTTCCGCCTTCAATGCGTAGGGTCCAAGACCCTGTATTCGAGTGAAGGCTTGCTACTGTGAGAACCAAGAAGAAGACACTGATGTTCTTTACCACATTAGGTTCGAGCATATCAAACGTACACGACAGGAATGGCTGCTTGCAAATCGCCGAAGGG
>NW_008751759.1:768859-770808 GCF_000715545.1 Opisthorchis viverrini
TAATTTGTCGTCACCCGGCTTACTGGCAGAATTTTCGGTAGACCGCAACCGCAACTGTTTGATTCAACACCGTCCAAAGCTTCAGTGGATGCTGGCGCTTCTTGCTTGTCAGCACCACAGAGAAGTTCGAGAAGCCCTCAGAGGGAGGGAACCAATCGGCTAAACGCTTAAAAAATTAACTTTCGCTTCGCTCAGTGAAAAAAACGAGAAATTCTTCCAAACTGGATATATACGTACCCATTATTTCATTACAGTTGGTTCAGGTTCGTGACAAGTAGGGGGTGTGACGAAGCTATAACTGGAGCGTTTCACTGCTTGCATCACGGTCCAGTCGGCGAAGTCAAAACAATAGGGTTGATAAATAGAGAAAAACAGAATACCAACCACATTTGACGCAGTTGTCCCGACCAACTTCAGGCAGCCACAAAAGCTAAACGGGGAAAAGGGCATGGATCCATAGATTACACAAGGATCTGGCAAATATTCGGAGATCTTTAACAGGGCGACCTTTCGCTTTTGACAAGTGACCTGGTCACCAGGTTGGACAGATTGTAAAACGGAAGGAGGAAAAAATAGTAATACCTCTTCAGATTGACACACTAGATTAGTGCTGGATGTCAGTTAAGAGGTCTTTTCGGGTAGTGTGTTTGTCAAAATCTTTCGGTTGGTGAGTTGGGGGTTCCTAGACGTCTCCGTTCAAAGTACTTCAACTGATGAAAGGGGTGGATTGACGGGCGTTTCTGCGAAGATGTGGCACGAGGTTATGTAGCCTACTCTGTATGTTCACCATCCACCCATAGCCTGACACTACGAACTCTTCCAAAGTTCCGACCTTTTGTGGAGAATCTATGCTATACAAAAACGAGTCTACAGACGTTGAAAGACTGGATAGAGCACGAATTACTTTGTACTGACAAAACATAATACAAAGAGACGATCTGAGTGGGCACACTAATAAGACAGCAAAGTGTACTTCAAATGAATTTGCTTCAAAAGGATCACCATGTGTTCATCTGGCACCCCTTGTGCAGTACATTCAGATGGGGAATATCATAAACGAAAGATCTCATTGGGGCTCCCGTGGAAATCAAATCGGATGAGCGCAGTACGCGAATTTCGTACAATTTAGGCTCACGCAGGAGAGGAAGTTGACGCAAACTCTGGAAATGTGCCTCCCACAGTGGAAAGACTAAACCGATCATTGAGACTGTCGAAAAGGTTTCGGTAACTTTCATTGGTTTAGATAGGTACTTGTTGGCTGGTGAAACAAGCTTGTTGAGGCCCATTAGGGTCTCTTGTTCCGTGCGGCCTTGTCAAGTTCTTTGAAAACTAGCCTGTGAACCCACATACCAGTTGTGTACACATATGTTGGCAAATCCGCCGCCGATAAAACGTGACGTATGTGACAGTAAATCAGACTGATTAACTGGGTTAGAACGACGGCGGTCAACCGTTGATCTGATTCACCGGCAAGAGAAAATGGATGATGCTCACGTGACCTTTCAGATCGACATCCAGTGGTCTTCTGAAAACAAAAGCTGACGGCGCAACCCTGCGGAGGGTGGGAACGAGCCGGTCAAAATTGACTTGGCATCGAAGGCTAGTTCCACCGAAAATGGGCACACCACTAGCTAGAGGCGAGACGAAGTCAAGCCCTCAATGGCGCTAGTGCATCCGATCTGTTGTTTCTAATGCATAGGCCATCTTCCGATTTCCCCAATAGGAGGTCCACTCACAACTCTGGAATTTCGCATCAGTTGTGTCGTCTACCGCCTCTAACTCATAGCTACCTATCCATTCTCACAAAATCATCGGCGAAGAAAACTGTGGCAGCCATGACCACTGCACGCCAAATGCGCAATCTTCACAGCAGATGATGTTGATGATGATGACGATGATGATGATGATGATGATGATGATGATGATGATGATGATGATGATGATGATGA
>NW_008751759.1:771842-793442 GCF_000715545.1 Opisthorchis viverrini
GGTCGTAAAATTACGATGATATTCGAGTGTTTCGGCTTGTCGTTTTGAAATTTTATCATTGCTATCTTTCGAATTTGCGGTGCAAACAGCTGACTTCCCAGAGCGACTCTTTTTCTGTTCGCAACTGAAGGTCTACCACCCTAATCCCACTCTTTTAACAAGTGTAAATACATTATCGTCATCATCAGAGACAGCAACACCAGTGTTGACACTCATTCATCTTCCCACCACGACCATAAAGTAATACGGAGATAAAAGAGTGGAGTTTTGGTCTGCCGCGAGGATCCTCGGGTGCCTACCTCTTCAAGCGCTTAGTCAGACAAACCGGGAACGATTTTGAAACACGATCGCCACGGATGTTGTTTACCTGCGATTACGTGTAGTCTTCAGCCGAATAGAGGGGACCTCACTCTGAAAAATGGACTGCACCAACAACACCTTAATTACTCGTAATTTCTTTCACACACTTTGCTCACTCAATTCATACCTTGTCAACCTCACACTTTACGCCATTCTGCAAAGGCCGCGCAGAACATTTGTCTCGGTGGTTGACCTTTCCGAATGCATAGCCCTTGGCCGCGTCATCACAGATTTAGAACCATAAATTTTCAGTTTTTCAGACACTACACAATGCTTTTGGTGGGACATTCTTGTGACTGGAAGATTGGTGATCCTCCAACTTATCGCTTTCAAAATACCTCCTACGAATAGTGGTTAGTCTCTTGAAGAGTCTCATTGATTCTAAGAGAGACAGATCACTCTCAGGTGGAGCTTCTCTGAAGTGAAAGTGGAGACAGAGTTAATCTGGTTGATACAACAAATTTCGCTTGCAATTTCCTCATAATATACTCCACATAATGCATGTTTCACTTCGCACCCCACACTTCAAATCAAGCTTATCCTTTCTAACAATCCGGGTCCGTAAATTGATTGGTCCAACTCGACCGATCATCCCGGACTTTGACTCTAATTGCATGCCACCCCCAGGCTCTACCAGCATGACTATGTCACTCGAGGCACTATCCAATAAACGTTGATTAGTTAATTGCTTGGTCATTTTTAACGTTTTGGTCACCCTGACTAACAAACTTAGTTTGGCTGATGACGCGTCTAATTGGTGTTTGAGTAAGAATTCAAAAAATACAACTGGAAATCCACCAGAAACGAAAAAACAATTATAATGATGCTTGCATCATTCCTTGCTGAAGGAAAAAATCCGTTTCTCTGAAACGGTTGAGATATCACAAACCCGGCCATCATAAACGAAAGATTTATCTGGATTCAGTTGAATCTCACGTCAAAATGAATTCCGTATGCAAACGAGAGTGCTTGACTAATTCCGTCCAAGAATTGGCAGAAACTGGGGGACTGCGCCTACCTAATGAGCCGCGAAAAAAGTGAAACCGGACGTGGGCTGCCGAAGAGCTACCACAGCCTAATGAGTAGTGTGTTATGCCGAGCCCCAGTCAATGTAAACCTTCGCATTTCCAGGTCATCTTCACAAAGCGGTTTGATTGCGATCCTGATCGATAGTAAGAATGAACCATTTTTTTCAGGTTCAATGAACAATGTGGACAAAAGACGCTGGCGCGCCTCGCAATTTCCCAGATATTAGAAGCTAACTATCGTGGTTTACGTGCAATATTTCGAAAAGTCTAAATTAACAACCGGCCTTCTTACTATCACCGTAGACTCTGTGTGCGCAGCGTCAGCGCTGTTTTTCGGAACACCAATCCGCACGTTGCCTGTCGTGACTGCGGTGCGCACGGACGCACTTGCGTACGACGCCTTAACATCGCCTGGAAGTCGATTGAGGCCGCTCTCTCCCGGGGGATGTGAGCGTGCCACAAACAGGAATTCAAACGTCCTGCGGCCCGGGTACGACAGTGCAAACGTGCAGCTGAGTCAGGCGATCAATACCAGCCCGTCCCAGTCCAGCGACACAGACAGACTAGCGACACAGACAGACCAGTGACACAGACAGACCAGCGACACAGACATACAGCAACACAGACAGATCAGGAACACAGATAGATCAGCTGAGATGCTGCCCTATTGTGGTAGCATGGACAGACCTCGATAGGGGAATAAAACGGTGCCTGATTAAAGCCTTTGGGCACACGAGCATGGATCCTGCCAGTATGCTTATCTTTCAAAGTCAAATTGACCTCACAGAATAGTACCGACCACTGAGTGAAACCCAGCACGAGACAAGGTTGACAGTCATTGTTTTCCCCTCCTCAGCTGTTGACCTACAAAATCAGGATGGGATATTCCACCTTTCTTTTGCGTAAGGGAGTAAAGAGACAGATTTCTCCGCCTGTAACAGGATGAAAGAAGAATTAATAATGAACGGACGGTTCCACGGAACCACTGATTCTTCTGGGCGAAATTTTTCAAAGTTTGTTGCTATTCCATACTAAGGATAGCGGCTGTTTCATTTGTGGACCATCTCGATAGGTGAATCTGAATGCCACGACTGCCAACTCGGTCTTCTCCTTGCAGACGGAGAGGGCTGAGCGAAAGTTTGGTTACACAGTGTTACAAGATGTCATCCGAATATCAGGTAGTAGATTCATACATGCCATTGGCCGTCCGGTATGAGGATGATTGATCTATGTGAGTATCAGGAAGGTCGGATTCCTGAAAGTAACCACTTAATGCACGAAGTCTACGGAGACCCTCAACTTTACTAGACACTGACCTGATAGACAACGCCCCCTAAATATGCAGTGCGTGACAGGCTTGTATCAAAGCCAGACAGCGCGAGACAGCGTTGGACCAAGGTCAGACAGAGTCCCTCCAATAGGTTGGGTTGAGACCGTTGTATTTTCGCACTCATGCTCTCGCACTCGCTTTTTCACAATAAAACTGTTATGTTCCTTATCGGCGAGTCTTTTGCCGGCACCAGGCACTGGAGCGGGAACAGGAGTCGGATAAAACAGTAAGACTGACAGTATGCCAGTCACCATCCTCCATCTGGGGATCATGTCACTGGCATTCATGTGCTGCTGAATGAATGAATCAATACCAAGAGACCGTTTTCTATCCAATCGATAAACTGAAAACAATCACCAAATTACAGAAAGTAGCCAGTGAACGTGAACGTATACCGTCTCCAACGTAATGCGCACATTTTGTTGCATAGCAACCAAGTAAAGACGCATGAATCACAGCAAACCCCTCAAATTTTGCCGTCTCTTTCAATCATTCTTCAAGAATGCTGTTTCAAATTCATTAGTGACTGTCCATTCAGTTCATTCTGCGTAAAGTATCGTTTGACTAAACTTTAAGATCAGTACTGATGATGAGCACTGTTCAGATAGCTTCCCAGTTTCACTATGGGGGTGACGATATCTTCGTTGACAAAAACTGCGGTATGCCTGATGCACGTCGAGTGTGGTGCCGGCAACTTGCTCAGTTGTGCATGCGTGCAAATCTTCATCACTGATGGGGTGGACGAACTGTACACACAAGAAAATAGATCGATGAGACAATAGACAATGTCGTTGACCAGTCCAGTACAGCCTCTTCTTCCAGCGTCAAGTCCGCTAAATACGGTCGAAACATTCAGACAGGCTGTGGATCACAGCGTTGCAGTGAGCATCACTGTTCTGGAAGAGTCAACCGTAATCCGTTGTCTGACTAGTTCCTGTAACGTCAATAGATTTGCCTTCAAAGTTTTTTGTTTGACTGGCAGATGTGTGTGTGTGTCGAAACGATCTACGGTACAGTAAACGCACTGGTACGAAACTAGAACCTAGTTTTCGAGAGTTTTTTCTCTACTGAATACTTACTGGGACCACAGTAATTTGTGTTGGGCATCTTCAAATGGTTAGGTAGGGCGTTCGTTTGACCAACTGAAATCCCTGTCTGGCGTTCCACTCTCCGTAAACTTCGCACCAAGGTTGTTTTTTTGTCTTGAAACATCCGACAGATGGAAAGCATCGAGTCACCCGAGTGGAGGTTGAAATCATGAACGGAAATATTTGATCTGGAAAGAGAACCAATAGGGACAGGAGATAAAAGTGTTCGCGATTTTTTGTTTTCATTCAAACGTTGTAAAAGTTTTATTTTCAAAGAATTATCATTATGGACCACTCGATGGGTGAGTTATTTGTTAGGATTGCTGGCGGTTTCCCATCTGGCGAGGGGACAGTCAGTGCGCCCTCGAGTGATTGTCTATCCCTTCTCTATAAATCGTTCGTACACAAAGAAATCAGATCGATTAAACGGAAAGCATAGTTTTGCCCCAGTTTCCAAACTCACTCACAGTGTAGAGAGGAAGGTATCCGTTTTCGGAGGAACGGGTTCACCAATACCATCGGGGTTGAAGAGGCAATCTTTGAGTATTCGACTTTCGTCCAAGTAAAGTCGTAGTGAATTTGATTCGCCCGAAAATGAATTTCTCTGGAGATCCATTTGAATCCAGTCGCTGGAAGAACTGCGTTGGACTGGCGGGTCCGTCGATCGACGGGGGAATAATGACCAGACGATCAAATGCGTATCATTCGTCAGGTTTAGTTTGCCCAGATACCGAGAATCCCAATAAGTTGTGATTAGTCCCTTCGAGAAACAAAAGCGTTCTGTTGACTGTATGCAGAGATTTAAAAAAACGTCAACAACAAATAATGAACAGCTAAGACAGAAGTCTAATTCCCACGACAAGTAAACTTTTCACTCGGGGAGTGAGCCAATACGTGACCGTTTGTTGTGGCTTCGTGATTGGATAACGAGTGGGGCCATATTCTGTTTACATGTGAGCTAATAAGAACGCCGAATAGCCGAACAGCTAAGAATTCGAATTTATAGCCTGTTGTTTTTGGTAGAAAAACGCCTGCGGTGTTTCTCTGGCTTCCAAGCGTAGATTGACTTGAATTACGGAACGAAAGGGGTTCTAACGGGTGTCGAACTGATGTCTTCAGTCGGAAATCCTCAAGTGCCCGAAAAATGATCTTTAATAGATGTCGCCCCCGACTGAAGTGCTCTTAGCTAATCTAATACCGTTTGTCTACTGCTGAACAAATCCTTGCTTTGGTGTGATAAAGGTGTTTTAAAATGAAATCACCTGGAGTAAGGCTTGCAACATCTCAAACAAGTGAATAGTTTAGTGGACAAGTGAGACTAGACTGTGGTGGTAGCGCTGTCTGATCAGTTGTACATGTGTCCTGGTAAAATTTCGATTAATCAATATCCAGCCGGCCCAGCCAATCACACGCGTTCGCGGCAGAAGAATGAATGATTACTACCAGTCACACACATTGAGCAGTGGCTGTCTAGATACTATGTCAGGCAGGTTATCCCCCCACCAAAAAGAGTGAGTATGCCACAATCAACTATTTGAATGTTTCGGGAGAAAATGTTGGTTGATGCAAAAATGTCATATTGTTATATACTACTGATAAAAACTGTGGACTATTTTTTGTCACAAAAACACATCCTAGTGGGTCCGACTGAGAAGTACACTTTGTCACCGGTTGAAGACAAAAAGAACGTTGTTTCTTTAAGAGATGAAGTATGTACTTGCCACGTGATACCTCAAAAGGGGTGCTCCCCCTAGCTTCGTCTTACAGCATCGGAACAAACACCTGATTTGATTCCGCCGTCATCTAAGAGTTTGAAAATGTTGGACAACTTCCTTGAAGAAAGACGAAAAAACTAACAACGCGTTCAGGAGGTCCAAAACATTTATCCGCAAAAAGCACAAAGCACGGCAAAATTCTTTTCTGTGCATATAAGTGAAACCGAGTTCAACCCAGGAGTTGTGAACCACATATAGAACGAGTCACTAAGTAGTGACTCGGTTATTTTGCACCCACCACTGGGTGGACGCCCTTGAAGTGTATTTGGAGGTCATCTTGAAAAGCCACTCAAAACCGGACCCAGAGGCGTTGGAATAGCTCCTTCCGTCTGGATAGGAGTCGAGGTCGGAGCGATTGGGAAGCATTTCTCTCAAAAATGGTAAACTAAGCAGGACACACGATTCACAAATGGATGTATGCTCAAGTCCAATAATAGGTTGGCAGAAACAGGAGGAATGAGCCTGTCTGATGAGGACCAAGAAGGACCTATCGTGGACTGTCGAAGAGTATTCCTGATATTTAAAAGTTGAAATTGCCGTTTACTTTCAGTGGTATCCCAAAATGCATGCATATGAGTGTGATCACAGTATCCAAGCCGTAAGGAGTAACTGAAAAAGACGGGACATTTGTTCTATATCTTTTCAACATTAGCACGAAAGATTCCCACAAACTTACGTTGTCCTGAACGGGAATCGCTGATGCATTACAAATAAAGCATAGTACAAGACGGTACATCTGAGACAACAGTTTTCAGATCGGGTGTTTGTTCTGTGCTTCTTATATGTCCCCTCTGCCCGGAGTACACAGCTGCGTTACACACGTTCGAATACATTAACGTCGCTCGTGTGAACATCAAGTTCATGTGTCAGATGAACTTACTGGTTGTCTGTGCGTTCCCCGTTTTCGTTTTGTGAAACTGCACAGATGGCACACATTAGTTGAAAGCATGAGTAATAGTCTTGAATATAAAGTCATAAGAGTTTATAGTTCGAAATCTGCATCTGTTCGGTGCACAAAGGTTCATGTGCGGACGAATGGAGCGTATCTCATGGGGTGACATGAGGCCGGAGACCACGGCTGCGTCGTCATGCCTATAATCTTCAAGTTGGATCAAAAGAACTACCAAAAAAAAATTCAAAACATGGCTGAAACAGTCCACAACCGAAAAAAATGCCACAAATCCTTGTTTTTCTGGTCAGATCTGTTCAGAAGATGTTACTGTGTTTTTCCCAATTGCTCGGACTACTTACATTAGATCATGTAGTATTCGGAGGCCTATTTGAGTTTTGAAAGCAGCAACGAGACCTCCGCTATGGGGTAGTTGTACAGATGAGTTATACGTTTGAAATTTGCCAGGTAAACTGTTAAACAAAAGACGTTTGTTTGCTTTTCTTTTAAAATTGAATGAAATTCACACAAAGTAATGTGCGCAGACAATTTATACGAAGAGTGATCAAGGTTTAGCTATTCACTCAAGCCTTTATGAATTTGTCCAAGCGCTGCAGATTCATTAGGCCACGGCAAATGAAACAAATCACGCAGGCGCATGGGTTTCAATGCCTTCTTGATTGTTCATTTAGCGCACGTAGTGAAGAATTTCCCACACTTTGTCCTCAATACTTGCAGATGCAAGAAGACACACAAAGCGGTTGTGTCCATGACATGCCTATATGATCAAGATTCTAACAGGAATGGTGTGGTTTCTTACACAGTTACTAATTACAACGAATATTGTGCATAGTTTGAGTTGATTTGCACCAAAGTTGACAGTTTATTCTTTGGAGGAACCTTCCACTTTCGTTCACGATGCTCGTTCCTTAATTACGGTGGATGACTAGTATCCAGCAGCATAGACTGAACTCAACGGTTCCCATGTGACATGATATAGTTCGGTTCGTCACAAAGGCGGTCTTCCAACTCTCTAAAAATTAATGGAATGATGTTTCTCGTTAAACACCATCGCTTTTCAGTCAAGGACTTTTGTTGAGCACTCTAACCGTCCTCCTGTTTAGGCGTGAGCACAACGACAATATCTCAGCTCACATGTATCCTTTACTTCTACTCAAGTAAGGAAGACTTTATTCAGCTTAGCTGTTCTGATGAATACAGTCCAACTTTATCTAAACGTAACACACTGCCCATAAGGTCGTAGAAACCATTCGGCATCCAACAACTGGTTTCGCTTTTCCAATCCGGCTGACCAATTAATCGCAACCTCTGAGTTTTCTTCACCCTTATGCTCTACTTGAACCCAGATCTAACAAATTTTGATAAACACGCTAATTTGCTCGCACATTTGATCTTCACCGGAGGCTCAACTGGATCTAGTTCAACCACTGGTTTATGACGGTCCGCTTCAGCTCTCCTAAAGTCATACACATGTGTATGGATTTGGGTTGTCCCCAGAACTACCGGTTTGCATCTGATTTCGAGCAACCATCGAATCCCAGAACAAATGCCTTCATACGGTTTGAAAAGGATCGATTTGAGGCGATCGATAAAGTGTGTGGACGAACAATTCGACGAGAATACATGGACGATCGATACATATCAATGCACTCAGCAGTAAGGGTAAAGTGGGGATATAGTTCCCGTGATGTGTAGTGTATTCTAGAGAGTACACATATGAGAATACAGGCTAGTTGCCGATCTGTTTAACCTAAACGATAGTCAAAACCAGAAATTCTTAAATTCACTCGCAGTTCACCTAGCAAGGGAGATCTGGTCCTACAAATGAAGCCGATCAATACTGGAAAGCAGAGGAGCACTTTTAGTTGTTTCATCCTCACTGGCAAACATCAGTATCGCTTACTACACGAAACACAAGGAGTCTCGACCCCGTGATCCCCGGGCTATTAGTTCGATCGATCAACTGTTCGACAACGAGCTGCCGTTCAGCGGTACGATTAACTCGCACTCAGACAGGATATAACATCATGCTTCAGTCACGGGATTCACATCACGTGATCACATATGCTGGCTGGCTTCACTTATCGCGTGAACTAAAGAGACCCCAAGAAGAATAAAGTTCACGCTACCAATGAATTCACTTATTGGATGAAGTCCTTTAATGACGCACAAATAATCGACAGTGCGAGACAGAATGATAAGTGAAGCAAAGCAAATTCTCTCCTGTGTCCGATTCATCTTAAACCCGTTTGAGAAATGTCTGATCTCATTCAAGAACACACTCAGTGAAATGAATCGGTCATGCTCCGGTGAAGAAAAATTATGCCCAAAAAACAAGGGTGCATAAACAGTTCACGCTGTTGGCCTAATTTCTTTCTCTTCCTTAACTGACCCGTTATCTTTTTCAGGTCATAATCCGGTGACAAAAGATTATTCCCAAAAAATAAGGGTGCGTAAACAGCTCACGCTGTCGGCCTAATTTCTTCCTCTTCCTTAACTGACTCGTTATCTTTTTCAATTTACTGTTTAACAGAGCGCACGGTAAATCGTTCAAAGGTGAACTTTAAGTTTGGAGAAGCGGGCAGTGTGAGACAGACTAAAGCTGATCGTAATGACTCAAATGCCAAAAGGTGTTATATAGCAACACAGGGGTTAGTAATGTGGTGAAATTGGATTGGAGGAGGCGCCCAATCAAAGCACCAAATCAACCGGCGGACGCAGGGACATTAACCGCCACGGTGGAGGAAATAGGGCGGTACAAGCAACCAATCAAACTCGAGAACGGCAGACCACAACGCAATGCGAATCAAGGCCAGAGAGAACAAGCTACTAAAATTAGAAGCCGTTGGGATAACCAAACATCACAAAGGAACATAGACCATAACGCAACAAGGATCACAAACGGACCAATAGATTCACTAGACTCGTTACACTTCAGGTAGCCAATCACGTCAGAAGATAACAGATGGCCTTTGACTGCTATATAAACACACGCAGGCAAGGAAGAAGTACCCATCCAACTGCGCACTGATGATGTCTCCTCGTATGGTGACGAAACGTTTGCAAGCCACTTGCCAAGCTCGGCGAACGGATCGACAGCCATCTGATCAACAACCAACAACACAGGGGTTTTGAGGTACATTCCTAACGAATCGACCGGATATCGACCTCATAAGTGTGATAAAGTTGCTGAGACTAAAGGCTTGCACTATGAGGTTCCTTCGCATAACGTGCAGAACGTAGACCACCCACGTTGTTTGATATGATTAGTATGAATAGACTGTTCAAAATATGGTTTCACTATGCTTCGACCTCATCAAATGGGCAAGACGTAAAGAGCGATACGGTTCAAAATTTAGGTTTGACCACATAGCATACGGAGTCCGAATATTCGCCAAAACTAAACCAAACATTCTGGTGAACGTTGAAGCACTCATTTTTTCGCAATCAGGCACTGTGGGTGGTAAGTGAATTTGTTCTGATGTTCTTAAACTTTGCCTGGCTTATCACCTTGGATGTGAGTTCCAAGTACGGTGGCGTTCAAAAGACAATGTAGTGCTCATTTCTCACACCGTCTGTGGTTGAACGTTATGCCTTCTCCCTTATTCTTGTGTCGGCAACTAACTTGGAAAGTCTCGATTCAGAGTTGGTGAAACCAGCCAGAATTTTCGGCGCATTGATACTTTTTCCTTGAAGTTAGGATACCAATTTAAAGGTGGATACTACTGATGAAGCACGCGAGTAGTATGTTTTCTCGCAAATCCGCTTCGCGTCTCTATGACTGCAAGCCGTGCCGCGAGTTGGTCCACTCTTGTCTGCAGTTCGTCCGCTGGTGAACCATCCCTGTTCTCCTGCTACTGCCACATGTCCATTGGTGCCTAGTCCAGTTCTCGTGCACCAGCTCCTCCACATGCAACTGGCCGATCGCTGTCGCCATCCGCATCTAAGCACCAAGCGCCGGCTGCACTCCTCCAATGAACTGGTCAGACAGCAACTGGTGGCGCGACGACTGCCGCAGGCTAGCGAAGAACACGGTTGGGTCAGATGCAGGTGTCATCCTGGCCGTCTTAAGCCGCCTCATAGCCTGCTGGCGGTCGGCCGGCTTGTCGAACTCCGCTGCAAGGGTTTCCTTCGTGGCGACCCAGTCCATCTTCCGAGGGCCTCTTCTAGTCTCATTCAGGGCCGCCTTCACCCACCCCCCTGAGGAGGGTCTTCAGTGCCGCCAACTTATCCCGGTAGGTATCCAGTCCAGCAACCTCCGCGACCTCCTCAAGGTCCTCCAGGGAGGTCCGGCAATCCCATCCTCAAAGGGTTCTGGCCACAGGATCTTCATCCTTATTCTGGCGACGGCACCAAATGAAAGGAAGAAGGCCTTTGCTGCGGAGTTTATTAGAGAAACACCAAATAAACAGTTTACACAACTGAACATCCATCTTCTCCTTGAACGCGTCTTCTTGAACTTTCCCGGATATTCATTGACTGTTGCTCAATTCCAAGCAAATGCTACAAAACGACTCCACACATCCCGTAATAGATCTCACTTTTCAAGAGACGCGAAGCGGATTTACGAGAGAACCTACTAGTCGGATGACTCATCAGTATTAGCCACCGTTACACCAGTATAATTGAGTCCGACATATCATTTAAACGATTTGAACGAGAATTGATACTTCATTTTAAGCAGCACTGGTTTTCAGAAAAATCGTATAGAGCGACATTTGATTGGTTCACTTTGAGCGGCACTGGAGTTCTTGCTACGTTCAACAGCGGGAATCGAGGGTGCACTCATAGACACGGACCAGCATACAGCCAGACAGTGTAACGTCGTTAAACTGCTGCGGCCGTTTTCTCAGTAAATGCCCGGTCGTCCAGCTGTATGTTCGGAAAGCTGTCTGAATGCTTAGAAACCTCTTAACAAAACTTTTGAGTGGTCAATCCAGAGGGGTGGTTTAACAGCAAACTTAGAGTCTATTTAAATGTCGCGCTGACGGGTGCATAGGTCTTGGCACCTATTGGCCATTGATCACAGGCTCAAATGACCTACGCATGTATCTTAAAGATGCAACGTAGGGACCCGTGTGGCTTCCTCACCGCTCATCTTTGGGGGACTTGCGTTTGTTGAGCAGTACTCGATGACGTGTTTTGGACGGGGCTGGATAGGTAAAGGAATCTTCTCCACGATCTGATCAATCAGAGATCTGCTTGTTGGGCAGTATTCCGCACCAACACCGCTTCGCATTCAGGCGATAACACGAGAGCTGACGGATGAATTCAGCTGGTCTTTGACTACCTGATGAGCCCCGATGAGTTCGAAAACCGCTGTGGGCTGTCGAAGCGTTTTCAGCAACCCTATGAGTAGAGTTTTTCAGAAAATATACCTGAAATAGTGTGCCAGCTGAAACATAAAGCACACTTTGTGCATCGCATTCAATCAAACCACATCCAGGTGGATGAGATACTGCCAGGCTGCCCAAGCCTTGACTGCGGAAGTCGAGAGGCAGAGGTCGGGTTCGAACCACGGACCTTCCAAGCAGTAATTGCGCGCTCTGACCACTAGGCCAGTTCGCCCCCCAGGAAGTCACATAGGTGGACAGGTAATTCGCGGGACACCGGATATCATCGCCCATTATGACCGCAACGACATGGCCAGTGGTGGGTTGCAACTGGTTTTCTCAGTTCATGACACCAAAAAATTAGTGGGTGAACACAAAGATCCAACTGGGCTGTCCTATCATAGAAACTGGACGATTCGCAACCTAGTGCATACTATCCTGGAGTAACTTGCTGTCAGTGGTTCATGAAAAAACCTGACAACTTTGAAGAAAGTGCATTTTATTTCAAAGCCAACAATCACAAAGTTTCAAAGTTTGGTCAGTCCTGGTGCGCATCGTAGTAGCTATCGGGTTCCATGACTGTGGTCTCACCACCCTGTTCTTCGAAGCAATGAATACGAGCAACATCAAAGTACATCATTCCAACTGCATCCGCCAGTTCAGTGTTGGCATTGCCCAAACAATCGAAAAATCTGAAGCATAAATCGATACAGTTGATGAGTGCGTCATTCATGCAAACAATAGTTATGGCAGCAAAACTGTGACATGTGTCAACTAACGAGCGAGTCAATAGATTTTGAATTTTCAACATCTTATTCGGATCGATACCGTGGGCGTGGGTGTCAAAGACCGCAGTTATCACAATCACATCATGAGCCCAGATTGTGTATATCATTGATTCTTTCGTTTTCAAACTTTTAAACTGGACAAACTATCAAACATCCATCTTTACTAAATAAATGCCCCTCTGCGGTGCACTGATAAATGTCAGGAAGGACCCTTCAGAAGATTACGCACTGATAGGACATTGAAATTCATTTGACACTGAGATGTGTGCAAATTCGACAGCTAATCAAAAATTGTTTGAAGGTTTCAAGTGCCCATGGCCCCAGTTGACTGGGTCTCTCTGGCTGTCAGGCATGGCGATCATATGCCGCAAATGTTAGCGAATTCCCTCATTCAAACCCGACAAATCTTTAACTAGAGCACTATCGAGACCACATTGATCACTACTGCAGCAATATGCATTGATCACGTGGTTTTTTAAACCTCACCGGCCTACTGTTGTTTGACTACTCGGGTCAGCCAATCAGAAGTCATCTGTTGTTAGGACCACTCAGTTTTAAGTTACTTCACTCACATTAGACTCATTTTCACCCTTTTTTCTTACGCAAACCAGATTACATCGTTTTCTGACAGCGTACGAAGCAGTCTAAGGCCGTTTCAATGATCCGATCGATAGCAATCAATAATCGGCCGCGATGGTCCAAGATCAGAGCTGCAGTGATAATCAGCCGCGATGGTCCAAGATCAGAGCTGCAGTGTTATCGACCGAGATCGGAAAATATTGATGGCAATGGTACCGTTTGCCTAGTTCATCGAACACCAGAAAGACACGGGGTACACTGGCGTCATCAAGGATAAATAGAGAAATTATTTGAGCCAATAAAATGTCGAAATGTGAAGGCCAGTAGCGAAGCGGATTTTTCGAATGTCTGAGTTTGTATGTGGCGGTTGAATAGCCTACGCATAACGTTACATTTGGAAAAATACCGTGCCATACCAGAAAACGTATAAGTATACGGAGAAACTATGCGATTGATCAATGTGCCGTATCATTTTAATTCGAAAAAAAGACAAATGACCTTCAATGATTATTGAAAGCATGATGTGGACGGCCCAGGTGGCATACTTGTCTACTGATAACGTATGCGAGACGAAGAAACTGATCCTATTGGCCAAATTCCCAATCTTGCAGGGCCTGCAACGGTACTGTGTGGTGGATAGGCATATCACAGCTGACTCTCGCACTGGGACAGTTATGAATCACTTATTTTCAACAAGAACACAGGGACGAATATTGATGTTTTGGGGATCTGCTCGCCAGGTCAATATATGTGTACTTTAGCCGTTAGATGAGTTTGAGAAAACGCGAATAGTCGTCACTGTGTACTTGTTGAAACAATGGGACCTTACAACCTTACATTTTGTTCACCTGTGAAAAAAATGGCGTGGAACTGTTGGAAGCTCCTCAGAATACCGTATGAATACAGTACATATATACATAATGTTGGTCAAGTTAGAGGTACTCTGAAAGAACCGCCCGATAGCCATTACCTAGTCCGTAACCACATGTCCTTACTGGAGAATTCAATCAATACATGATCACGTGACGTGGTTTCTGGGATTGATAGAATAAAGACGCTAGATTTTGTTTCCGTGAGAGCTAATCACATAACTGCTCAACCGCTGATGACTAAACGGTTAAGTGTTTAACCAATGACCGAAGGGCGCGGGTTCGAGGAACCCTAGAGTTTCGTGAAATATGCACTGCTGATGATTCCCACTAAGAGTAAAACAGCTGTACGGTATATTTGGACTTGTCGAAATAGATTGGCCCCATTCCCAGGATGAAATCTCAATTCAGAATCAAGGCATCAAGAAGGGCGAAACCGGCCGTGGGCTGTCCAAGGGTTTTCAGCAACCTCGTGAGTAGTTTCCTTCATGAAAACATACTGCGATATCTCGAATATCGTACCAACTGCAACATGAGGCGGCTTGTGTGCAGCACATTCAGTTGTAGAATATCATAAACGAGAGATTCAGTTGAGTCTCCCATGAAAACCAAATTGATTTGCAAATGAGTGTTTTTCTCGAAGGCATCTTACGTTCCGATGGGGCGTTAGATTCAGGGGTCATGAACATGGGGAACCTGTTGGTGTGAGTGCAGTTCAAAAATGCTGCCGCTAAGCCACTTTTTTGTTTTGTATAGACCGCTTTTCAGGAAAGACTCGGTTTGCAATCCAGCCACTATTGGTGGTGCAAATCCCGGACCGCTGAATGCTAACTGACACAAAAGCACCCACCCGAATGAAAATACTTTTTGCTTCCAGTCTACACCTCGAAGACGTGGGCATCGTTCCAGAGGGGATAACGTATTGGACTTGTCGTTCTCCCGTACAGGGTTCATCCGCGCGTTGTTATGAGAGCAATACAAACTTGTTGAAGCAGATTAGTCCTCGTCTGGAACCGTTGCCAGGATAGGAACGATGTTCCCTCAGACACACTTATTCACACACCAAATTGGTTTTTCACGACAGACTCACGTGGCACTCGACTGAATCTCTCTGCAAAAGGTCGCACCTACTTGGTGAGCCTGAAGCGGAAGGGCGAAACCGGTCATGCGCTGTCAACCAGTTTCAAGCAACTGGAGGGAGTAGTACACGGGAACTTATTGCTCACCAAAGGAGACATAAAGCATCCTCTGTGTAGCACACGCAGTCGAAGAGGAGATTCAGTTTTTATTCAGTTGGATCTCCCGCTAAAATCGAATTTGTGACTAAAGTGTACCTTGGCGGACTGTGTTCACCTGGAACATACAGTTGACCGAAACAGGGGGGGGGTTGAGCATACTTGATGAGCCCAAAGTTGAAGATCCAAGGCGGACATGGGCTGTCAGATAAGCCGTAGTAACCGCGTGAGTAGCATTCTTCATGAAACGAAAACAGTCAATTCACAAGCTTACTCTTGGTCACAATTACAATGTGACATTGTACTTGGCATCTGGTTCCTGAATTGGTTTCTTCTTCCGTAGGCGGGGATATTGTTCGGACATTTGTCGTGCGCTTCGCAGCATTTGTCCGTTTTGTGAGCCATAGCAGGCAGGCCACCAGGGACGTAAATATTGCCTGTGTGAAGCGTATGGGATGAGACAAGGAAGCTTGTATACGATAGAATTCGATTGTTATAATTAACACTCTCCGTTTCATCAATGTATCACTTGCCAGTGCTGACTGACATTAATTGATTTTCGACAGGGCTTATCAGTTTAAGGGGGCGAGATGTCTTAGTGGATGGAGCACGAATTTAATGATTAAAAGGTCCCGGGTTCGAACCCGACCTCTACTTTGCGATTTTCTCTGTCTAGGATTGGGCAACCTGACAGTACTCCAGCCCTTGTGCTTCCTTCTGATGTCGTGGCAGTTGGACATTGAAAGGATGCTACAGTTGAGGGATTATTTCTTTCCTTTATCAGTTTGCCTACTTTGCCATGGTTGGAGTATAACGCCTGAATAGAGTGGCCAACGGTTTTAATCTTTTTTGACTGGTAGACTGCTAGTGGAACGCAGTTATTGCTTTGACAAACATGAGGGATTTTTCTAATTAGTTTAGCTGGCCCGCTTTGATGCATGCTTTATTCTTGTGTGCACGATGTCCTCTTGGCATTTCTGAATTTCCAATTCTCAGGGGACAAAATGAGTGAGCTGACTTCAGCTTACGATGCCACACATGTGGGCATCTATCGGTCTAACCAAATCTCGTCAGCGGCGGTCACAGTTCCTCTGTCTCACTACACCACCTCCAGTTTTTATCAGTTTACGTGTGCATGCCGGTCCAAATACATTCGAACAACTGAGAGGCAACATCGAATTAGACGGGCTGATACATCAGTGTGTAAATTTACCCTCCCCGACACGCTCAGATACAAATTTGAATCCTGGGGCAAGTGCACGATCAATGCCGGTTTCATCCATAGTCTGCCATTCACTTGAATGTAAGCATTGTTTTGGTGCGGCATTTGTGTACGACGTCATGCGGAACACCACGAGCGGCAAGAGACTACAGTTTACCAAATCCATTGCTATTAAAAGATGGACACCAGAGCTGTGTAAGCAGAACGGATCGATACAATTTTTCGTATTCCCTTGGTGGCTGACTTTTTCCGCGACATCTCGAAGTTAAAGGCTCATATTCCGTTTCATTTATTCTTTTATTTATCTGACATTGTTGTTAAGTGCGCAACTGAAAAAATACGGCGAAATACATCCAAAAATACATCCGTCGTACCTAACAACAGGTTAAACCTCTGAGTTCTCTTTGAGTTTCTATTAAACAGTGATGTTTCAGAGAAATATACACATTTGCAAATCAATTTGGTTTTTACGACAAACTCAACTGAATCTCTAGTTGATGATATTCTACAACTAAATGTGCTGCACACAGGCCATCTCATGTTTCAGTTGGCACGATATTCGAGATATCGCAGTATATTTTCATGAAGGAAGCTACTCACAGGGTTGCTGAAAACTCTTCAACAATCCCACGACCAGTTTCACTCTTATTGGGGCTCATCAGGCAGGCGCAGTCCCCGAGTTGTAGAATATCATTAGCGAGAGATTCAGTTGAGTCACCCGTGAAAGCCAAATTGATTTGCAAATGAGTGCATTTCTCGAAAACAGCCCAATTTGCGTTCAAGTAGATCATAAGGTTGACAGAAACCCGGGGTCTGCGCCTACCTCATGAGCCCCAAGAAAGGCGAAGCCGGTCGTTTAGAGGGGATGAAATCGGTCGTGGGCTGTCCAAGATTTTCCAGCAACCTTGTGATTGATGTCTCAGGTTTTCTAAGAAGCGGTCAACGTGTCGAAACCCTTCAGTTGAGAATTAGGTCCCGATTACATACCTACCGATTTCAAGCCGGAAATAGGTTTTGCATTCCAGCTACATTTCTGTTCATCTTGTGCCTCAGTCTGCTTCGCGCAGGAGCCTTTCATGATCCCGGGGATGAGTCGCCTTCTGGAGAATCGCCCCAACTCAAAACGTTTCTTGACCGAAATAAAGCCACCTGATTGAAAGACCCATGTGCCGGTTATTGTGGATGGCTACCTGGCACCAATAGTTGATGAACAGAGACGGACTAGCCGGTAAACCACGGAAGTGCCAGTGAATCATCCAGCTCTCATTTCTGACTCACACCTGCAAAAGGTGAGCAAGTTTGCTGCGACCCTACTGTCGTACCACCAAATGACAGGAACAGCAGTCATCCGATTACCAGTTTCCCAGCTGGCTATCACTCCCCACCTGAATTGCGCTGCACTGAGCATCCGCCAGAGTAAATTGTTTCGACGATCTACGTGCGGTGTCCCCCCGAAACGCTCGATGTAAAAAACTGGTGAGTATATTATGCTACAATGCTTGGGTTGGCTGGTGGCCCTCAACAAGCCTCCGCCTGGTCGCATGCGGACGTAATTCCACCATGGTTCCTATCGACATCAGCAGCTTGCACGAAGAACCACAATCAGCTGAGGCCGAATCGTCAGGGCTGTCAGCCAATCATATGAGCGGCTAGCACTCGAATCCGATTGGTTGAAACGGTTGAAGATCAGCTTGGCCCACACTTCGGGTGAGCTTTTAAAAACCGCTCGCCAGGTCTTCTTATACATCGAGATCCACTTAATCGAACTATGTTACACCAGGCTGGTTGTGAAGATTCGCCAGAAACCTGTGAAAGATGAGTTAGTAGACTGCAATCCGGTATGGCTCAAAACCATAGTTTAGTTCGTGTTTGCTGAGAGAGCGCGATGCAATCGAATGTACTTACCAGGTCCACAATACAGCGTTCCAGGGACGATAAACCAATCAGCATTTCGGCGTTTTCTCAACAGTGCTTGTTGTGTGGCCTCAGCCGATGGATGATGCACACAGGCATTTCTCAGGTTTTTCCCAGTAAGCACACCGAAATGACTCAGAGAGAAATATTCCCTTGATCACGGACGAATGGATGGAATAACAGGAATAAGCCAACTTGATTAAAGTTTGATCTTCAAGCAGAACATAAATCAGACGGGAAAGTATAAACTGCATCAACTGAATGAGGTTAAGGGTGTAAACAGTAAGGGCTGTCGACTAATCATCCTCTTCAACCTTATAATTAGTATCGTGTCCGAAACTTGATCAACGTCTGCTTTTACGTGGAAAAAGTACTTAAAAGATCACGTCCACAAAGACAGTGGAAAAATTTTTAATTTTACGATCTAGACCTAGATATTAATTTAGAAGCTCCGGGTCAGCAAACAAATCGAACGAATGCTTTGGGACTGGTCTACCCTGAGGCCTTTGCAATACATTCAGCAATCTCCAACAAATATGCCCATAATCGTGACTATAGACGTAATTTTCCTCTTTCGTACTGGAGAGTAACATGCTGCATTGTGGCAAGCGAACGTTAGACGTTCTAACAAGCTAATTTAAATAAGCCATCTTGGGCTGGCCATCCGATCGATTTAGATCAATTGAGATCAATCAGGCATCAATTCACCTGTCACAAAGAGGACGGCACCTAGCTGACTATCAAGAGGCTACTGTAATGGCAACGTTTTGCCAAGCCACGCCATCTGCATCGCAATGAAATCAACCGGAGGGACGCACGACAGGGGCGAGCCAATAACGGTTGCAGCGGAGCACACGCAGAAGCGAGATAAGATCATCATTAGACTGGGTTTGTCGCACCTTTCATTGTACTGAATTCAGGCTCCGCTGTCACACACACTTCAGTCTGCGGAAGTCACCTGACTAAATCACAATGAATAATGAAGGAATTAAATGTGACGGAATAGGCAACACTGGACTTGGTGAAGCAGGAAGGTAAAAACTGCATCCTGTCTGTGCTGTTAGAGTTAACATAAACTACTATGAATAAAATCTTACAGTTTGGAAAAAGGATTAAAGAATGCTTGTCTGTTTTGGTGATGGACGGCACGTGTGTACTGTTCTGAAAATATCGAGCTGAACCTCTGTGGTTATTTATTAAGTACAAATAGACTGAATTTTATTGGGACTACACTGCCCACAGGAGGGAAAATATGGAAGTTGCTTCATAAAGGAAAGGTTGCTGAAAACTCTTCAGCAGCCCACGACCAGTTTCGCCCTTCTTGGGGCTCATCAGGTAGGCGCAGTTCCCGAGTTTCCGTCAACCTTGTGTTCTACTCGAACCCAAATTGGACAGTTTTCAGGAAATACACTTAGTTGCAAATCAATTTGGTTTTCACGGGAGGCCCAACTGAAGCTCTCGTTTATGTGCAGCACATTCGGTTGTAGAATAGCATAGACGAGAGAATCAGTTGAGTCTCTCGTGAAAACCGAAACACCTACCTTGTTTCATCTGCGGGTTCCACGGGAGGGAAGGTGTTGTAATCAATTACGGGCGCACCCTCCATGCAGATTCGCAAGCGACGTTCCTTATCGAAAAACGTACGCAAATTGGGCAGGGTACATCCTTCTGTTATACACACCACATCGATTTCGACCCATTCGAAATAGAATTTGCGCTTTTTTATAATCGTTCCATTATCGATTCCCCCAATGATGAGCTTGTTCTGCGCATCGGATGTAAACTCTATCAGGTGTTTGTAGATCCAAGCCGAGTTGTTGAGTGTTGTCTGCGGTCGGTCATAGAGGAACAAAAAGGATAACTGATAATCAAATCTAGCAGGTGGTAGCTTTGAGCTTCAGAAAGTTTTCATCACAGGTAATCAAAATGGATTTTCAAGCGAAATTTCAAATCCTCGAAAATCCAGCTGGAAGCTCTTCCAGACGGACACATTTACCAATGAAGTTTTCCTCTCGAAGGCCGAAAACATCGATATTCTTATTTGAACAAGACTCCTTTTCTGGGAGGAGGTCGAATAGGTGAGAATCGATGTAATCCGTAAGAGATTTGAATCAAAACCGATACATGGGTCCTGTAGTTATTAGGAAGTTGAGGAACTAAATTGCTTGTTGATTGATCTACCGAGCTTGGGAATTCGTTTGCAAACATCTCGTCAGCTGCAGTACCCTTTCGGTGCCACACTGCCATGCCACCAGAAGGAAGCACGAGTACCGGCATACTGCTAGGTCATCAAGTCGAGAGGTTGCGTTCAAACCACGAGACTTCCGGTCAGTAAACTCGCCCTCTAACCACAATAATAATTAACATTTCTTTGTAGGTGTGGTAGTGAGTAATTTGATTGGTCCTTCATGGATTTGAATTACGTCGTGGTCTGATTATATTGTATCTGATTGGCCTTTTTTCACGAACATCTATTTCAAAAGTTCTGTTTCTTTTATTCATTTGGCCTATCTTCTCTTCCTCTCCTGTCTGGATTATTCATAAGTAAAACCACGAAACATGCGTAATTGGCTGGTAGTATTTAACTAGATGTTGTAAGTTGGTCTAGAAGTCACATGACCAAGGCAGACTCAGAGCCCGTAGAAATCGTTTTGAAATGCACAGAACCGGATTATACAACCATATTGCCACTGCTTCAGCCGTGATCAACCAAGGTTGTTGGATCGATACCTGAAACTATACTTTGTACACGGTCAATTGCGTGATACCGCTCGCCGATTCGGATGAAACCGCCATCTGTTAATCTACAGTTATTTTAATGGAGTGGGATCACAAAAAATGATCGCCGGCTTGATGGGTGTGAAACTCACGGTTTTGGGTTTCTCGATAAGCGGCAACAGGCTACCACTGCCGGCAACATTTCCCGGTTGATGCTCGTTTTGTTCGCGCAATCAGAAAAACGTCGTTCATTGTAGCGAAGCATCACAGGCTTTCATGTGGACAACAATCACGTGATAAAGCAAAGGATTTAGATAAGGGTAACATGGTTGCTCGACGAAGAGTAGGTCATCAGGCTTATAACGGCGTGGACACTCAGAAAGTATACTGGACGTCATAGAAAACAGCAGGTCATTTGAGCGTTTTCAACAATCTACAGAGTATGCTGAAG
>NW_008751759.1:795308-818624 GCF_000715545.1 Opisthorchis viverrini
AACACAATCACTCAGTTTGTGATGGGAATATTGGAATTGGTTTTGAAACGAATGTGTTGTAATTTCACCCTGATTAGACTCACAGCTTGGCCGTCCTGGCTATTCGCTTCAGCCTCTTCTCCGGCAGCTTTTGTGCCTTCAGCCTGGCAAACAGATGGGTGTTTCATAGTAGAAGTTTGGAGTGGTTACAAGCGCATCACGTGAAATAAATCATTAAAGTATGTTAATGTACACTATCATTCATAGCCCAAATAATTGTAAGAAAACACGTCATTGTGTTCAGGGACATTTCACACTAAGAAACGAAATTGTGCCACCTATACTTGTTGTCCTGCCACTTAAAAAAGTTGGTTCTAACTTAGGCGGATGTAACACACTACTCGCAAGGTGCTGGAAACAGTTCGATGGCCAGCATCGCTCTTCTTGGGGCTCTTTTGGTGGACGCAGTCCTCGAGATTTTGTATCGTTCCACGTGTCGTACCAACTGAACCATAGGGAGAAGTTTGTGCCACATATTTAGCTGAAGGAGATCATTAGAAACAAAGGATTCAGCTTGGATTCGGGCAAAACATCTGTGAGAACCAGAGTGGTGTGCAAATGAGTGTACTTTGCTAATTTAAGGCAATTTCCGTTGAAGTAGAACATAAAGTCGGGGACGGTTGCGAACTGCGCCAACTTGATTCTTTCCAAGTAGAGCGTAACCGGTCGTGAGCTATCAAAGAGCTTCCAGTGGCGTCGTTAATAATGTGTTACGTCCATAAAACGCATTGCAATACTGGCGTATCCTCCCCCGGCTGTGCAGCGATTTCAGTTGAGGGGGGACAACACACTGAATGCCCCTCCGTTTCCAGGGGCTCATGAAATAAGCGCGCTCCCCATGTTCGAATCTGACCAGCGCTCATCTTGTTTGGAAGGTCGTTAATCAGTCTATACAGCATGTATGAAGAATTGTGCAAATCTATCTGACAATGTCCAGAACAATACCTAAGATTCCTTTAAACGCCCGTTACAAATAGCTTGCTTTGAAAGAGAATATCAAGAGAGAATATCGAGCGAAGACTCGGTCATTTATCTGAGAAATGACATTCAGCCGAATATAAACATCACGGACGGGAGACTAAGCTGGATTCAGCTGGATCTCCAGTCAAAACCAAAGTGGTTTGCAAATGCTGGTATTTCGTGAGCAGAATTTTTTGTAAACGTCTGCCAACAGGCCAAAATTAAGATGGACGTTCTAACAGTTTGATGTGTGCATACAAAAGCACACCAGTTGCCACATGTCGACATGTGTCCCAATAATCTGATAAACTTGAGGTTGCAAGACCACGTTTAAGAAGATGGTCAGATGAACAGAGGTCTGCGCTTCCGTATCGTGCTGCGATACAAGAAAGTGCGATTGTATCAGATATCTGTCACTTTCCTTTGCGTTGAGTTTCCGCTATAAAATGCCGTTCCCAGAGGGTCAAAAACGTCTGGAAGCGATTAGCATATCATTGATTTCGAAAATGTTGGGGATGCTTGAGACCGGTTTGTACTAGCCCAGTTACCATTTTTTTGTCCGATTTTTGGTTTTCTTTCAATAACGCTACTGCTCTGGAAACGCGGTTCCAAAATGCCCATTGTTGTGACCAGAAATTCGACATCTGGTGTTTCAGTAGAATTTGGTAAAATGATACTTCAAGTGCACAAAAAGGGGAAACTCACCAGCCGCTGTTTTCACAGACGTGACCTGCGAAGCCGGGGTTGCTACGTTAACAGAGCTCTAAAATACAATGTATAATGTTTGTGATTAGAAATCTTTGGAGAGATTTCAATAGCCTTAAGAGTAGCGTATTACGTCATTTTTAACACCTGGTGCTTTTTAGTCAGACGAGCTTTGCTAAATTCGAACGGTTGCAAATTTGCTGCCAACTAATTTAGTCAACCCAGCGTCCAACTGAGAAAGTTGGTTTTCTTCAGGTTCGTTCGGACGTTTTTTATGTATTATCATCGTACTGGGTTCATGCGTGTTTTAAAACAGAAGACCCCCAACTGCGACAGCCCTGCGGTGCCTAGCTGCGATGCCATCCGACTGAGGTACTATCGGTTTACCGAGGCATAGAAAAGAGTAATCTAGATGCTGGGGTTGGGTTCGAATCACAGACCTTCTGGTCAGCAAGTTCGCGCCATAACCAAACCGAATTCTAGTACAGTTCACATCATCTGGTCGAAGGAATTATCACGTGACTCATGTTGTTCCATGTGACGCTAAATGTGGTGGATTAGATCACGAAGTTTGTTTAAATTGGTGGCAACTTCGGCTCTGAATGTGACGTCAAGACAGTTGAGTTTTACAAACAATTTTCGATTCGCTTCGAGCTGGTGCTGGGATCTTTAGTGCTCGATGAGCAAACGGCAACAAGACCAAACACTATGGGGAACCCACAACGGACGGTGCTCGCGTCATCAGTTGTGGTGACAAAGAATCCAAACAGCATTCATTTATACAGAGAAAGAGACGGTCGTATTCGGTGAAGGCGACAACTCCCGTCCGATTCCATTAGCATGAAAAGGTATACGGGATTTTCAAGGAAGTGAATCGTTACTCATTAGCTCTCAGTAGCCCATTCTAAGAATGGGTACTTCCATTTCCAGAAATACCGTAACTGTCGAGTCAGAATGTGCCTTGATGTGGTATCCGAAAGCACTATACTAAGGGAATATCTGGGAACAGCACGCTGGAACTTCATTGTCTGTAAGTATCTATCTATCGGCGTACATGGTTTCTGTGTACTGAGAGCCCTAGTGCCCATCGGAGCTACGTGAATATCACGGTTCCGCGGGCGTCAACCATGAATATCATCTGACCAGTTATCAACACCATAAAGTTTCCCGCACATTCCCTCACCTTCTGGGGCAGACAAGTGCTTTTCTGGGCTTAGCCCTGTGGAACCAAGACATACAGGATGACCACAGTCAACGCATGAGTTGTAATGAGTTCCAGTCATCGTAGAGGAGTCAGTTTGTAAGCTCCTAGACTGTGGAAACGGACAGAAATACAACCAAAATATTGGTCTCCCGTAGTATCTTTCGGCACACCTTCCCCGATTGGCTAATCAAGCTGAGCTTCCTTGACCAACAACCTGCTTAAAGCAACCAAAAAAAACTGTTGGCCTGTCTCAGAGAAGTTACTAAAACCGCGAACGATATCCATCAGAGGAAAATTCCCCTCCATGTTCCAAACCTACCTACTTGGTACCTTTGTGTGTTTCATTACCGCAAACTCGGAAAATTACAGGCGAGTTCACCATATTAGGCCAACAGTGACAGCAAGCATAATCAGAGGGCTGCTGTGTCGCTTTGGTCTCGCACTGAAGAGCGAATGCAATGGCGCCGTGTGCGGGCAGTCGTACTGCGCTTCTTTGTGTTGCAATTTTCAAGTAAACATACCACCCCAGTGGGTATGCGTTCCTACGTACGAAGAACTATGGTCATCAACGGAATTAAAGTACGGTAAGTACCGCTATACATCCGGCATTCCAGTTCATTTCTATCGTACAGGATAAATCGTAATGGCCTACAAAACTGGTCCGATTTTCTGTGGAAGACCTCTGAATCGTCCTTCTACTTAAGATGGAGAGCTAGACGGACATCTAACTGCAGCTAAGGATGACTTCGCTTCCCTATAAATGGAAACTTAGTCCCCTCTGGAACAAAGATCTGAGGTCAACTTGGGACTGACAAATGGACCCCCTCATGTTCTTAATAGAACAGGATAAAGCGGACGTTGTGTTCTGCTACCTCGGCAGACATCAATCAATAAACCGTGGGATACAAACCCGTTTGTGCATGGTCCAGTTACAAAATGAATCATTTTTAAGATACACAGATTCACAGTTTGTTGTGCTGCTTCGTTACTAACAGCGGCTGCTCCTTGATCCGGAACCTGATAGCAAATTTGACACAATTTCGACGCAAGTTCAGAGTACTCAAAATCACGCGCTTTTTTAAAATCTGAAATGTCGCGGGTAAGTGAACAGCATAGGTGTAAATCTTGAAAATGCAAGGCGCCATTTCTAGCTATGGCGATAGTTACTTGAACGGAACAAATTGACGTCTTAATGTTAGAAACAAGGATTAATTCACGCGTTAAGTGCTGAATGTGATAACAACGCAAAGCCCAGGACCGTTGCCTGCTCGGAAGTTACCGAACTTGGAATACAACTTTCGGCCACAGGTCATGGGATCAGTTCGACCTCATCGTTCACCAAACTCTCAAGTCTTCAGCGTTCCGGTATGCTCCAAGTCGCTGACACCGTTGCGATCCGTCAACTGAAGCCCTAATTGTGCACATACAACAGAAATTTGATGTCACATTCAGGCTATAAAAATCTGTCTTTCCTAGTACGGACTTTGTCCAGTAGATGAAATCAATCTATGCTGAAAATACAAGGAGCACTTCGCAGCAGTTTCGACCTCATCCACAACTATCCAATCAGTGGCTAAGCGTACAGACGTTCGATCATGAGTGCATCAACACAATCACTCAGTGTGTGGTGGGAATATTGGAATTGGTTTTGAAACGAATGTGTTGTAATTTCACTCTGATTGGACTCACAGCTTGGAATGTAGATGTACCGTAGGCGCTCGAACATCGTAGAAGACACGAAGGACTGTGAGAGGTGACTGTGGCCAGAGTCAGCCGAGCCATTTTTGCCTCTCGTTGTTGCTGGTGTCCGGTACTGAGTGAGGGTAGCTTAAGTAACGCCATGCTGGTTTGGTGTACCTCGCTTCTCTCTGTCAACCCCTCCCCTTGCCTGAACCAACTATTTTCTACGCCTACCTCATGCATTCGACATTCACACAATCCATGAACGAACTTTTGACCCTTAACATGTCGAATCAATTCCGGGGAGCATTTGTCGCGCGCTTTTCGACCACGTGCTGTGCGTGAACGTTTGTCGGCAATTCACCGTTGTTGCACTCATTTGAACTTCCTGGGAAACAGCTAACCCAATAAAATTTGAACGCCCATTTGCATTTCCTTAACGAAACCAATTCTATCAGGCTTATCGGCGCAGGATGGCGTGGGAATGCCATCGTTGTTCGCGAGTGTGGCGCGGATTGACTGATTGCACCACCTAGGTGTTCCAGTTGAGCTGTGCACGCGTATGTCTTCTGAAAGCCTTCAAGCATATATTTTGCTGAGCATTTACGAATATATATAACGATGGGGTCCCAACCGGGTCCATTGTTGGTTGGCACATTTAGAGTCTCGGTGGAGATTTCACCCCATATGCCGAAAAGTTGGGTAGCAATGAACAGCTGTCTCATCTGACGTGGGAATCACCAGCAGTACGCATCTTACGAAATGCCACGGAGGTTAAAAATCGCAATCTTCTGGATATCAGCTTGAACACTCAACCGATCAGCTATGAGCGGCTGACCAGGAACTTGATTAATTCTCGAAGTGTGAATACGTGATGTGGATTGCGTGAGCGAAGAATCTGCGACGGTGTAAACTGTCTAGGTGCTAGTGAGTCACATTGCTGATTGGCCGAACGGCTAACTGTTCGGTCTACTGGGATCCAAACTCCTTATTTCATAGGATGAAACAGCTGAGTGGTGGTAGACATATATGGCCCACTTACGTTGCATCTACGTTCAAAAAAGTCCATATATTGGTATTTTACACAGTCAAACTCCGAAAACTCATCTTGCAGTCCTAAACCTAATTTGTTCCCCCAAATTGGTTTTACTGCCTTCGGACTCTACTCCTCAGTCCTTGAACTAAGCTTCCAGATGTAACAGGAGATCCAGGGGTGCAATCACAGTAATCAATTTCCCCAGAGACCCGTTTCACAGACCCTTTCTGAGCATCCAGTACTATCCACACTTTTTTATCCAAAGATGTTGAAAATTCTAACACTTGGTCATTATTCAGACTGGTTTTTTCTACACCACGACCGTCCTCAACTCCTGTTCTGTTCAGACCGAGGACTGGTTAATACGTCACTCTGATATGACGGGCTCTAGTTGGTTGAACTATACACAGTAGTAGACACATGCATACATGACAATGAATTTCCGCGCACCACTCTCTTTCTCCATGTTTCTTCGTGCTTTTCAACCCCACTGTAAAGTAAAGTGTTGAAAATTTCTGAGTGCATCTTGGCTTGTCTCGATAGACGAAGTTCCCCAATTAGACGCACAAAAGTACTCACCTGTTGAGCTGTATCGCTCGCCACTGCCTTTTCTTCAACGGGGGGCAGTTCAACTGATCCGACCTGAAACATACAATAAAAAAGGAATACATATATCGTTTGTCTGTATACGTTTTAATCAGAGATCAAGGATTTCTAGTCCGGACCGGCCGGGGCATGCGCGTTGCCACTAACCTATCGGCAAACACCGTCACTTGTGCCATAGCTGGGATTGCCGATCATCTTGCAAGGAAAACTGAATATCCACAACGGAATTTATGAACTACGCTACTCTGAATTCAGTCTTTAACCGCACTTCGTATTCTGGCCTATTTTGTCACAGTCGTTGCGCTCAACATATCGGTTTGTTTTTTAGGGATACACTCAGCAGTAAGGCTGTCGATATGCGACATGTTTATTCAAACTCTGAGGAAATATGACGTCACGACAGTACACGTGAATCATACCCTTCGGTTTTCAGGACCGTATCCAGAAGGCCGTAATCAGAAGGCGGATCCTGTAGGGGAGAATGATTCCGAAGTACAGCCAGAATCATCTCGACCGGTGACNATAGGTGTAAATCTTGAAAATGCAAGGCGCCATTTCTAGCTATGGCGATAGTTACTTGAACGGAACAAATTGACGTCTTAATGTTAGAAACAAGGATTAATTCACGCGTTAAGTGCTGAATGTGATAACAACGCAAAGCCCAGGACCGTTGCCTGCTCGGAAGTTACCGAACTTGGAATACAACTTTCGGCCACAGGTCATGGGATCAGTTCGACCTCATCGTTCACCAAACTCTCAAGTCTTCAGCGTTCCGGTATGCTCCAAGTCGCTGACACCGTTGCGATCCGTCAACTGAAGCCCTAATTGTGCACCTACAACAGAAACTTGATTTCACATTCAGGCTATCAAATCTGTCTTTCCTAGTACGGACTCTGTCCAGTAGATGAAATCAATCTATGCTGAAAATACAAGGAGCACTTCGCAGCAGTTTCGACCTCATCCACAACTATCCAATCAGTGGCTAAGCGTACAGACGTTCGATCATGAGTGCATGAACACAATCACTCAGTGTGTGATGGGAATGTTGGAATTGGTTTTGAAACGAATGTGTTGTAATTTCACTCTGACTGGACTCACAGCTTGGAATGTAGATGTACCGTAGGCGCTCGAACATCGTAGAAGACACGAAGGACTGTGAGAGGTGACTGTGGCCAGAGTCAGCCGAGCCATTTTTGCCTCTCGTTGTTGCTGGTGTCCGGTACTGAGTGAGGGTAGCTTAAGTAACGCCATGCTGGTTTGGTGTACCTCGCTTCTCTCTGTCAACCCCTCCCCTTGCCTGAACCAACTATTTTCTACGCCTACCTCATGCATTCGACATTCACACAATCCATGAACGAACTTTTGACCCTTAACATGTCGAATCAATTCCGGGGAGCATTTGTCGCGCGCTTTTCGACCACGTGCTGTGCGTGAACGTTTGTCGGCAATTCACCGTTGTTGCACTCATTTGAACTTCCTGGGAAACAGCTAACCCAATAAAATTTGAACGCCCATTTGCATTTCCTTAACGAAACCAATTCTATCAGGCTTATCGGCGCAGGATGGCGTGGGAATGCCATCGTTGTTCGCGAGTGTGGCGCGGATTGACTGATTGCACCACCTAGGTGTTCCAGTTGGGCTGTGCACGCGTATGTCTTCTGAAAGCCTTCAAGCATATATTTTGCTGAGCATTTACGAATATATATAACGATGGGGTCCCAACCGGGTCCATTGTTGGTTGGCACATTTAGAGTCTCGGTGGAGATTTCACCCCATATGCCGAAAAGTTGGGTAGCAATGAACAGCTGTCTCATCTGACGTGGGAATCACCAGCAGTACGCATCTTACGAAATGCCACGGAGGTTAAAAATCGCAATCTTCTGGATATCAGCTTGAACACTCAACCGATCAGCTATGAGCGGCTGACCAGGAACTTGATTAATTCTCGAAGTGTGAATACGTGATGTGGATTGCGTGAGCGAAGAATCTGCGACGGTGTAAACTGTCTAGGTGCTAGTGAGTCACATTGCTGATTGGCCGAACGGCTAACTGTTCGGTCTACTGGGATCCAAACTCCTTATTTCATAGGATGAAACAGCTGAGTGGTGGTAGACACATATGGCCCACTTACGTTGCATCTACGTTCAAAAAAGTCCATATATTGGTATTTTACACAGTCAAACTCCGAAAACTCATCTTGCAGTCCTAAACCTAATTTGTTCCCCCAAATTGGTTTTACTGCCTTCGGACTCTACTCCTCAGTCCTTGAACTAAGCTTCCAGATGTAACAGGAGATCCAGGGGTGCAATCACAGTAATCAATTTCCCCAGAGACCCGTTTCACAGACCCTTTCTGAGCATCCAGTACTATCCACACTTTTTTATCCAAAGATGTTGAAAATTCTAACACTTGGTCATTATTCAGACTGGTTTTTTCTACACCACGACCGTCCTCAACTCCTGTTCTGTTCAGACCGAGGACTGGTTAATACGTCACTCTGATATGACGGGCTCTAGTTGGTTGAACTATACACAGTAGTAGACACATGCATACATGACAATGAATTTCCGCGCACCACTCTCTTTCTCCATGTTTCTTCGTGCTTTTCAACCCCACTGTAAAGTAAAGTGTTGAAAATTTCTGAGTGCATCTTGGCTTGTCTCGATAGACGAAGTTCCCCAATTAGACGCACAAAAGTACTCACCTGTTGAGCTGTATCGCTCGCCACTGCCTTTTCTTCAACGGGGGGCAGTTCAACTGATCCGACCTGAAACATACAATAAAAAAGGAATACATATATCGTTTGTCTGTATACGTTTTAATCAGAGATCAAGGATTTCTAGTCCGGACCGGCCGGGGCATGCGCGTTGCCACTAACCTATCGGCAAACACCGTCACTTGTGCCATAGCTGGGATTGCCGATCATCTTGCAAGGAAAACTGAATATCCACAACGGAATTTATGAACTACGCTACTCTGAATTCAGTCTTTAACCGCACTTCGTATTCTGGCCTATTTTGTCACAGTCGTTGCGCTCAACATATCGGTTTGTTTTTTAGGGATACACTCAGCAGTAAGGCTGTCGATATGCGACATGTTTATTCAAACTCTGAGGAAATATGACGTCACGACAGTACACGTGAATCATACCCTTCGGTTTTCAGGACCGTATCCAGAAGGCCGTAATCAGAAGGCGGATCCTGTAGGGGAGAATGATTCCGAAGTACAGCCAGAATCATCTCGACCGGTGACAAGCTTGCTGCCAACAGCCAGCCTACCCATAAGTTTCTGATAAAAACCGGTACACAAGGCAGTTTGTAAAGAAATAGTTTGTGCGAAAGACCCAATCATCTCCAGAAGTAGTACAGCCAGAATCATCTCCACCGGTGACAAGCTTGCTGCCAAAATACAGCCTACCCATAAGTTTCTGATAAAAACCGGTACACAAGGCAGTTTGTAAAGAAATAGTTTGTGCGAAAGACCCAATCATACGGCTCCAGAAGTCGCCTCCCTCTTGGAGATAAAATTGCTTTGGAAACGCTGATGCGTTCACCTTGAAACCTCTGTCTAATTGAGGAAGGACTGGTTCACAGCTCGGTACCAGCCTTGGAATAGACTGTCGATGTGTGATACACAAACCGCTTGACAGTTGATGGATCAGAAAACAATGCGAAAGAATTCGTGGGCACAAACCATGCTTCCTGGGGACGGGAATGGCATGGCACGTGACCAGTGTGATCGCATCTCAGCTGATCGATCTGCTTTTGGGTATCGATCAGCTATCGATACCTAACGGCAGATCGATCCGGCGGACTACAGTGTCATCAAATCATTCTAAGCTAATGAAGGCCTGAAGCCTACCATGCTCTGTCACTCACAGAATGATTCAATAAGTTTTTTTCCCTATTTTCCGCAGTACAACGCATCCTTCAGATGTAAGAGAAATGAACCACACTATTGATCCTTTCGCTCGTGTTTTCGTGGGGTGCATTTCACCATGAGTCCACTCAGAGTAGGTGTACTCAAATGGGTTTCAGCCATCATTTGACGATTCGTCCCATAACTTGCGAGAATTTTGCTTTGAATGAATGGTGCGAAAAGGTTGAAATGGGTATGAAACCATTCGGCCACGGAACAGTTTGAAAATTGATTCACCATACTTGGAATGAGTATATGATAACAATTCGCTTGCATTATTCCACTAATTTTTCAGAGCAGCTGAAAAGTCTAAAACATTCAGCCGGTTTTGTTGTGTGAGAGGGGTGAACAGTCGCCAAGTGTTCCCATGGTACTACCTGACAGCAATATCATATACCTCGTTGGGTGCGAGGCCGATTTGCGCTGAAGAGTTGAGGATCATCGTACATCCCTATTGTTCATCCTCATTGAGAGTCATCAACAGTGAGCAACTCACAAACTTCGGGGGTCCCTAAACCCTTGATCTTCAGGTCTGAACGTCTAACCTTTTGACCACGAGTGGCCGACCAGTAACGTGATTAGATCTCAGTTAGGCAAAACAAGGTGCCACTCATCTTGACTAATTGCGAGCCCTAGCCCGCGGCCGAATGACCAAATGTTCAACCACTGCTGATGATTTAATGCGGGTATTCGTGACGGAATGTGGGAAGCCGAACTTACCCAGGTTGCTAGCGTTTTACTGTTCTACGCTCGCTTTGGAAATAAGATACGTCCTTTTTGTTGTACCGCGTTTTCCTCTCAACCCAAACTCAATTATTTTTTGACATCTCATTTGCCGTTTGAAGCACAGTCGTCGACCGTTGGCTACTCAGCAGGCATAGAATTCAGTGAATTGAGCTCGCAGTCCAGTCGGTGTGTTTATACGACACCCTGATTAAACGGCCAAACACGTGTAACGCCGAGCTATGTGCCCAGCTCTTACCTCGTCAACTTTAGGTCGTTAGCAAATTAGATTCATCCGGTCAACAGAAAGTAGACCGCACCAAATGAACAAACGGTCCAACCTGGTTCAACCAGATGCGTGAAAAGACACCATTCAAGTTTGAAACTGGGTCGAGCATCGGTTTAGATACGTGTGAAACCAGACGAAACGGGTCGTTGGCTGTCGAAGAGTTTTCAACAAACTTGTGAGCAGTTTCCTTCATGTGAATTTGAGTTTACGAAGGTCAGTCGGGTCAGTAATGCAGTTTGTTTTGCAGTAATTTAGTCAACGGAGTAGTATGCACTATTGGGCGAGATGGCTCAAGTGGTTAGAGCGCGAAGTTACTGACCAAAAGGTCCGTGGCTCGAACCCGACCTCTGCCTCTCGACTTCCCCTGTCTAGGCTTGGGCAACCTGGCAGTATCCTAGCCCTCACGCAACCTTCGGGTGGCATGGCAGCTAGGCCCCAAAAGGGTGTCAGAGCTGAACGATTTTTGTTTCACTCCAGTAGAGGTCGGTCTAGCGGTTACTATGTATAGCACCTTGCTGAAAGTGTAGATGAATGTTACTACGCTTTCAGAAAAAGGAATAGGGGAGATTACCTTGAAGTGGATGGAAAACACTGAGTGAATATCATTCTGGATTGTACGCTTGTTACTGTCTTGAGATTAAAAAACCGGGGTGGTCTAGTGGTCCTCTGGTGAATTGGGCATTGTTTAAGCAACAGATGGCGCTAAATGGTAAGATTGATGGCACCAGAGTGTACAATACTCTAAAAATACCCTGAATACACTAGTGAACTTGTTCAGGGTACTTTTTTCGTATTATATTACTCAGTGTGTTTTCTCTCAGGTATACGATGAAAAAGAATGACGATAGGTTACTTTTTGGAGCATGAACATGTACTAATCAACCCAGAATACGTTTGTACCTCTTACGGTAGGCGGCCTTATGGGCGTTTCGCACGCCCCTCCCCCAATCAGAAGCCGGTCAAGCAAGAAACTGTGATACCCAGTCTATTGTATCAAATCTTCATATATGTATTCTTAAAGCAATCCAACTGTTTCAGAGTAGATCTCAAGGTAACAGAGCAACTTACCAGTTTGGTTCTTCCACATGACATGAGCAACAGCGATATGAACCAAAAGGTCGACCAAACCGGTCTTGCGGACATCTTCCAAGAAGGACCCAAGAATAAGCAGGTTCAAAAGAAACGAAGTTTTATAAGGTGAGGAGAGATAATTAGCTTGCCAATTAGCTAATGAGACCATTTCACTAACCCCCCCTCTCGTCTGCTGATGGCCTTCAAGGCCGAAGATTTTATCAGCTCCAATTCATCCGTGTTCCCTAACCAGCCGAGTGCGTTTTTAATGGGTGCGCTGAAAGCTGCTGGTAATTAGAACACGTCTTGTCTAGCACACACCATTAGCGCAGTTAGATTGAATGCATGTGTTTTCTAGATATTTGCAATGAGATTCACATTTTGTGTCCTTGAGGATTTAATCAATACGCTCATTCATTTGATTGGATAAGATGCAGCGAATTTGAACTGGTTTCGATCGATGAGTATATCCTACAGTTAACAGCCGTCATTACATCTAATAATCTGATTTACAAGCGGTTGGTTGACCCGGGAATTCCATGAAGACTGTAAAACCACCTATCCTTTCAGGCAGCGACTTCATTTTAGAGGTTTCTTTTCATTCAAAACTTTGTCTTCTTGTCCGAAGGGCCTGACTTCGTTTTGGCTAGGTTCGACTGAGCTGTGCATCAAAAGTCCGCTAGGTTAAAATATGTTCACCCACCCGGATAGAGTAGAGTAGAGTAGAGTAGAGTAGAGTAGAGTAGAGTAGAGTAGAGTAGAGTAGAGTAGAGTAGAGTAGAGTAGAGTAGAGTAGAGTAGAGTAGAGTAGAGTAGAGTAGAGTAGAGTAGAGAGTAGAGTAGCATGCCCCATAAACGAACCTTAAAAAGTCGTGTAACTATCGATGTGCACTGGCAACGAGCTTTAGGAATTTGGGATGTACGAAACTTTGTATCGACACCGGGAGATTAACAAACGAGAGCCCAGGGAACACCCATAATCCCGTGTCTTAAGTTAAGCGAAGTGTAGTCGGTGGCTTGCAGGCATAAGCCGTAAAAGAAAACAGTGATAAAAAGGCTGTCTGCCCAATGCAGCTGGTTCCCAAAGCCCAAAGGATGTAGGAAATGTTCGCCGTTTCGCTATTAGTCAAGTGGGCGAGGTTCCAAATGTAGAAAGATGCGGAAAGTGGCCGAATAAACAAATCGTCAGTAGTTCTTTTTGAATCCAACCCCCACGAGCAAAGTCGAGTCCAAAGATTTGGGATTATTTACAAGTAGTACACTACTCATAAGGTTGCTGAAATTTTGTCGACAGCCCACGACCGGTTTCGCCCTTCTTGGGGGTAATCAGGTAGGCGCAGTCCCCGAGTTTCCGTCAACTTTATGTTCTATTTAAACCCAAGTTAGCGAAATGCACTCATTTGCAAATTAATTTGGTTTTGCGAGAGACTCACATGGGACCCAACTGAATCCCTCGTTTGTGATGTTCCCAGCCAACTGAATGTGCTGCACCAGGCCGCCTCATGTTTCAGTCGCTGCGATATTCGAGATATTTCGATACATGTATACTCGTAATGCACTACTCATAAGGTTGCTGAAAATTCTTCGACAGCCCATGACTGGTTTCGCCCTTCTTGGGGCTCATCAGGTAGACGCAGTCCACATGAACCACAAAGCTTTTCCTCAAGCGGACAATCAAATACACATGACCGCCTGGCAGATTCACTCTAACTCCGTTATCGTACCAACCGTACACCAGGTAATGGCAGTACTTGGGATAAAACATATTTGGATCAACCCTACTCTGAGTAACCGACAGGCTCCTCGAGTGATGACCTCTCAGCGAATAAAATAACGAACATCTGGGTGACCGAGTGATGAGATCTTTGTGAGGCGATATATCCTGTCTGAGTGCGAGCTAATCAGAGTTCCGTTCAGTCGCTGGTGGCCGAACGGTGATATGTTCAGCAACTGGCCAGAAGATCGTGGATTTGAAACTCCCTCCTAGAGTTTCGTGGGCTGCACACTGCTGGTGGCTTCGAAGGTGGATGAAACATGTGTACAGTGCTTCTCCGCTTTTCAGCGTAGACTGACCTCACTAACAGGATGAAATTCGATTTCTGCGTATTTAGGCTAAACTATCATTTTGTACAAATATAGCCCTTATTCTCCACAATGCTGTCTGAAAGTTGGTCTCTTCTGATACTGTGGTAAGCTATTTTTTGTTTTCAAGATTTTCGGTATACTTTTTCATTTTCTTAAGAAAAACTGCAAATGGACGGAACAAGGAATCACATGGTTCGAGGCGGTTTATTCATGGCTATTTTGGCCCAGGTTGATATGCCCAATGTTACAAGCTAGAACATACTTGTCGGTGGATAAAATACTACGGCGTCAGCTAAACAGACCGAGTGTATGACCAAATTGCCTTCAGATACCCACAAAGAAACTATCTTCATGTGAACACAATCTCCAGATTGTTTGCTATGGTAGTCCGGTTTGGTCCCAGAAACATTCACCTTTACTCGAGGATAAGGGAAGTGGAGTAGCACAATGAACTTTGGTCAGTAACAATTCATTTCTGTCCCCGCAGAAGATATTAGGATTAAAAGGCTGTAGGAGTACTTATGAAATCTTGGTTCAAGTAACCTAAGCGGATTCTATGAAGATGAAACCACTTCCACAAAGAGTGAGCGACTGGCAATTGATGCCCTAGGACCAGCAATGCGGCATATAAATCGTAACTTTGACTTGAGGTTTGCCACTGAACTTGCTGTTTTCAAGGTCGACTCATTGTTCCCACCTTTATTTCTTCAGACTAGTTGAGAGATTCCGCCACTTGTAAATTTGTCGAGTCACGTTGTCACATGCTTATGTATTTTCAAAGATTTCATCCTGTAAGGAGAATCAATCTATGCTGGAAAACCGAGAAGCACTCTGCATTTGTTTCGTACTTTTTGGGATTAATCGGCAGTGCCCATCTCATGAAACACAGAGTTCCGAACTCGTGGCCTTCCGGTAAGTGGTTGAACAATTAGACGTTTGGCCATGAGTGGCTGATCAATAGTGTGATTGGTTCTCACTTCGGCAGAACATAGCGCAACATCACGTGATCACATATGAACTGGCTCTTCGAATGACGATTTGTCAGATGGAAGTTCCACTCATCTTAGGAAATTATTTGTTCTCTGAGTCACTTATGGATTGATGGTAGTATGAGGAGTAAAATGACCAGATCTCCTCAAACTACCACGAAGCTTATTGATTTATTGATTTGTCCTGGTTCGCGTTCATGAGTAACACGTACCGGAGGCTGAAAAGCCTGACGGATCTGGATTGATGTGCATCGTAGATGGACTGGAGGTCAGTATCAATGACATCCGGTTGGATAATAGACAACTAGTGATCGTCCGTCAGTCTTGGCGACGGGATGGAAAAGTACATAACAAGTTCGTCTTCCAACTTTCGTAAAACATGTTTGAACAATTGGCATCGTAGATGGACTGGAGGTCAGTATCAACGATGTCCAGTTGGATAGTAGACAATAAGTTATCTTCGTCAGTCTTGGCGACGGGCTGGAAACGTACATAACAAGTTCATCTTCCAACTTTCGTAAAACATGTTTAAACAATTAACAAATGCATGAAGCCAGTTTTGATGCAAAGCGATAGTGACATTGGACGAATTCGTTATTGGTTTTATCGACCCAAGTTATTCAGAGTATAATCTTCATGAACCACTGGTATATCTCCGCCTTGTGGCGGTCATGTGGCGAATACATCTTGGACAAGTTGAAGCCTGGTTCTGAGCTTAACCTTAGACCTAGAACATGAGACTTTCTTCGCTGCAGGGGTGCCACGGACGCCCAGATTCCTCGCATCCCATAAGGTAAATGAGTCTAAATACCTGGGCTTGTGAACCGCTTTAAAACTGGGATCTGCTGGGATGAATTCGGATTTTGGTATTTCGTCTGTTTTCACTGAAATAATCATTGATTACTCGGTCGATGGCTGACTGGACGCCTCATCATTTGATTGGATCCGATCTTCTGGCGCAATCGGATCGCGTTAGTCGGATAGGCTTACTTTGAGTTCCTTTAAGTAATATTACAAATTATGTGGCATGACGGCCAACTCAGTAAAAGGTGATGTGATAGTCTGGAGGTCGCATAAACTGCGGGTGGTGTTTCAACACTCAACACTGAGTCTTGTTGTCTTCAGTGGAATGAGTAGCTCAGGTGCTCAAGTGTCGGATGGCGGTAATCTAATCGAGCAAGAGTTTTTAAGTAATTTTGATACTTCCTAGAGAAAGTGGGTGTCTCAACAGACGATACACATTGACTTGTTACCTTGATTTGTGGTTGATAGTTTGTCAATCTGAAAAAAGGGTAAAACCGCTGTACAGTGCTCCTAGACTCTTTAGCTTAGAGTGGATTCTTTGACAGGACGAAATTCCAGTTGAAAGTTAATTTTCTATGCTGATTTATCCCCAGGCGATGGCCACAGAAACACGAATTGTCGTGGAATTTACTCACTTGACTTTCTCCTTCTTGCTACGCATGACCTTTCTGGAGAAGACTCACTCTCAGATTTATTGTACCTTTGGTTCGTTTATTCGGAGAAAGAGAAATTATTTAAGTAAAGGTGGCTCTTTCGTTATTTCTAGGTAAAAATACAGAGCAAATCAAAAGTACGGGTGAAAGTTAATCCGGGAAAAGTCGATAGTCTATATATAGCACCAATACAACTGCCCCGACTGTGATCAGTCACGTGAGCTTGACAAATGCTTGTCCAGTCATATGATACTCAAGATCTCTATGTAAAGTTACTGTACACAAAGTTTAGGCTTAAAAATACTGATTTCCAAAGGAAGAAGCTTGGATCCCAAGAACCGTTGGCCCTTGATTTTTGCTTCAAAGATTGTCCTCAAACCGTCAACTGTGTGGAGAAGGCTGGATGAAACGGAACTGTTTGCCTTGAGCTGTTGACCTCTCAGATGCGCGGATGTTATCTGCCCAGATATGCGCGTTGACAGTCTCCTCGTTGTTTGACCGATTTAGCTATCTCCCTACACTGAAGTAGTTCGACAAGCAAATTAGTGCGATGGCGAGATGTCCTGTGATAGCTAAATTCTGACGTGCAGTATAAAATGCTTCTGTAGTTTGCCATGACTCTTCCTGGCTGGCGACTTTGTAGAGAAATTTACATCAAACAAGGTCCAATTTCTCTGTTTAAATGTTCTTTGATCAAACTGTTATCCCTCTACTATACAGATAGTTAACAAAATTCCGTTCGACTTGGTGGAAAGCACTTAGTTGCCGATTAAGTTGGTCTATACGGGAGACTAAACTGGGATTCAGCTGGACAGCACATGACCGCGCTGGCCCTGTTTGGGGGACCACTAGATATTTCCTTGTTCGTCTTTTGAAAGTTTGTGGTAGTGAAGTAAAGGTTAGGGCTAACTGAAACCCCTGGAGGGGGGAGGGGGGACTATCTGATAGGCCCGAATCAGGTCCGAACCAGCAGTGGCTTGACTAAGAGCTTTCGGGACACCTAGGAGCAGTGCGTTCTGGTCAGAAAGCAGCTAGAGATGTCTACCTTACGAGAACCTTACGCATATAAATTACCTTCCCGTCCAGGCAGTCCAGAGTGTAGGACCTCTGAGAGCACCATTCTGCACAAACTAGGGATTGACTACAGTTATGTAATCCACCAAGCTTTCAAAAAGGAAACAATTCACTAGGTTGCTGAAAACAATTTAACAGCTGGAGCTTTCATTAGTCGAATATGCTCAATTCATTAAAATTGGAAATGCTATGCAGATTCGGCCAGCAAATCGAGAAAAACATTTGTTCTGCCTATCCTATAGCAAAATGTTCTTAATTTAGTAAAGTAATTTCTTCATCAAAGGGTCACTTGAAGAGAAGCCAGTTTTTGAGCGAGTCCACTTCTTCCGTATTTCACTCTCCAATCCCCTAAAGGCGAGGCCTATGTGGCTATTAGCAGGAAGACACAAAGAAAACTACTGAAAACTACTAAAGACCGGTTTCGCCCTTCTTGGGGCTCATCAGGTGAGCGCAGTCCCCGAGTTTCCGTCAACCTTGTGTCCTACCAAATGGGACTGATTTCGACGAAACTCGGGGACTGCGCTTACCTGATGAGCCCCAAGAAGGGCGAAACCGGTCTTTAGTAGTTTTCAGTAGTTTTCTTTGTGTCTTCCTGCTAATAGCCACATAGGCCTCGCCTTTAGGGGATTGAAGAGTGAAATACGGAAGAAGTGGACTCGCTCAAAAACTGGCTTCTCTTCAAGTGACCCTTTGATGAAGAAATTACTTTACTAAATTAAGAACATTTTGCTATAGGATAGGCAGAACAAATGTTTTTCTCGATTTGCTGGCCGAATCTGCATAGCATTTCCAATTTTAATGAATTGAGCATATTCGACTAATGAAAGCTCCAATTAGCCAACGATTCGTTTGCAACTCTTGTTCGAATTAATTAGGGTGGAGAATTTCACAAGTCATTTAGCTAGTTACTCTCAAACTCTTGGTGTGATAGAATCGTACTAAACTGTATTCGTATAATTAAGGTGGCTAGTTATTACGGGGTTAAAATATATTTCATCCTGTGAGGAAAAACTACCTATGCGGAAAATCCAAAAAGCTTCCTACGGAAATGCGCGTTCCACGAAACTAGCAGGGAGTCTCGAATCTGCGACATCCCGATCGATCGGAGCGACTGACTGGCAGAGTGACTCACTCGCCCTACTAGTAATTAGCTTGATCACAGATTCTCCATCTTTGGGTAACTAGGCATCATTAACGTCAGATTTCATGATACGGTGATCGATTTGGACTTATGAGGTTTTCCTCTTATCATGCGATAGGCATTTCTTGAAGAAAGACGAATTTTCGATAAACCGCCAGGCCAGTCAGTTAAATTCGTCCCGTTGTGCGTGCAAGTTTGTTCTAGGAGGATACACAAGTGTGCTGAAAACTATTCGATAGTCCACAACCGGTTTCATCCTTCTTGGGACTAATCAGGTAGGCAGAATTTCAGTAGGTGGAATAACATAAACAAGAGATTCAGTTGAATCTCTCGTGAAAACCAAATTGATTTGCAAATTAGTGTATTTCTCAAAAAAAGTGCAATTTGGGTTCAAGTAGATCAGAAGGTTGACGGAAACTCGGGGACTGCGCCTACCTGATGAGCCCCAAGAAGGACGAAACCGGTCGTGGGCTGTTGAAGAGTTTTCAGCAATCTTTTGAGTAGATTTTCTTATGAAAATATACTGCGATATCTCGAATACCAAGCCAACTGAAACATGAGGCGGCCTGTGTGCAGCACATTCAGTTGTAGAATACCATAAACGAGAGATTCAGTTGAGTCTCTCGTGAAAACCAAATTGATTTGCAAATTAGTCTATTTCTTCCAGGAGATTTAGACCTAGAGACAACTAAAATGGTAGAAGATTTGCCCGTGTATCCAGATACTTTGCGTGCCATAATTTCATCAGCCATGTCTTGATTGCTTTTGCAACAATTCAGGTAACACTGTGGTTTCAACAGTCGTCCTCCTGTCCTGGCGTAATTAATCTGGTGAGTCGGTTGTTGATCAATAATTCGGCCAAAGTTGTCTTGGTCGAATCGAGGTCTGCAGACCTGAATAGTGAGCTCACATCAAATGAGACCATTATTTCGTGTTTTACGTGTTTCATTTTCTACAAAAATTGTCCCGCATTGTTGATTGAGTGTTGAGACCCACTGATGAGATGCTTCAATCTTTTCCATAGTTCTTTCGAAAGATTGTAGGTCGCTGCTCCAGGAAGTGATACAATTGGCAGGGGAGGTATTGATCCTTTGTTTACCTTCGGGAGTCCGTAGAAGCGGGAACTGGCCAAATCACGAGCTCCCATTCTCCAATATTCCTCTTTTGTAATCTTGTGGAGATCTTGAAGTTGCTTTAAGTTCTTATTCATTTAGTTTGCTAGCTGCTTGCTTTTGTCGCGTTCTAACCGGCGGTACGTAGTTGTATCGTTAAGTAGTGCCTTTGCTTTATCGACGTAGTCCGGTTAGTCCATGATCACCTTTAGGTGTCCCTTGTTTGCCGGTAGAATCACGATGTTTTCATCCTTCTTCAACTTGTTCGTTGCTTCTTTTTCTTTGGCACGTTGAGTGGTTTGTTACGTGTGATGGCTGGGACGACAGTTTGGCGAAGTTGCTGCTGCGCGTTTTCATCGAGTCCAACAGACTTCATTGCTGCTTCCAGGCTGGCTAAATACTCCAGGTTTGTCCGGTCTTTGAAGTTGAAATTAAGCTCTTTGACGAGAACGTTTTCTTCAGCTTCCGTCAGTTGCTTTTTGGATAGATTTCTTATCCAGGCTTCATTGTGATTGCTTTCGCACTCCTGGTTCCTAATCAGTCTTGAGAATTGCCATCAAGATGATGTTTTTAGCAGTGGATGCAACTGTTCGTTGCATCGCCATGCTGATTTGCTTCATGAGATCTGGTCCTATTGTCCTCAAGAAGACCTCTCTATGTTCGTTGGCTATTTTCTCGTATTTCCTAGTGCGGTTGTGAGCGTCTGTAATCATTCATCGACCATTCTGTGTAGCCATTCTGTGTAGCTTGTGGATGGTTTATTGGCGGTCGGTAGGTTACACTACGTGTGAGGACGCATTTCCGCAGGCATTCATGGAGGAATTAGAGATGCTGTAGTGTGGAAGTTTGTGGGCAAGCGAGTCTCCTATTGAGCGTTTCTTGTGCCTTGGTTGATTGCTCTTCCAACAATTCAGGTATCATTCATATTCACATCACTCTCGTTTGAACAGTTATCATCCTGTGCTAGCGTAATTAACCTGGTGGGTCCAGATCAAAGAATGGAGGCATGTGACTCGAGTTTTGCTCTTCCTATAGTTCATCAGCAGTGCATATCCAATGGCCGTACTGGGGGCTGTGAACTCCGTATACCTGACATGCGAGGTGAGCGTGTTACCGCTACTCCATCAACGCACGCTGGACGAATCCGAATTTTCGAGTCTGAACGGGCCAACGTGTTCAAACTTGAGGGACAGTTACTGGGCCGCGTTTCGATGATGAGTCGAGGACACCGATCACATCGCTCAAGCGTGAACAAGTTCGCCTGTTCAGATGTAAAAATTCAGATTCGTCCAACGTCCGTTGGTGGAGTAGTGGTCACACGTCCGCCGCGCATGCCAGATGTCCGGGGTTCGAATCCCGGCACGGCCATTGGATATGAACTGCTGATTCGCTCTAATAAGAGCGAATCTCCAGTCCAGTGCTTCCCATTCCACCCCCCCCCCCAAGTCGTTTAGCGTGGAGGCACCAGGACGACTGTTCAAACAAGTGATGTGAATATGAGCAGTACATATCCCGCAAACCCCACGAGAAGTATTCCAATTATCTCCTTTCAACTTCCAACGCTCGCAACATCGGCAGGACGTCATTTCAGAGAAGTCGTGATTATTCGTAGCTGTGCTGACGCAACATGTGTGAACAGAGGCATTCAAGCCGGGGCACTTGGGAAGACACATATCGAATTTGATGGGCGCCAGTTGGAGGTGTCTTAAGAACCTCAACAAAAGGATGGTCAAGTCTGAAACATGACACGGCCTGTTACAACACATCCAGTTGCTTAAAAACATCATAAACGAGAGATTCGGCTGGATTCCAGGTGAGAAAGCTGTTCTCATCTGCCAGTTTCTTGTGGTCGGGGGGTGGGTTTTTCCCAGAGGCCTCTTGGAAGCAGCTCACCAATACAGAAGCTCTGAACCACTACTCGCCATGGTTATGCCTTCTTTGGAACCCACTACCTGCCCTGGTAAATCTTCGTTTAACACTTGCCTTTCTGACGAGAGACCACATTCCCTCGGAACACATAGAGCTTCATCTAGTTTAAAGCACAGGTCACACCACTGTGCAAACCATTTCACATCTGCTACCCGTCAAATCCAGGAAAACTGACAAAGCACCATGTATCCTACTGCATTCACCACTACACATGTTGCGGCAACACCAAAAACGAAGGGGAAGTACCGCCCATTGGTGAAGCGCTTAGCGATGTGTATGTAATACGAGTGACTATTAACTTTTTACACGTCCCCTCTACGTACATCCACCAATGCAAAACTTCGTCGAGATCCTAAGAACTGACAGTCTGTTACCACTGGACATCAGTGTGTTCGGGCATCACTTCGAGTCAAGTTCCCCTTCAAAAGCGGTCAGTAATAGTGGACCTTGACACTACGGGCTCAGCTTGTAGCCAATCTGAAAGGAAACTAATCCTCCAAAAGGAACCAGATAGAGAATGGGGAATCTGTTCACTCTTAAGTGACGGAGTGAGTTCTTACATGCTCCCCCCCTCTCGGCTGAGCCGACGTGTGAAATAAAGCCTGAGCTAAACTGCACTAAAAGCTCGTCCGTGACAGATTGCTTAAAGGTGGCAAAGGAAGAATCGTGGGAACCAAGGAGGCCTTAGTCCCAAGACCGTCTGCTGCTGAAACTAGTGTTCCCAAGACGATAGCTGGTTCCATGGATGAGCCTACAGGAAGGGCAGAGCCAGGATGGAAAGCACACTACTTCATGCCTGTTGAAGGAAACGCCGCTGTGGTGCCTCCAACATAAAGGCCTCTTGTAAGGAGTTCCTTCAACTTGCGGATCGATTTAATATTGCTCATAGATAGCCTGTTTGAATTTGGGTCAAAAATCTACGAGAAACCTGTGCTGATTAGAATAAGCCCTGTTCGTTGTGAAAGTCAGCGTGATTAACGCCCTGTACGAATACCGTGTGTGCGTGAGTCAACCGTTCTTGATATGCACACTCTCTCTGGGAAATTAGAGCAAATCAGGCGTATCCCTTCCATACGCATATGTGTGCAGGGGGCTGTCTTTGGTTTGAAACGGCTTCAGGTAAGATGGTGCTTTCTAGGAAGTATCAACCTGCTGAAAGAGACAGTTTTTCTGTGAGTAACAGTGAGCTAGTGTCAATACGATATCCTTGTGCCGACTGACCATACACAACTAACCGGAGTGCCGGTCACCACTGCGGCCGCTATCTCAGCGTTTCGTGCACTCTTCTCCACGACAGA
>NW_008751759.1:819975-832782 GCF_000715545.1 Opisthorchis viverrini
AAGCCCTGTTCGTTGTGAAAGTCAGCGTGATTAACGCCCTGTACGAATACCGCGTGTCCGTGAGTCAACCGTTCTTGATATGCACACTCTCTCTGGGAAATTAGAGCAAATCAGGCGTATCCCTTCCATACGCATATGTGTGCGGCTGGCTGTCTTTGGTTTGAAACGGCTTCAGGTAGGATGGTGCTTTCTAGGAAGTATCAACCTGCTGAAAGAGACAGTTTTTCTGTAACAGTGAGCTGAAAGAGACAGTTTTTCTGTGAGTAACAGTGAGCTAGTGTCAATACGATATCCTTGTGCCGACTGACCATACACAACTAACCGGAGTGCCGGTCACCACTGCGGCCGCTATCTCAGCGTTTCGTGCACTCTTCTCCACGACAGATCACTTCTTTTCTCTGGTCCTATCGGATCGTCCTTAAGGTGCGAGTTCCTTCAATCGACAGCTCATGTCATCTCAGTCAATTGTCGTTGAACAAGTTGAACTTTTACAGATTGTAGGCACTTGCATAAAATGCGGAATTCACATTAGGCTGTTTGGTCGTTTCGGACTTTGCCAGACGCAGTAATCACGCCATTCTGCTCCGCTAGACTTATGTATTGGATACGTCCCGCTTTCGCCTGTGGAAGAACAGCACAACTGAATTGGCTGTTGAAAGTCCGGGGCCCAACCATCTGATGATGAGCGCCATTCGAGGTTATAATCAAGCCCATTGTTCAATACCTCTTTGGTATGGCTCACCAGGGTGCACGCACAAGTGCACATGAACTATTCAACCGAGTTTGGTTTGGCAAACAATCTGACTACTCACGAGTAGTTAGGCAGTATGCACAAAGTGTTAAGTGTACAGGTGGTAGAATGCAGTCGTGTGAACTTTATAGAACAAGGGCTAATTAATCAGTCATTCAAACATTCTCCATTTTACTACGTAACGAGCAGCATAGGTACTTAATCAGAGAAGCCCAGCCCCAGAAGCAGTGAATCGATCTCTTCTTGGTAGTGACGTCACGTTGGGACCAGATTTCCACATCCGATGAGATAACAAAATTGTGAAAGTTTTCAACTAATATCTATATAATTTTTCTCATTATTGATTAGAAACCTCTTTGAACTGACGAACAATCTGGATAACATCAAGGTGAGATCTCGGAAACAATTTTCCTACAGACTTTGGTACACTGTTTACCAGTGTATGTGTCCATGAGAAAGTTGACTATTTATCTTCCGTTCACTCACTAGTGATTTTCAACCAAATTCAAATCAGTCAATCGATTCGAATCAATCAATTCAACTTCCCGGGTGTAAACAAGCCAATGACACTGCTATGGGAAGTTCTTTGGGCCTAACATTATCACATATCTTCATGGGGATGAGTGATTAAAGGTTGTTAATGTAGTTTCCAAACCTATGTTGATGACATTTCCGATGTTGCTGACTTACAGGATTTCCAGTTCTCCTTGGACACATTCAACTCTACTGACCCCAGCATCCGTGTTACATCTGAGTGTGAATCGAATGTCTCCGTTTATCGTATACATTTAGTTGTAAACGTAAGGACTTAGTGGGTAATGGCACCGGTCCGTCCGTAGTCCAAACCCGACCTTTGCTTCTCCTGTCTAGGTTCGATCAAACTGACGGTATCTCGTCACTCGTACTTCCTTCGGGTGGTATATCAGCTAGGCACCAAAAGGGTGCTCTAGTTGAACCAAAACTGCGGACGGGTTCCTGCAATGTTCTGTCTAGTATGAGAACATGTTCAAACGGTCAGCCTAATGACAGTTATCGACAACCCAATAACTCATAAATAAGGGCCGGTGAAGACGTTTTGCTATAAAGCGAGGATACTATGCAGAGGAAGAGAAAGAACGGCTATCCAGAGCACTGAAAAGAGATTCACTTTGGAATCGGAGCTCAACCAGCCGCGGTTCGACCACGAGGAGACAACTGGACAGTCCTTTAGCCTATAACCAATCATTTGAGCTTCGTCTTTTATACCGCCTCTGAAAGCGACTATTAGAGGGTCTACTCTGCACAACAGTGTTCCTAGACACTCGAACACGTGTGCCTCACATGTAGTCTACAAGTTCTGCCCCAGATGCGCAGACGTCTAAATTGGCAAGACAGGCAGATGTCCAATGGAACGTGTGCCAGAAAACACTCTAGATTATGAAATCCGGACCTCATCATGACAAACGTTGGCTTGCCAGCCAGATCTGTGCTAGATACTGCCCACGGATGGCTCAAGTGGTTAGAGTGCGAATTTACTGACCGGAAGGTCCGTGGTTCGAACCCGACCTCTGCTTCTCGACTTCCCCTGTCTAGGCTTGGGCAACCTGACAGTATCCCAGCCCTCGTGCTTCTTTTGGGTGGCATGGCAGCTAAGCACCGGAAGAATGTTACAGTTGTACAATTTATTTTTTCAAATTTTGTCTACTGCCCACCGAACTGACTGGACCGACCGCATCCTGTCACAAAGCACCATTCCCAAGATCTTAGCGGTGGTCAAAGCGTTACTGATCGAATCTGACCGGTCTCACTCGACGGAATATCAGTGGCTCACTCTGAATGATCGGCCAACACTGTGGTATTAATGTGAACCACTTTGATGAGACTGGACGCACGGTGAGACAATCTACGTTGTGCTTGCATTAACTTGGCCCTCTTGACATCGAATCCATATAGAAAAATTTATTTTCTCATGGCTTCTCATGGTCAATGCTTTAGTAAAATTACAAATTAGACAAGATTTCCATTACATCAGCCAAACACACCATTTTTCAGATATTCAATCATGAAGGGTGGATGATTGGCGTTGGGTATCCGTGGAGAAAGCGCATCTTATGATACTTCAGAAGGTGGCTCCCATCTAGACACCTCTTGATGCCCGACCGTCTTGAAACATGTACAAGGTTCCCTTCACGGTCAATAACGACTATCGCGGATTGAGCAGGATTTTGGTGATCTTTCCAGTTGATCTTTGCACCCATGGGAAATAGTCGGTCTCTCCGATCAGCCTTCTTCTGTTTGGTGCATTCCCGAGGACCCTGAGCGACAGTTATCCAACAGATTGAGGACTTCTGGTGAGTGGAGGAAAGTTGACGGGGTCAAGTAAATCTGCGCTAAAAAGCCGAAGGCATTGTATTGCTGTTTCATCCTTATTGGGAAGCATCAGCAGTGCGATTCTCACAAACTTCCAGTGGGGATTTCGAAGCATGCGACCTTCCGACCGGTGGTTGAACACTTGACAGGTTGCGCAGTTGCAGAAATCCCATCACTAGGTCACGTATTGACTAGCTCCTCCGGTGATAACTTCCCAGAATGTATAGACTTGGTACACTACTCATAAGGTTGCTGAAAACTTTTCGACAACCCACGACCGGTTCCGTCCTTCTTGGGGCACATCAGGTAGGCGCAGTCCCCGAGTTTCCGTCAACCTAATGTTCTACTTGAAACCAAATTGCACGAACTTAGCGAAATACACTCATTTGAAAACTAATTTGGTTTTGACGGGAGACTCACCTGGAACTCAGCTGAATTTTTCGTTTATATTGTCCCTAAGCACCAGGCCGCCCCATGTTTCAGTTCCTACGATATTCGAGATATTGCCAATCATGCACATTCGTAATGCACTACTCATAAGGTTGCTGAAAATTCTTCCACCGGTTTCGCCCTCCTTAGAGCTGATCTGGTAGTCACAATCGTCGAGTTTCCGTCAACCTTATGTTTTATTTGAATTATAAAAAGAAATTCAGCTGGGTTCCAGGCGAGTGTCTCATAAAACCAAATTCGTTTGCAAGTGAGTGTTTTACGCTAATTCACAGAATGTAGTTACACTCGTTTTGAGAGATTAGTCTACTTCCAGGCTAATTACTGAGTAGTACTCAGTGCTTAAGCAAGATTGGAGCATCTAGCCGGCTATTCCGGTTTCACTTTCCACCTGCGTTGCCCGTGCTGTACGAACAGAGGTGACTGAACTGAAGAACGGCTGACCCCAAGAAGTCCAACAACCGGAAGGTAGAAATACCTAGACTGAGCAGGATCCTTTGCTTGGTACCATAATCTGCCGTGTCACAGGGATAACTGCGTGTTGACAGCTTCCTTCTTGCACAGATCACAGTGGTCCATCGCCGATGAAAATATCAGTTCATCAGGTTGGTCGTTGGTATGTTTTCAAGGCCTGTCGCTGCGGTTCCGGAAGTCTCACCAAGAAGCGTTCTGGTCGGCTTTGTAGACCACGTGCATTTTGACGCCCATCAGAACATCAACCAGAGCATCTTAGTGGATTATCATCTACATACCTCTGTATTATATTTTATCTCAGAGCACACTCATCCACATAGCGGAACCAGTAAGTTTTTCACCTATAACAGTTTCCGAGTACTAGAATCTTGTCGATTCTTAACGTTACTCGTTTCGTGATGCACTGCGAGCTCATGTTCTACTAAATTCTGACCAGTTTAAAGATTATAGGCCTCTTGTTATACCCCTAAGGGGTCTTGTGTTGTGAGTTTGTGTACTTTTATGGAACCCAAAACCACCCTAGGGCCGACGCAAATCTTGGCTGGGAAACCCCAGATTCCGAGTGTCTTTTTTTCCTGTGGGAAACCTGTTTTCAAATTATGATGTAATCTCTGTTGATTAGATGAAATATACACGGCTTATCAATGCTGAATGAGGCAGACAACGTTCGCCAACTAGCGTCCTCAGAATTGTAACCCAGGAAGTCATCTGACGAACAAATCGCACCAAAGTTTGGCGCACAGTATTCGCACAATGGAATTGAATTTTAGAAAGCTGTGACGTGTCCCTGAATGACTAAAGTAACTGGGAAATTGACTTTAGAATACCAGTCCAAACTTTTGAGCCTCATTTTGGGCATCCCGGGGTCACAGCAATGCTGGGAAATTATTTCACCAAACTTTTCCGCCAGATGTATGATAGCTTCAGTGGACAATGAAATTTGGTGAGCTGAAAAAATATGGGCGTATAATAGGATGGTTTTTAGTTTGAGCAACAAAATGCAACATTTTGGCGCAATAAGTTTTACTCCACTTGTAAACGTCTTACAGCTAAGAGCATTGTGCGGCTAATGGTCCCCTAAAGCTTTCAGATAAACGTCACATCCACTGTCATATTCACGTCACATTCATTGTCTTTTCGGTAAACAGGCAATTAAACTGCCCTGAAACTGGAGAAGGGTTCTATTGAAACGACGGTGGTGGAGCTGCCCATCACTTTCCAAGACCCCTAAAAGAATAGCGTCAGATTTTGTTCCTTCGGCCGGATGACTATCCCTTTCAAACGAATGCTGTACATGTGTCCTTCGTATCTCGCAGAGACCTACGAGCAATCGGGGAATTAGCAAACAGATTCTAGGCGTTCATGGCGCCACCTGATTGGCGGATCGGTAAATCGACACAACCAGGGTCGTCACTGGATCGTCACTTCAGGTATCCAGGCATCCAACTATTCACACCTCTCAAGGTCAAACGTGACAAACCATGCGCTGGCGATGTACGGAGTTCATATACCGTGTGGATCATGTGCGCCTGCAAAATGCACAGTCGGTGATCGTCAGTGAACCCCAACTGCCCCCCACATCTTGGTCGTTCCTTCGTTCTCGAATCGTCAGAATAATCCATTTACGTTTTTCTTTCTATTCGGTCTGGAAGCCGAGTTGGAAGTTTACGCATTAGATTGATCACTCGGAGTTTCCCCCCAGTAGACGTTTACGGAAAGATCAGGTTTGTGTGTAGCTATGTAGCCTTGACGGAAATTTGGAGGTGGAATACCGCATTCTACGTTCAGCGTGTGTGTGTGTGTATTTGAACTGGGGCGCAGGAAAAACAGGGTTCTGTGACTTCTACGACACTATAAACCATATACGGATAAGTGTGGACGCCCTTATCAGTGAACCTCCAGGATTCTAGACCAAAATGAACGCTCTTCGACTCCTGTTTGAGGATTATGGCCATGATTGTCAAAAGACCAAGGCTGGTCAGCTCGATAGAGCGGTGAATAGGAGATTAGGCTAACCATCTTTGAACACACGCGGTATTATTCCCATAAGACTATGTGAATAACCTTTTGCAGGAAAGGTCCCCGTATCAGATACATTAGGCAGTATGTAGTGGGCCGGAATTTTCCTCACCAGTTCACAGTATGAAAGAGATTACGAAACGTTTGGGTGCTGTCGGTGATGGGGACCACGTGATCCTGACTGCGCCTCGTTGGAAGAGCTGAAATATGTGGATGCCAACCGATGTCAGTGGTGATTTTGTTGCCAGTTTTTATCCAGGTTACCCAAATGAGTGTCTGCACGTGTAGGCACCTCGAAATGATTGTATTAGGGTAGCTGTAAGTCTCCTGTGTCCACTTCACAAGAAAGTTTTCAAATAAATCATGGTTGAACGGCAGCGAAGCATCAGCGTTGAAAACTGATGTCAATGATGATGATGATGATGATGATGATGATGATGATGATGATGATGATGATGATGATGATGATGATGATGCTGATGAAGATAATGATGATGATGATGATAATGATGATGGTAATGGTGATGAGGATGTTGATGATGGTGGTGTCGATGATGATGATAATAATAATTATGTTGATGATGATGGTGATGTTGATGATGATGACGATGATGGTGATGATGGTGATGATGTATCCACTATGCAACAGAGCTTGCAAGGGGAACAAGTTAAATCTATCTTCCAGCTAGCCTAGCATCTTAAGAGATAACATATGCTCTCTAAGTGCTACATAAACGCACGCAGGTAGCGAGCGAGTACCGAGCCCATTGCGCTGTATCCACTATGCAACAGAGCTTGCAAGGAGAACAAGGTAAATCTATCTTCCAGCTAGCCTAGCACGTTAAGAGATAACATATGCTCTCTAAATGCTATATAAACGCACGCAGGTAGGGAGCGAGTACCCAGCCCATTGGGAACTGATGAAATCTCCTCATGTGGTGGGAAAATGCTTCCAAGTTAATTGCCAGACTAGGAGAGCAGGTCAGATTGGTCATCCGCTCAAAACCATTGAAGGGGCTTCCAATTCGTTTCCTAAATATTGTCACGAGTTTTCTGTCTCCTAGGAGGAACAGTTCGAGTCAAATAGTCATTGTAAGCAAACGTAAGTCTATGGTTTCCCAAAAAGATCAAAGCGAAGTAGGCGCAGAAAATTCTACTCATGGTGTACAGGGAAAGGTGGTACATGTCTCCGTCGCCTGAGAAAGCCCATCCTTGACGAGTTAAGAGCACCCACTTCAACAACTTTCGTCAAGATCGACCTAACTCCGGTTTGGGAACCGCGGACAACCCTGAGCGCGGAGTGATTGTATGGAGTGAAAATAAGCAGAAGTATGGTGGGGATGATTGCTCCGTCGTCATCATCTCAGCCCGATGCGTCATCGATTTTGATGTTGATTTATTGATTCATTTTACATCGAGGGTTTTCGTTTCCTTAATCCGCCAAGACCGTTGTTGGACTGGGGATTCCCGAGGTCACAGTCTACTCACGATAATTTTATGTTTGGTATATGGCTTTGGGTGTACATCTTTGCCACTGAATCGCACCCCAGACCCAGTATGACGGACTCTTTCCACCTGATGTGTGAGTCTTGACTGTGCTAGCGCTTACCGTGCCTTGAAAAGCATTCAACATTGTTTTTCTCCTACGTCGGAAATCGTTTCATCTGACTGAAACTATTTGTCGCACGCCTTCGAATGGCCAGTTTCCTTCTTTTTTCCCACAATGCTATCCAGTTTATCATTATACATGTATCACTCGCATTCATGTTAAAATTCAAAAACAGACGATCGTGTAAATCGGACTGCTTTATTGTGAATAGTTTTCCCATACGGGGTTGACAGTTTACGGGGGATTAAGGAAAGAATAACTCGGGCGGGTTACCGCTTTATCCGTTCTTCCCTTAGCAAAAACAAAACAGTGAGGTTGATAAATGGAAAAATAGCCAGTGCCCACAGCAATCGCGGTTGGTGTGTTAACCTTTTTAAGGCATCTGATGAAGCTAGATTGGATAGAATGGAAAGGCGGGAATTTGAAATTTGAATTGTACTGTATGCGGTGTTGAATTCACAGTTGCATGGAACTATTAGACAACTACATGACCATACGATTTGAATTCGCCGGCTGAGTGGTGAGTGACTGAGTGTCAAGGTGCGGGCTGATCACGTGTTGAACAGCCGCTCGTGGGCGAAAGTTCAAGTCTTCAACTACTTGCCTCGTGGGTTCAAATCTCCCTCTTGACGACTTCTGATAAAGATGAAACTGCGGTACAGTGCTTCGTGGCTTGATTTCACTTACATCAAGAAATCTTAATGGAAAAAATGAGACAATCATTTTTTTCAAATCACTTGGATTCTGTCCGCCATATGTGGCGATCCCTACCGGAGGTAGAGAACTAGGATTAAAAGGGCTGTTGACGCCTCTAAAATGAAGATTACTATTATGGAAGACGGTCTCCTTCATGCAATCTTAGCACCTCGAACCCCGGTCTGAATAGCCGATTAACAGCTTGGTGCGCTTGACCAAACGAGAAAAGTCAATAAACGTGCGAATCGGCTGCTCTATTGATCACTGTCGCCTACAAGTGGTCAAAAGTGATCCTAAGAATACAACTCATCTGTCAAGGACGAGTGAAGAACAACCAATGAAATCTGCCTCAACAACGAACGAAAACGGTTATTCAATTGGCTGTTATATAGTCCCGTTACGTTCTCCTGTTGGTTCTCCTAATAATTACTCTTGGCGAAAAATCGATACTATATTTCGACAGAAGACAGGAATACCTAGTACTCGGCACGAGAACGAACACTCAACAAACTTGAAGGATTGCTTCATAGAACTTTTTCTAGGGCTCAAATTTCCAAGTAGATGACTGTAATTAATGTCTATCGACGAGGAATGTTGCGTAACCAACATGGACGCGTTGGAATGAAACTCGATTGGGTGGCTATCGAAATGATCCAGCTAATGAAAGTCGTAAATACGGCTGTTTAAAAATGCAGTGTCTTTCGGATTGGATACATCCTATAACAACCCTCTGTCCCGTCAACTTTGTATTCACTGATTAATTAATGAAACTTCATAGAATTCGCAAGAACAAACCTTCCGTGCGATTTTGAATTCGAACCGCAGGCCGAATCGATTCATGGTGCTTTTTTCTAATTTGAGTGTGCGTCCGTAATCCGGGCCGTGGACTGCATTTCCGTTCTATCCGGGATCAACTGTTGGAATGCACACAGCTACAGACTACCTTCCTCTATGTGTTCTCTTCGGCAACTGACAGTGGATACTTTCATGGGAAATGACTGTACCACTTTTAGCCTGTTAACATTCTCCCAACGTCCAGTGTAGATACTCTTTGTGGTACATCACCCATGCGACGGTGCGCAAAGCGTGTCTTATCGCCATAAATGTTTAAAGAAGTAAAGTGAACTCCAGTTTAAGCACTGAATCTTCATGACTTTATCTGGCCCCAATATCGATCGTTTTGGTCCCCTTGAGACACTCGACAGTTTGGATATACCAATAAATGCTATCCAAGGTTTTACTTCCGGCATCGCAAATCCCCTCTTGTGTGCTGCATCGTCTTAACTGTGGTCCGCTTTCACAATGTTTTCGATGGATTTTCTGAAAGTTGGTCAGGTAATAGTCCATTGCCCTTTCAGTACCGCTCGCTAGCGCACGTGATTTCCAGTTTACTCGTGGCTGGTTGCAAACGAAACACATCACTCAAGCATGAAAACGTTTGCCCATTCAGACGTCATAATTCGGGCGCTTTCGGCGTGCGCTGGTTGAGGATCAGTAGTAATACGGTCGCTTACAGTGTAAGGTAAAGCATATATCATGTCATTTGTAACGCGATGATGAATGATACCATCTACTAGTTATCTTTAGCCGTCAGAACCAGCTATTGAGGCTCACAAAAACACAATAAACATAGTGGTTGGAAACTGGCTTGCAAAGTTGCCTCACCATGCGAGGATAGATCGTCAGTGTGTGGCTCCATTTCTACTTGCGTCCATAAAGTTTCTAAAGAACAGCTAATGTCCGCACCGCGATTGGTAATTTCTGAATTATCTTCAGCGTGATCTGATTGGACCTTTCGGATTTCGTTTTGAGTTGTGAGTTGATTATCTTGCATCTGGTTGGTTCTCCGCGTAGCTCCATTACGGTAGTTCTCTCCGTTTATTTCAATCGGTCCATTCCATTCTGCGTTGCGTTCCATGTCATCTAACTAGTTCGTTTGCTATTTCTGTTTGACTGTGCTCTTGACGGATCCATAAGTTACCTTCAGAAAGTTCATAAGGTCTTCGACTGAGGTACTGAGTTTGTTCTCACTCAACAGCACACTGGCAATGTCTCTTCAAGTAGAGACGAAAAGCCTGCAAGTGAATTTGCAAGTTCGGGGAACATATCGATTGCCACGTGATCAATGACTAATCCCGAGTGTATCACCAAACATGAGTCTATCAGGAATAGTGCGGTAGCAACATTACCGGACGAAATGTACTCACGTTTTATCGCAGGAACAGTGGGACATTGCGGACTTCATATCGTTTGTGATTCCCCATTTGGTTTCCCCCGATTTAATGACATAAGAGCACCTGTCGTGATAGCGACAACAGATGTCCGTTTGCTTTTCAGGCCCCAAAGGCTTATTTCTGTCTTCATCAGTGTCTGGAAAAAAGACATCATTGAACAAGCATTGACCAATATGGAGTGCTCATCGACTACTTTGTGATATTAGTGAAATCTGGCCACATTGATTGAGGGAGAGTGAAATATGTACTCAGCAAAATGTCCACAAACTGGGACTTTGATGATCCTGTTGTACGTACAAGAATCTGTTGTTATCAGGCTTTAGGAAGCCTTTGATACTTCATTATTCTAATCGTAAGTTGCGTGAAAAAGGCTTTCATGAGAAACCCTTGTATTCTCCGTCGGAAGGCAAAGGCTTTCATGAGAATCCCTTGTATTCTACGTCGGAAGGCGAGATGGGTCAGTAGTTAGGGCGCGAATTTACTGACCGAAAGGTTCGTGGTTCGAACGTAACTTCTGCCTCCCGACTTCCCCTCTCTAGGCTTGGGTAACCTGACAGTATCCCAGCCCTCGCGTTTCCTTCTGGGGGTATGACAGCTACACAACGAAATCACTGTGCAGGTGTTTCATCCCTACTCAAAATTGTCGGCAGTACGCATTTCATCAAACTCCGTTTGAGAGTTTCGAACATGCAATCTTTCGGCTAACGAGTTGAAAATTTGACCGTTCTGCCGTGAGCGGCTGATCAGCAGTGCGATTCGTTCTCAGTTACAGAGGATACAACGCCGTTAATCCTTCTATCACAGAGACCACATCACTTGGTCACGTGTTGAATAGCTCCCCAGATGGAAGTTTCACTCAGCTAATAAGTTCAGTCTTCCTTTGGTCTACTTATATACCAAGTCAGATCTTATTCGTTTTTATGAGCACTGTTCAACCCTGTAACTAAAATGGATTCAGCTCAGAGCGACTGATATATCAAATATGGTGTCGGTACGTTGGCTCCTACTATTTCAACAGTAACTAGTGGTTGTGGTGAGATAAACTGCCGAAAAATCTGTCGGCAATGTTCATTCAGTGCCGGGGAAAAAAACAAACTAGTACCATTCACATCCACATTACTCTCGTCTAAACGGTACGTCCTTTGCAGGACAAGGGGACGACTGTTCCAACCAGAATGATGTCGCAACCACCCACATTTAATCGAGAATTGCCTAACCGGTTTCAGGCGTCTCCAACCTGATTGAGAATTCCTGACAGGTACATCAATCGACCGACGGAAATAACGTATGATACTGGGTTGACTCACATCACTCAGGCTTGAACGTGTTTACCTGCTCAAACGTGAAAATTCAGGTGCGTGCAGTGTGCGCTTGTGGAGTAGTGGAAACACACTTGCCTAGCATGTCAGATAAACGACACTACCAAGCAAATGCTCTTCTGATGAGCGAATGTGTCCACTACTTCTCCCCTATGTTGTGGAACTGCGACAGGATACCGTTAAACGAAGGGTGAATTGAGCATGTAATAATGAGAGGAGTTTATTGGACATGGAGAAGGCATACTATCGAGAGGCAAGTCCCACCATGATAGAACGATTTCGCTCAGCCCATTGGTTGCTTCTTCGGCGATGAGAATTTCACCTTGCGGACACTTTGCTATAACACTAGGGATACAAAATGGTGTCTGCTGCGGAATCTATTTTCTGTTCAAGCTTACTTGGACCACAGTGATTTGTATTCGGCGTGCCGACAAGGCCAAACAATGTATCACTGATAACGGACCCCAGCTCGGATAACCAACGTTTTCCCCTTTGGGTAGTCCGTCGCGCGGATTTGGCTTCATGGAACAGGCGGCAAGCCAACAGGATAGATTTGACAGAATATATGTTGAATTCGTGAACTGTAATGTTCAGTCTGCAGGAAAAAATGGAGCCGTCAAGGAGAGAATTAGAGCTGGAACAGAAGGGGTAAGCTAACGATTGTATTATAGTTTCTTCTACATTACTGCATAGTCTAACAAATCAAATGAGAACGCAGAAATATCTTCGGAAGTCACGTGATAGAGCCGATCGCTTCAGAGGAGTCACATTCTTAGGGACCATTTATCCATACCTTTGTCCGCAGGTCTAAAGCTCACTCATCGTAACCAAAATATCCATCATCATCATTATCATCATCATCATCATCATCAACAACAACATCAGCAGCAGCAGCATCAGCATCAGCAT
>NW_008751759.1:833465-885286 GCF_000715545.1 Opisthorchis viverrini
AAGAACCGCGTACTTGTCGTACAGTGGTTGTAGCTACCACAGTTTCGTCCATCGATTATTTGGGGCGGGATCTGATAAGTTTCTGCGCATATACAGCATTGTCAATGGACTGTTAAGTGAGGGAACTTGGAAGGGGGATATGCATTGGAGGTGATAGCAAACCTATATTCCGCAAGTTGCCAGTGAAAAATACTCTGTAACATGTTTTAGGTCACTGCGGTTTAGTGACGCTCCGGTCGTCTCCCGCAACTCTGACGACGACAAGCGGCACGGTGTCGCTCACCTACTTGGGAGCCCCACGAAACGTTACCAAGAATGTCTGGGCTTATTCAAGTTTATCACTTAGTGAGCATCAGATCATCCATTCGTATCAACTCTACATTTGGCTGGCCATTTGACCATAGACCGAGAGTGCTACTTTTCTGATTTAGTTAGTAGCTTTTTAGATCAACCTATTATAGCATTTCACAACTGTCAGGTACTTTCAGTGATTAGGTACGTGCTTTCTAAAACCGTCATTTATATGCCGGCACACTATGAATATTCAGGCGCATAACCTAGTATGAAATATCATCAACCTAGTTGAACTTTCTGATATTCAAAATACATGGCTCATGGCTTGTCCGAGGTGTCACCATGTTGCGTTCTGCCGCTTATCATCGTTAGCGGCGGAATCATCGTTAGCTACGGTACCATGGTTCAACCACCACAGCCAAGTCTCATATAACATTGATTCTCTCAGCCCTGTCACGTGATCACCCGTGGACAGCATTTGAACTAACCAATGAGGGGCTTAAAAAGCCGTCCAATCGTCCTGCACTATCAGAAAAGCAGACGATGTCGTCTGAAGATTGCTCAGCAAAGTGATAAAGGGAACAGAAGAAGCATCTTGTGTGCCAAACAACTGACGGCTTACCGCAGAAAATCAATAGGCTCTGTTTTTGGCAAAAGTGATTAGAAATCTTCCTTGTTCGTTTGGTTACAGTGATACATATTTCTTTTTAACGTCACTTCACTAGCCTGACGAAACTAAATATTTTTTTATTTTTCGAACCAGATCACAAAACATTTATTCCAGGCATGGTTCTCAGAAAACGCAGGTGGTTCTTACTGAGACGGATTACTGTAGATAACAACTGAGTTTTACTCACCTTGTTAAAGAGAATGAATCCGGTTCCGGAGGAACAGGTTTACCAACATCAATCGGATTGAGTATGCAATTTCTGAGCAGTCTGCGCTCATCCAAATAAAGACGTAATGAATTTCTTCGACCTGAAAGTCGGTTCTTCACCAAGTCCATTTGGATCCAATCACCAGCATCGTCGTACCCACTGAACCTGTTGTTAGGCCTGGAGGTGACCAACGACCATATGATTTCTTGTACTTNGCCTGGAGGTGACCAACGACCATATGATTTCTTGCACTTTGTCGGTGACATTAAATTTGGTCAGATATTGGCTCTTCCATGTTTTTTGTACGCTTGATCCCTGAAAAATGAACAGAAGCTCTAACTAACGTGGAACAACTGCATTCACAAGGGGCTCCCTCTCTTAAAGGGAGTTTTGCCACACGGGAATGTGCAAAACACATGTCGTTCTTGCTTCTAAGATCACTTCAAGAGCTGGTTTCTGATGGACTACACTCAACGTGACTTGTACGGTACTCTAATGGCCTATACAACCATCCAAACAGTTGTCAATCCGACTAAAGCTGACGGGACAAGAACTCTTCATGAAACACCGCACTCCACTCCATCAAGCTAATTCCTGAAACCACGTGCTCAAAACTCTTGAAAGCATGTCTAAATCGGTACATGGTACATATAAACTGGTGTAAAACTTGCAGCCAGCCGTGGGAATAGTGATTTAGTAGCATGACATCGTTTCTTTCTTTATCATCAGAATGCCAAACTTCATGACGCACACAGTATCTCTTCTGGTCGCGCATGCCGATTGGAAATTCGTCTTTCTCGTACTTCCGAACCGTTATTCGTTGTTAGATTAGTACCACGTGGCTGGAAGAAGGACCTTCATTCTTGGAAATAGGCGGTTACTTATAGACTTCAGTGTCCTCGTGAAAAGGTCGCTCAAAATGCATTACAACTTGCTTCTCCAAATGAAATTTTCAACGGGGTTTGATAAAATGGCACCGTGTTCTACCAAAGTTCGAGTCCATTACACCATCAATCAGACGCTCGTCACCGAACGCTTAGGTTTTCACCCAAAAAATCAGGAGATGGCTAATTGGGAACTGTCTGGATAGGAGTGAGATACGTACGAATGACGAAACAGCCTCAGTACAATTCTTGTCTATTTTGCTGTCTAGTTGGTGTTCCGGAGAAATGAAAATCTGAAACATCGGAATTTTGTGTGAAATTTAAGCGAAGGCACACCTCCGAAAAATAACATTATTATACATGAATTTTGGACCAATCCATTGGGATAAGCTTTGTGTGACTTAGGGCACAGTGTGACGTGCTAAAAGCAAACGACAAACTACAAGTGCATTCTGTCATATGTGCTGGTTCGCCAATCTGTTGCATCTGACTCCTGACCCGCTCCAGGGCCTAATGCCGGAAAAAAGACCCACAGTAGAGAACACAACAGCTATATTCCGAATAAGCGAGTGCGAGAGCGTCAGTGCGTGTGATAGCGAATGCACAATGGTCTCAAATTATTTATTGGAGGGACATTGTCTGGACTTGGTCCAATGCTGACACACGTGGTCCGGCTTTGGTACGAGGCTGACCTTGATCAACGCTGACTCGCTCTGTCTGGGTTTGATACAAGTCTGTGACGCGCTGCATATTGAGGGGACGTTGTCTGTCTGGTCAACATCTAGCGGGGTTGAGAGTCTCAGTAGATTTCGGGCATTCAGTGGTTGCTTTCAAGAATCTGGCCTTCCTGATACATCCCTTTCAATAACCGAAAATCCCAAGCGATTCTTGTGGCTTGAAAACTGGACGTACATTTGTACTCGTAGCATGGAGAGATTGTGAAACTTCTGAGGCATTTTTTACCCCGAATGTGAAATTCATCGACAATAGAGAGCTGAAAATCGGTGATGTGGTGAAATATTGGTAGCTCATGTGGGTTTCTTGGTTGTTGATCAGGTGGCTGTTGACCTGTTCGTCGACCTTGGCAGTTGGCTTGCAAACGTTTCGTCAACATACGGGGAGACACGGGGAGACACACAACTGCGCGCTGATGATGTCTCCTCGTATGATGACGAAATGTTTGCAAGCCAACTGCCAAGGTCGACGAACAGGTCAACAGCCACCTGATCAACAACCAAGAAACCCACATGAGCTACCAATATTTCACCACATCACCGATTTTCAGCTCTCTATTGTCGATGAATTTCACATTCGGGGTAAAAAATGCCTCAGAAGTTTCACAATCTCTCCATGCTACGAGTACAAATGTACGTCCAGTTTTCAAGCCACAAGAATCGCTTGGGATTTTCGGTTATTGAAAGGGATGTATCAGGAAGGCCAGATTCTTGAAAGCAACCACTGAATGCCCGAAATCTACTGAGACTCTCAACCCCGCTAGATGTTGACCAGACAGACAACGTCCCCTCAATATGCAGCGCGTCACAGACTTGTATCAAACCCAGACAGAGCGAGTCAGCGTTGATCAAGGTCAGCCTCGTACCAAAGCCGGACCACGTGTGTCAGCATTGGACCAAGTTCAGACAATGTCCCTCCAATAAATAATTTGAGACCATTGTGCATTCGCTATCACACGCACTGACGCTCTCGCACTCGCTTATTCGGAATATAGCTGTTGTGTTCTCTACTGTGTCTTTTTTCCGGCATTAGGCACTGGAGCGGGTCAGGAGTCAGATGCAACAGATTGGCGAACCAGCACATATGACAGAATGCACTTGTAGTTTGTCGTTTGCTTTTAGCACGTCACACTGTGCCCTAAGTCACACAAAGCTTATCCCAATGGATTGGTCCAAAATTCATGTATAATAATGTTATTTTTCGGAGGTGTGCCTTCGCTTAAACTTCACACAAAATTCCGATGTTTCAGATTTTCATTTCTCCGGAACACCAACTAGACAGCAAAATAGACAAGAATTGTACTCAAAACAAACGTTGGTTTGAAATACGGCTTGAAGTGGTAGTACAGGTTCAAGCATTTGGCCTTCCGCACAACGTGGATTAGCCATTTAGCAACGCTATAGAACTAAGAGAATCACTTACTGACAGGTCCGAATGGGTGGATCATCATCATCATCATTGACTATAAGCACCGCGTACTTGTTGTACAGTGGTTGTACCCACTCAAATCGTCCATTGACGATTTGGGGAGATAGTTTAGGTAGCTGCGCATTGAAGGAAGGAGCTGATAAATTGGTGCATACATACAACACTGTATGTGGACTGTTAAGCGGGGGGGTTGGGAAGGGAGCTATGCATTGAAGGCAATAGCTTGAATGCACGAGCGCCATTGAGGGCGCGACTAGGCCATATCTGACAACGTCTCCAGCCATTGATGTGGCCCGTCTCGGGGTCCCCATCCAGGAAGACGGCAATGACCAGCGCAGCTGAGTTCACTGGTAATGGCTTTCATACTTCGCTGCCAAGTCATTGTGTGACCGCCTCTGGCTCTCTTCCACCCTTCACGTGGTTGTGCGAAAAGAGCCCTATCGAATACCATTTGTGTAAATTCAGCATTGCTGATCGGGTGTTCCCACCAGATTCGGGCAATGTTCCGAAGACATCGATGGTCAACCACTGAAAGTCTTTATCCGTCCTCGGCGCTCAGCGGCCAGGTTTCTGATCCGTATAGTAATATGGAGCGCACCGCAGTATTTCGGTGCTCTCCGCTCAGTACTCTTGGGGTGCACACTTCCGATGATTTCNCAGGTGACGCAAGTTCCCGAACAGGTGGAGCTTAAAATAGAATTTGCAGAATCGATGAAGATTCTTCGATAAACCACGATCCGTTTAATATGTGACTGCGCGTCACCCGAAAAAAGCACGGGAGCCAAGATACTGCCATATTCCCAAGCGTAGACAAGCCCAGTCAAAATTAGGTGAACGGGTTCGAACCATGAGCCTTTTAGCCAGTAATTTCTCGCCTCATTTGTGAGCTGCTCCTGATACAGGCCAGAAACCCAGCCAATGTGACCCAAGGTTGCCAGAAACCATTCAGTGCTTCACCATCGGTGTCATCCGATAAGTGCACCGTAGTAGTTCGAATGGTATACCAAGAAAACAACTCCAGCTGGCTTGCGCTGATTTAATCATGTAATCCCTGTGTCAGAGGATCGGCTTCTTCTGAGGGCCATCTTCGCACACCTATGTAAGAATAGATTATGGAAGATCAACTAACAGCCTCGCAGCGAATAAAGTGAGATATTGCCGACTAACTCAGCAGCTTTGTCAACTGGCATTTCTTGGGACGGGGACCCTGAGACCGGACGTCGTTTTGGGGTCCTCACGCGGACACGTCTAGTTGAGCACTTTTAATCCACTTCCAACCAGACCATCAGTAAGAAGGAGGAACCTCCTTTGCCGTGGAGGCGTTTATTTGAAAACACCAACTAAACAGCTACAAACTATCGGACAGGAAAGTAAGCCTTTCATATTCACCTTGTTTGCAAAAATTCAATATCCTCACGTGTTTTCTTGAACTTTCATTGACCCTCACGCAATTGTAAACGAATGCTGCGAAGCAATTCCACAAGTTTTGTAATAAACCCCACCTTCCATTAGACGCGAGGCGGAGTTACTGGAAAACCACATACTACTCACACGTCTCATCAGTAGTATCCACCGTTACACTAGTGCTCATGGAATCAGCCAGCAATGTGTATCCATCCACATCTACGGCGTCTTCTAGAGGCCCTCTGCACGTACAACTGATGAGGACAACAAATATGATCAGGTAAAGGAGGGGATGTGGGTGTTCCACATCGGTTTCACAATCGACGAACTACATACGTATGCTGCGACAAGGCTTCGATATGAGTGGTTGTCATGAGCACGTCGGTAGTCAGTTATTCGCTGCGGAATCGCAACTTGTTACAGACGTAGCGCAGTAAACCCTTTAAGAAATGAATCGCGGAATGGGTTGAAATATCACGACTGCTTTGTAGCCACTTGGTGTGATAGAGTGATTTCGGTGAACATTCACCGGTTTTTCAGCATAGATCGGTTTCACTTACAGGATGAAATCCCCACAAAATTCCCGAATCTCCTCACACTACCAACAATCTACAAGTAGTTCAGAGAAAATATAAAATTTCCCCGATAAATGAGAATTCCGTCTTAGAATCCGTTGCTCGAGTCAACAAGTGTGGCCAGGTTATGTGGATCACGTGACTGAATGATGAACGACTCTGTATCCTGTCTAACTGTGAGCCAATCACGATGCTGAGCTCCCAGTTGTCGCCTGTAGGTCACGTGTACAAAACTCCCTACAGGAGTCTATTGAGACTCGCACTTCTGACGATTACAAACAGAGGTGAATCAGTCGTATTCTCGACATCTCAGCATAGATTCGCTTGTGAAATCTCCCTTAGGACATGAACCACTATGTCATATGTTTCATGAGCCTGGTTGCATGCAGCGAACAATGGTTCTGTGGCCCCGATTTTTCCAGCCTAGTCCACACTGACACCCCGTGAATAATAGAGACACGAATGTATTGCATACTTACGTTATCCAAGGGATTAAAAGCCAATATCGCTTGAATCCCGCACAGTACGAACCAGAATGATAAATTCATTTCATTTGATATTTACAAGTTGTATTTTGGTTTAAATAACTGTTATTTTGAACGAAACACGCGCTTGAATTAATCGATACTCGTCCCAGGCTCTGTCCGCCTTTGTTCAATAGTTCTCTCTATACAGTTTAAGCGGTACAGTGATGGTAAGTCACGTGATGTTAAAAAATACAACGCATTCAAAAGTGATAGACCATGCGAAATCAGTGTGACTTGGCGTACGGTTGCTGGTTCTTAACGGATTAATGTGATGTTTTTGTGGAAAAAAATTAGAGCGGTCAAAAACGTAGCGTTCACATACGGCTATATGCGGACAAGTGTGATCGGAACATTTGCATTGGATTGCGTGATTCGTTTTCGGCACCTGGTAACGAAGTTAGGAAACACTAGCCAGTAAGCTTTGTCGGCTTGGCAACTGTCGCCTTCCTGGATGAGGACCCTTGGACTCAACTCACCAGTTGTTAATGCCATTAGCTGAAGTTGCCAGTCGTTCAGTCTGTGGCGCTCGTGCATCGAAGCTATCGCCTTCAATGCATAGTTACCCGATTCCCGAACTATTGGAACAAGCCATCGCCTCGAATTCTTCATTGTATCTCCAAAGCTCCTCGACTTGAACCAGTGTACTCATTGTACACGGTTTATTACCAATCGTTCAGCTGTCGGACGCTTTCAGCGCCAGCTGCCATGCCACCAGAAGAAAGCACGTGGTCTGCCAGTTTGCCCAAGCCTAGACAGGGGAAGTCGAGAGGTTGAGATTGGGTTCGAACCACGGACCTTTCGGTCAGTAAATTCGAGCTCTAACCATTTGAGTCATCTCGCTCTCCCCTCTTATTACAAACAGATTGAATTGATTAAATTGACGTGCACATTTTCAACTGGTACGTCACCTTCGATACAAAATTTCGGCCTCTGACTTCTGCTAATCAATTTATCGAGCCGGACAGATACTATCTTAGGTGCTTCCCACGTGGAGTTGCGTTCATATGAGGTCAACATATTTGGGGTGATTTTGGTGATGTGAGTGAGTAACGCTAATGACTTGTTGACCCGTCTGTCTCCTGCGATCTTACTTCACGCAACCTGACCAGTTTTATTCTCCTAATGTGACTTTCTTTTGCGTAATCCCACAACGAGTCCTATTCTTTATTCCGTTGCTCCAAGGGTCGATTTTTACTCATGGAGCTGGTGGTCCTCCACTCATGGTGGCGCTGAGAATGGGTCGATAGATTGGACTTTTCGAGGATAACCGTAGTCCTAGAAATTACCACTCCTGCTGAGATCTCAAAAGTCTTTACACTCGTGTCCTTCTCGTATATGGTGATATCTCCATGGGTCCCTCCAACATTACAGTTATCGCTATCCATGAGTTGTCTTAATGAATGGTTAAGTCTAACTTGCCCAGTTGTTGCCGAAATGTCTTTCCCTTGAGGCTTTTTCCGTCCCCTTTTGAATGGACTTTGCAGGGTGGTTGCTGTGGTAACTTACTGTTTGTTCAGCAAGTTTCGTCTCGCGTTACACACACGCTTGAACAGTTTTGTACGTCGCCCTGTCTACCGAGACGTCCAAGACTTTTCGTTGTTAATTTCCACCCAACTGTTGTATTTAGTAATGCAGATGCGTTTCACACTATCTTTCCACAGTACCAGTGAGTCCTGACCGTTCGCTTAGCCGTAAACTGGGTTGGTACCTGATGAAGACCTATTACGGTTGAATTGTTCACCATTGTTTGGAGACTTGTGAGTGCTGCACTGAAAGGACTTGCTTGAGAAGAAACTATCACTGAGAGAGGTAAGATAGTCAGAAAGAACTCAGGTGGTCCGTTCACGAGGTCAGACGACCCTGGGTTTGGACGCTTCGCCGATTCTTAAGTTTTGCGAGTGACTCATCTGAAGCTCAGTTGAATCTCTCGTTCACAAGGCTTGTAAGCAACAGATCGTTCCGGACCAGGCCGTCTCATGTTTTACTTGGTACGATATTTTAGATGTCGTGATAAATTGCATAGATGTAATACACCACTCATAAGGTTGCTGAAAATTCTTCGACAGTCCACGACCGGTTTTGCCCTTCTTGGGTCCTACCTGGTGGGCGCAATCCACGAGTTTCCGTCAACCAAATAGCAAGAACTCGGCGATATACACTCATTTGCAAACCAATTTGGTTTTGACGGGAGACTCATCTGGAACCCAGATGAATCACTCGTTCATGCTGTCGGATATCGAGTTTTGTTTGTAAGATATCAAATGCACGCTATCGATCAGGATGGAAATGTTATGTCGAGGCTTGATAGCTCTACCACCAATATCTGGTTAAACTTTCATGAGTAGTTCAGAATCTACATTCGGATGGCTGGGGGGATCACTACCAGGTTTGATATTCGCACTCACCACTATGTGCTAAGCTGAAACTTGATGGACGAGAGATCCACTTACCAGAATTTGACGGCTAAATTTCCCGGTGAACTGAAGAAATTGAAGTTTTGATGAAGAAATGTGGCGCTCATCAGAAATTGAGACACACTGGCCTGACACATCAGCTATCCGGAAGCAAACTTCCACCATTCGCAATCATATGCGCCGTTGATAAGCCCCTATTTGAGCGGGACTTGAGTCCATTCTCTCAGATGTGGACGCACCAGAATAACTTCTACAGAGCAAAGGTAGCTGCACAAACCAGAGTGATATGCACGTGAATTCTACAAACATCGTGATCCCCTACAAACACATTCACTACTTGGTTGTTCGTCTTTTCGCCGAGCTTGGTGGTTGGATTGCAAACGTTTCATCACCAATCGTCAGTGCAGGGTTGAGTGGGTGAATTCTTCCTCTTCTGCCTGTGATTATATAGCTTCTAAACAGTATCCAGTAGTTCTGGAAATGGTCTTCGCGTATTTTGATTGGTCTTCTGTGAATCTGACGCGGTCCTAATCTCCTGTGTCCTATTGGTTCCCTGGGCGCATTCGATTTGGCAGTTCTGTGTGTGGTTATTCTGTTGTGATTCGACCGTTTTCTTCTTGCTTTGTAGTGTGGGTTCCGTTCACTTGGTTGGTTGGCTCAGTAGCCTTCTGTTTTTATTGATCCAATTGGTCCGTTGGTTGTTGTTAGGTTTCTTGGCTCAGAATCCCGTGATTGTGCAGTTCTTTTGCTCGTAATGGCTGATGAACTGGGTCAATGTCAATGTGTTTATTGATCGATTTTTGTGTGGAGTACCACGACTACCTACATTTCACAGCATTGCTGACATTTGCTACTCAAGCTGCGCTGTTTGCACTTTTGTAGACAATGGTCAAGTTGGCATGACCAAATGGATGTCAGTAGCGACCGGTCAATCAAGCAAACTTGTACTGATCCATTAGAACGCGTCACGTCAACCCGAAACATTGGAAAGGATTGACAGCAAGAATAGAATAGATCGAATGCATGGAGAACGGAGTCGAATTAGACCTATTTACACCAAAAGTTTGCGCACATCCGAAGAACATTGGCCATTCTGTGCGCACTAATTCACTGCATATTTCGGTTGCAATCACCCCAGCAAATGGGGGTGCAACGGAGTTCTAAACCAGTTAGATGTAGACAGGTTGCGCGAGATCAAGTTTCGACTTCGAGACAGACGACTGACTGCACTTTGACGAGGTAAATAGAACAGAAGAACCATCGTTTCTGAACAAAGCTGATTCCATTCAATGAAGAGTTCATCCTGTTAGTGACACCAGTCTTTGCCACGCAGCTTTTTTGTCCTTGTTGGGAATCACCATCGGTTTTCAAGTGGATTCGAATCATGTGATCTCACCGAATGGATACAGTGAGATTCTGTTTGTACCCGAGTGTTTCAAACAGTTCTGATGAGGATTTCTCGACGTGCCCGAATTGAGCGTTCCATTTGAAGGCAAATGAGAACAGTTAAAAGGAATGTTTCCTATCAGTTAAGACCAAAGACAGTGTTAGGCATACGATATTTGGAGTCATCATGCGTTGTTTATTCTTCAGCATTCATGTACATCATGTTCGATTAGTAGTATGTTCTTGCAGTACAAACGGAAATGGCTCCATGTACACATTCAGAGCTTAGTCAGGTCAACAGAAAAGAGTTTATGGATTTGGTGTGTGGAACGAGATTCGTACTGCTAAATTCCTCTCGCCTGATCAGAGGGAGTGCGCTGTTCGCAAGCACTCTCAAGTTGTCTAATTTGACAATATCAGAAGAACGGAACATAACTGGACTACACAACCGCCAGTGGAATAGCCATTGTCGTTGAACCAGATCTGATTGGCTGTTCTTCACTTGCCCTTGACAGATGAGTTTTATTTTTTGGCCCGCCTAGGGCTTTCCAAGTGAGCTTCATAAACGGCTCGTTTTCGGCTGCACACGACACGCCTATGCGCGCCTGCGATCAATAGATCAGCTGATTCACACGTTCATTGGCTAAGCACACCAGACTATGAAGCGGCAAGGCACACTCGGGTTCACGATATTAAGAAAGAAGACTGTGGCCAACAGGCCAGTGCCACTTGACAGGGCTATGATATTCAACTTAGTCCTCCCATGCCATACCTGTCATTGATCAATATCTACAAAACTGACAAGTGTACTTCACGAAAAAACATTTGTTGTTATTGTTCAGATAAGCATTATCACAACACAAGGCTCCACGAAAAACTAATCTCATCGTTGTTTACTCTTACCTGCTTTAGGAGTCACGTGGCTTGATGTATTGGTGCATTGAGCCTGTATTTTCAGTGAATTTTTTTAGAAAAGATCCGGTCGCCGGTTAGAGAACATGCGTTTCTACCCCACTGACTACTGCATTAATTAGTTTGTTACGATAAGAATGACGTTATTTTTGATTGTATAACAAGTCAGTGGTTTGAACAAGTACATTCAATTGCAAATCACCCTGGTGGTAACGAAGGAACCGCTTGAATGTGCTTGTTAGTGTTCAACTAAATTTTCCGTACAAATGTCACATCATGAATCAGGTGATACTATATACGAGGATGTCGAAGTAAAACACTCTTAACATAACACACAACGCTAGACGAAATGGATTCGATTGAATCCACCTTCAACACTAAGGTGAAGGCGGGAACTGAGCCCGCCAGATGAAATCCAAGAAGGGCAAAACCGGTCTGGGGTGGTTGGTGGAGTTTTCAGCAGTCTTGTGAGTAGTGTTTTATGTCGTTTCAATGGTTTGCTTGTCCGCGTATTCGAACTTCCACTTATGAACTCATCTGAATCAAATTGGTCTTGACGTGGGACTCACTTGGAACCCAGCCTTATCTGTCGTTGTTGATGTTCTCAAGCAAACTCGGGGACTGCGCCCATCTGATGAGCTCCAAGCAGGGTGAAGCCATTTGTGGACTGTCGAAGTTTTCAGCAACCTTATGAGTAGCGCATTACGTATATACATGTGTCGCGATATCTCGATAGCGAATGAAACATGAGGCGGCCTGGTGCAGCACATTCGGTTGCCTGGAAACATCACAAACGAGAGATTTAGCTGGGTTCCAGGGGAGTCTCTGTCAAAACCAAATTTGTTTGCAAATGAGTGTATTTCGCCAATTCCGTATGATTTGGGTTGGGGACTACGCCTACCTGATAGGCCCCAAGAAGGACGAAACCGGTCGTGTTCTGTCGAAGATTTTCAGCAACCTTATGAGTAGTATATTATGTCATTTGGATACAGTTTCGAAGAGTCAGTATTCTCAAGCAATCTCATGGATTTTCCTTGGTGCCACCTGATTACTAAACAACGGTGAACAGACAAGTCAAAATGATTGATTAATTTAAAATTCCTCTTGCATCACATACGTGGACGGGGCCTTAAACTACTTGGCCAGATAATACCCGGATGTTTGATCAATGGCGGACACCGATGCACCATTCCCGACAAAACCCCGTTCAATAAACTGACCTTGAGCTATTCGGCATGAGAAACTCATCATTTGTCCCATTCATTAGATGATCTCCGTGCTGTGAATGCCAGTTATGCACACCTTGCCACAACTGTATTGAGTATTGTTGTTTAGTCATCCCCTTCTAGATGCAGTCCACCACTTTTAAATCCCGATGTGGGTCATCTCGTTTTTTTGCCGACTTGAACTTACGCTGCCTGTACTGCGTCACACCACATTTTTTGTATTCGCTTTTATTTTTTTCGCATATTTCGTACACTCGGTTTTTCTCCTGCCTGAAACCTTCCATTCGTCACGTGCATATTTTATTAAAGGATTTGTGTTTCGTACATGGGTCTTTAAATGAATCGGACATCTTCAGCCCCTTCCAGTGTAGCTGTATATCCTTTAACGTCAATGAACGAAAAAAGGTGAATAAAGTTTAGTAAAAGTTTGTCACGTAAATGCTTCGTTGGGCCTTATGAGATCCCCTTTCGTACCCACTTTGGGACACCCTTATGGATTTAAAAATGTCCCATGCGGTTCGATGTCTGGTTGTAGTCACTCAGGTTTACATGGAGTTAGTCATTCAGCACGATGTTTACAATCCAAGAAGAGGAACTCGAAGTTATGGAACAATCTACGCATCTTGGAAGTTGTGTTTGTTCTGATTGTAGTGTGACACAAGAGGTCTGTGAACCAATCCGTGAGGCTCGGGTCGTGATGGCCATTTTGAGACACCGATGGCGGAAGCAAAGAGGTGGCCAATTCTGACCTCGCAGAGGGTTATGAAGGAGATTACGAAACGCTTGGGTGCTGTTAGTGCTACTTGCCTTCCAGGATGTGGACCACGTGATCTTCACTGCGCTCGATTGGAGACGCTGCAATATATGGCTACCAACCGATGTCAGTGGCGTTCTGTTGTCAGTCGATTGGAGACGCTGCAATATATGGCTACCAACCGACGTCAGTGGCGTTCTTGTTGTCAGTTTCTATCCAGATCACCTGAGTGAGTATCTGGAGGTATAGGCACGTCGGAATGATTGTGGTAAGCAAGCACTAAGTCACTTCTCTGTCCACCTTTATTCTTTTCTTCACAACGAGGCCTTCAACTAAGACTTGTTGCTTATGAAGGACTAACATTCCCGCATAATGCACGTTGGGAGATGCCAGCGAATTTTTCATGGGCAGTACCGATTAATCTTCTTCTAAAACCTTATGAACCAGGCTAATTACGGTATCCTGAAATATCTCAATAAAAAGGTAGCCTTTGAGAAGCCGCAAGCTGACATTTTCATCATGTCCGAATCCAGAAGGACCACTGTAGAACCCTCATGTATTTTTAACTCAACTAAAATGTGACATTTTATTTAACGGGAAGAGCATCAGGATACCTTCCATTTGTACTACGTCATAAAAGTGGTCAGGTTCTCGTGAATTTCCAAGCATTCTGTCACCTAAGAGGATTCGAAATTCCAAGTTGAATCGCACAATCTGCTCCTTGCTGATTTCATAATGCGGTTTGATCCAATGCGCGAATGTGGTCTAAAACATCTTGATAGAGTGCCAGCTCAAACTAAGCATAAAAATCACACCCGCTGCCGTTCGAAACGTACGGTCCTCACAGGCTCCTTATTATATTACATGATGAGTTCCCCTCGGAGTTAGCTAAATGCCTGCTCAATTTATACATTCTATCGTTTCGACTGCATTCAGGTCCTGTACTTCGAATCCCGTATCAACTTAAAACACCTTGTGAGCAGCTTCATATGAGACGGTCTGAAAAGCAATTGTGCCGATACTGGGTTAGTGATACCGTGTGTTAGACAGGTCGTAAGAAGGAAAACTCAAGTTTGATGCGGTCACATTCCTGCGTAAAGTAATCGCTGTTGGAAACAGGGAATACGTAAGCATCTCTCTTGCCGAAACATCACTGAAATCAATGCTATACCCAAAATCATAGTCGCATCCCACACATTTGATAACGGTCACGTGATCAATCCGAAGGAGAAATTGCATGTCTGCTACCAAGTACATAATAGACTACCTGTATCGATTTAAAGGGGTCTTTTGACCGCCCCCAAAGCATTTGCAATATGATTTCGAAATCTGGTACTATGCTGTTAAAAACTATTCGTACAAGCGCTAAATCTGCCTTAGTCATTTGACTCGAAACGATCGGCCCAATCGATCAATATTCGAACAGTCCCAAACCTACCAATTAGATTCGACGGAAAGTTCGCTGAAAACCAGTCGTCCGCCTTTCCGCGTTTTCTGATTTGGTAACCAAACTCATGTATTTACTTCATTATTTACTCCTGTTTTGACCATTAGATACGCACTGACCTGACAACGAGATCTGGAAAACACCCATGTTTCTCGCTGTGCTTTGTTGAAACTATGGGGATAACCAAATGAAGACAGAGTTGTGGTGGTGTGCTTTCAGCCAACTGTGTAGCTGCAGAAGTTAGCTGCTTCAGTAATTACCCTACTTTGCAATATACCATCTATTCAGGTTTCTAATTTCGGTTGGAAATTGGGGGATATTGGTCGTTAGTTTGTTGGCCAAGCGGAAATACCAACACCAGTCAAGATAAAGAAGGAAGTTCCTCGTTTTGAGAAGAAGCCAGTTGATGTGGTCAATTGAAAAGTCACTGAATGCACTTTTCCTGTGGTACCAAGAGAAAAAACTCTTCAGGGTTGGACCATGTTCATTCTAACCAGACATTTTGTTTGGTCTCAACATCGTAACGCAACTGACGTTGGCTCTATTGATCTTTTGCTCATTCTCGCACCTTTCTACGAGGAGAAACCGTATCACTATCAGTTCAAGGATTGCATGTCTTCATCGAGTACATCCAAGTGAATCTTGATAACTTTATGTGGTGTCGGTTTTTCCTCAATTTCTTTCCGGAGGCTCAAATTTCGGCCACGCGATGGATTGTGGAATTCTGAATGGTTCACGGCGCACAATATGGAGTCGTAAAACTATTCCATTTCAAGGGTTTTGGTGCGAAGTTTGTGAAAAGCGACGAGGACAAAATGGTCGCTCTCAAGTTTCCCAGCCCCGGAGATCTCTGATCTACAAACGTCGTATGCGATTCCGAATGGATTGACCAATCAAGTTTGAGCAGAATTCAGCTGCCGGAACCCTAATCGATATTAGACTACACGTAATGCTACTAATTTTGGATTCTCGAATGTCTACAACTTAACTTGGATTCCCCAGGAGTATTACTCTTTTCAGGTGTGATCTGGGAGTAACGATAATCACTTCATTGCAAACAATGCGCAAGAAGCGTGGAATAACAGCGTAAACATACTGCAGGAATCAATCGAACGGTAGAAAATCGATCGGAATTGATTTTTGCACGATTTCAGCTTTAGACTGTTCGCATTCCTGAGAAAAATAAACTTTGTTCTTGCGTTTAACGCATCCTCATCATTCGATTAGCGGGCTGGAAGAACACATGTAGTTTACAGAAATTCAATCGATACTTTAGACAGGCCAGTCCATCACTTGCATGCTACGAAGCAATACTCAAAATTGTAAGATTCAAATTGCTGCATTCTTATGCCCAAAAACCATGGATCTCAACCAGTCTCCTGGATTCGAGGGCAATTGAAGGTCATTCAGTATTCTGATTCGTAAACTAATTATCTGGTTTTACTTCAAAGTTGCCTACTAGGTTGGCCCACTCCTAAAACTCGCTCGTCAATCCCTCGTGATGACTGGAATCACTTCCTTCGACAAATATACTCACTTGTAAATCAATTTGATTTTCATGGGAGTCGAAACTGAATCTCCCGTTTATGATATTCTTTAACTGAATGTGCTGCACACAGACCACCTTGTGTTTTAGTCGGGTCCGAGTTGAACACAAGCTTAACGGGAATTCAGGGAGCGCGTCTACCTGATGAGCCTTAAGAAGAGCGAAGCCAGTTGTGGACTGTTGAGGTGTTCTCATCAAACTTGTGAGTAGTTTTTCTTGTGAAAATATTCTACGACATCTCGAATATCGTACCAAATGAAAAATTTAGACGACCTTTTTGCAGCACATTCAGTTAAAGTACATCATAAACGAGGGATACTGTCAGCAGAGATATGTCAGGATCATCGAAGTTAAGTATTTCAGGTCACTACTTTCTTTAGTGCACTCATGGTTACAGTTTGAATAGTTCATAGTATGGTAATCCGGGAATTATCTATCAAAAGTACTTACTGCATCGATTGCCCCGATCGTGACATAGTAATATTCAAACCTAAGAATGGCGCAAATCAAATGAACAGGCCCAGGAAGACAAACCACAAGTTGTGAATGGACCAATCGAGATAAAGACAGCCAATTCCTAAAAATGAAGTCTGCGCAATCAACTAGTCAAACAGGCGGTAGGTAGACCACGACGCCGTACAAACCAAGAACGGACCAATCAGACCCTGACTGGAATGATAGTAAACAGCCAATCCGATTGAAGCTTGAGGCTGCTCTTTGTGAATTATATATTCAAACAGACAACCTAACCGCGTATCAATGATGACTCCTAAAATTATGACGGAACTTCTGCTAGCCAGTTGTCAAGCTCGACGAACTGATCAAGAGGCACCAAAGATCCACGTAGTCTTGAGGCTTTCATCAGCCGAAAGGTGGCAGATCAATTCAAGAGTTCACTTCAAAGTTTTTCGTGTTGTATTCTATTTCAGCTCAAACCAAACAAACCCACCACATTCCGATATGCACAGTGATGATCAGTGTGGCGATCATCAAAGTTGATGTAGAAAGTTGAGAACAAGAATTTATCGCTTATCCTCATTTGGATACAACACTGAAAACGTCACTTAATTTTTACCCGATGGACGGGGGATTTGGTGTGGAAATACTCGAATGGTTTTACCCAAAGCTAGTTTCTTGTAGTATGGAACGTGAAAGCGAAAAACACGGTTGAATTGCTTCATTCAAATCTTGTATTTTGGACAATACACAGAGTTAGGTTCTTCGGCTTTTCGACGTTGGTAATCCCCACATCCAAGAATATCCCGGACGCAACTTGGCCCTGAATTTGGTATCCTTGTCCAAAAAGTAAAAGCACTTTTGTCCATACACTGAGAAATAAGTCCATCCAACCATTCCTGCCGTTTCCGTATTGGCTTTGACCAAGCATCTGTAAAACCTACGAAGCGAAAGGATTAGATTACATCAAATTCGCTGTCATTCAGCTCTTTTTATCAAAAGAAAACAAATTGCAAACGTTGAAAAACGACGTCAGCTCCCCAGAACTCAGACATAATGGTACGTAATCTCACCGAAAGTCAGCAGCCTTAGTTTTAGCGACTAAACATGCGAAAAGAACCTCCACCGATGAGGAATGTGTTGGATAGGTGGATGACAAAAATGGACTCTGTGACTGCCGGTCGGTGAACAGAAACAGTGAGCGGCGTATTGAGCACATTCAAGTGCTCAAGTGCTCAGAAACAACTGTTTTACTATCTGGTAGATTCTGTATCAAATAAAATAATATGTGGTGCCAGAAACATCGGTGTTTCCAGAGCCAACAGAAATAAATCATTCAGCTGTCGAACCCCTTCGGTGCCTAACTGCCATGCCACCAGAAGGAAGCACGAGGTATGAGATACTCTCAGTTTGCCCAAGTCTAGACAGATAAAGTCGAAGGTCAGAGGTTGGGTTCGAACCACGGACCTTCCAGTCAGTAAACTCGCGCTCTAACCACTGAGCCATCTCGCCCAATGATTGCATCAGTGAGTCACACATTGCCAAAGGATGGAGTAACGTTAGGCTAAGATTTTTTCTTTGGTAAATGACCTTATTACTGCCTTACTCATAACAGCGTACTACTCAATGTCTGTTTTTTCACGGCCTGTTGAACGTTGAATTTATTACAATCAGTCACTGCTACGCGTCCCTGGTAACCCGCCCCTTACAGTTCCTGTGAAAAATCTAAAAAATCAATGCTTTTTTACATGTGAATTTATTCAAAACGGGTCTGTTTTAAAATGCTTTTTACTCACGTTCGCTCGCAACTACAATGCATGTATGGCCCCATATTGGGATTTGTAAGGCCATATTTTGTTTCCCCTGAAGCGATTATCCACGGGCATCTGTCATGGTAGCGACAGCACCAATCGGTTTCCCACTGTGCCCCAAGTGGCGCATTTCGGAGACTCTCGGGGGCTACAAAGTGGAAAGGATCGCGTGCGGCATAGCCGTAGGAGACTTGTGTGCAAAGTGATTAGTCAGCCACTAAAGTTGGGCCGTCTACAGGGTAAAGAAGACCCCGAATTGAGCCAATGTTCATCGTGTGCTGTTTAGATGACTAAGAATCACCCTTGTCACAAAAAGGCTTACTACCTGGTCATTTGTTCTCCAGTCTGGGAGCTCAGTAGACAGACAAATCTGATTGGTTCAAAACGACTTGACAATAAGATTAGTGAAGAGCCGTGGCAATCAGTTACTCAGTATCTCCATCTCTTTGAGACTATCTTGGTCACATTCAACGATAAAGTGACTAAACAGAGGCAGACCACATTGCATTAGCAAACAGTTGTGCTCGAGTGGACTATGTCGAAATTGCGTACGTTTGGTGGGAGGGTAGTTGACGGTACGTCATTGTACTAATTTTGCTGTCTTCTGCACCGACCAGTGCAAGCTCAGTGAAGTAAGTCAACTAGTGCTTAAGTGGCTGAGGTCTGAACGTAGACCCCTGATTCCAAAAACTCTCTTCGACGGCTGAAAATGTTCTTCACCAACGAAGACCTCACCGGTGTGTCCATCGAATACGTTTTATCCATAGCAGTTCTCAAAATTTGAGCTAACAAAAACTAGTCTCATAGAGCACCACCTCAGAAGGAGAAAGTGAGGAATAGGGCAGTTCTGCTACGTCAAACCTTCCACCGAAGAGCCATTTTGCGTAAACAGGCAATAAAGGAGACGAAAAACGCCTTTTTTGAAGTATCCTCACTGAATACATCCAGACCCTCAAGAATGTTGCAGCGGGAACCCGGTAGCCACACCTAAATTTCATAGGTGGAGTTTACTTCGNCCTCACCGGTGTGTCCATCGAATACGTTTTATCCATAGCAGTTCTCAAAATTTGAGCTAACAAAAACTAGTCTCATAGAGCACCAACCTCAGAAGAGAAAGTGAGGAATAGGACAGTTCTTCTACTTCGAACCTTCTACCGAAGAGCCATTTTGCGTAAACAGGCAATAAAGGAGATGAAAAACGCCTTTTTTGAAGTATCCTCACTGAATACATCCAGACCCTCAAGAATGTTGCAGCGGGAACCCGGTAGCCACACCTAAATTTCACAGGTGGAGTTTACTTCGTTTCATGTAGCCCTGCTGAGTTTATCCAACCATCCTTTAAGGATATAAGTGCCTTAAACAAAAGAATCTTTACCAGTACCTCTAGACCGGATTCGAACCCGTCATCGTTAGCTAACATGTGTGCGTTCACAGGAGCTCAAAGAGCGAGAAGTTGCGGGTTGGAGTCCAAATCAAGGAATTTTGTCTCGATTTCCATTATGTGTAGTTTGCTGATACTTACTCACCTCGGCCAAATAACACAACAGGGGGAAGCGGAAATATATGTATATATGAAACTTGTGGCTGGTAGACCGTTTTAGACTCATCAGCGAGTGTTGCCCAACTTCGAGATCATAATTTCACTAAATCTACCGTAGCCTGGAGATCTAAAACCGGGTAATCGTTATATGTACACAATAATAGGCTGTATTAGCTAACGTTGAAATAGGCGTCCTCATTTTTCATGAATTTTGTTTTCTTGAACGTTCAGTCCTCAGTCTTCCCCGTCATCGATTCCCCAAGCGATCAACTCCATACACGTGACCACAGAATTGAGATCGCTAGCGTTTGTTCTCACGTTTCGAATGAACGAGTGGGACGATGCTGACTAGAAAGCATCAGTTTACAAGCTTCTTCATACACTGTGGTTCTAGGAATTTCTTCAAGCACCAGCTGCAACATTCAAACCAGATCTCCTACCTGCGGATTTGTCTTCATATCAACCTGCTCCTTCCTATGGCATGCACGAGACGATCAATAACTTCTAGATACTTTTATGGACGTAATACAATACTCATAAGGTTGATGAAAGCTCTTCGACAACCCACGACTTACTTCACCCTTCTTGAGGCTCACCAGGCACCACTTCCGAATTTTCGTCAACCTTATATTCAACTTGAACCAAAATCGCAAGAAATTAGCGAGATTCACTCACTATTTGTTCCACTAGAACCCAGCTTACACCAAATTAACGAAATACACTCATTTTCAAGCACATTGGGTTTGGCAAGAGACTCACCTGGGACCCAGCTGAATCTCTGGTCTGGCAACTGCATGTGCTGCATCAGGCAGTCTAATGTTTCAGTTGGCACGATATTTGAGATATCGCGATACACGTATATTCGTAATGCACTACTTATAAGGTTGCTGAAAATTTTTCAACAACCCACGACTGGTTTCACCCTTCTTAGGGCTAATCAGATAGGTGCAGTCCCCGAGTTTCTGTCAACATTATGTTCTAATTGAATTGAATCAGGGCGAACTTAGCGAGATGCACTCATTTGCAAACATATTTGGTTTTGCAGCAGAGACTCACCTGGAACCAAGCTGAATCTCTTGTTTATGATGTTTCCAGCTTGGTTCCACCAAGTATGTTTGCAAATGAGTGTATTTCTACTTACATTCTTTTCTGATAGACGCTTCCTGACGAAGAACATCAACAGTACAGGTGTTATTCAAACCCCCCACAGAATGGAACGTCGTGGCCAGCTCCTGAGTGAAAATTCGTTTTTCAAAAGCGCTAGCGAGATCATATGTTTCTTTGTTCAATTTTTGGACAAATTTCCATAAGATACCTTGGGATTTCTTGAGGAACGCTGTGTCAAACAAAACACTGGCTGCAAAATCGATCATAGTGAATCCCACTGTGTGTGGTTTTGGGCCGGTATAAAAACGGAAATTCAGGAAAAACCTTCTTGTATGACAACATCACTCTTGTCACACAATCAATGCAAGGCGTTTGTAATTTTTGATGCAGTTCAATTGCTTACTGGGTCCACAATGGTTGGTTCCTACAGCCTTCATCGATTTGAACAGGGCTTGCATAGATCGCCTCCGTCGCCGGCGTGCGCGTTCTCCACGTGTAACAGCGAGAAACTTCTTACAAGCCAGCTGTAACGAGGCTGCAGAATGGATGTCAACTTCATGTAGCGAAATGTCTGCGCTTCAGAAAGAGATAACATAAAGACAAGGCGAGCTGAGTCATAAATTGGCTCGGAATCGAGTAAAACAAAAAACGCCCGATTTGTTCGGGCAAGAAACGTTTGCAAGTACAAAAGATGACAGAATTTCTACCGTTTCTGTCCCTAGAATTCAGGGAGACCTGATATGGGGCTGGAATTCATGTGCTCGCAGGCGACCTGCTTGCTAGTGACTAGGCGGAACAATATCAAGAATATGCTGTTAAACTGGACGAATTCCACGGAATATCCGGTTCTAGCAAATCCGTGTGCAAAATGAGTGCTTTTTCTCGAACCTCAAGTGGAATAGAAGATCAACAGAAACTTTGGGACTACGCCTAACTGATAAGCTTCAAGGAGGTTGAAACAAATCATTAGCTTTTGAACAGCTTTCAGTAACAAAATGTGTGACTTCCTTCAATGGTAGAAGTCCACTGAAATACCTCGAATATCGTACCAACTGAAAGATTAGGCAGTCTTTGTGTGTCACATTCATTCAGAGAATGACATAAACAAAAAACGTAGCTGAGAATTAATGTGCAAATGATCCAGCAAACTTTTGAAATTGTGAGTAACCTAACCGGAAAAAAGAAGGCTTACGTTTTTGCAGGTAGCGAATCTATTCCGAGAACGCTGGCTTCCCCGATATTCTCCGGGTTAATCACGCAGTCTCTCACCAGACGATCTTGATCCGCATAGATTCTTAGAGACAATGTAGAATTGACAGCGGAGGATGAGTCTATCAAATCCAATTGTATCCAACCCTCGTTGCCTGTTGTTCGATTTCCCCCATCGATTGTAGCATTCGGAAGCAAAGACCAAAGCAGCAGTTGTAATCTCTCGGTCAGATTATGCCTCCCCATCATAATCTGAGCCTTCCAGGTTTGGTTGTCCGGTACCTAGTGTAATTCGAACATCGGTTGTTACAAATGCGAGTCTGTTATTCCAAAAACAACCCAGTCTAACACGAAACAGCGGTTGCCAGCCACGCAACTATGATACCACAGCAAAAGAGACATTTGAATTTCGGGCTGGATAAAATCACACCTGACCACTAACAGGTGGTAGATGTGGAAGAGGAATGCTGCCATAAATTTAAGTTTCACGGAAATTTTTCCAAGTTTTTTTTACACCATTTGGACGGCGAGCTCAGTCTTGAAAGGTTCAAGTTTAACAGTGACCTTGATCACACAAGATTCAAGGCAAACATTGGGTATTGCTTGGTGAGCAAAGCGAGGGATGTTTAGAAATCCGTTTGGGGAAGTGGGGCAGAAACTTTTCTGAACGTCTGGAAAATCAAACTAGGAAGCAGCGAGACCGGTAAAACAAGGCTACCCTTATTAGCGAATTCCATCGTGTGATGGATGACCGAACGGGAACCTAAAATGACGCAGATAAACTTGAAAATGTTCCCAGATTTGAGCAAGTCTTTGAACTTTGTCTCAGTGCTGCGACAAGATAGCTGGACACTGATTCATCTTTATTCGAAGACAGTCTGAAATTTCAAGCGAAGAGTTTAACAACGTTGACGAAACATGTTAAAGGCAGTTTGCCAGACTGAGTAACAACAAAATCTGTGGAGAATTGGCAGTCTGTAAGTCAAACGAGGCACGTGTTTGAAAATTTGGTCCGCGGTCAACTAGGCACCAGGTCGTTTGAAAGCAGTTTGGTGAGACTAGAAACCATGGTCCTACCATTGTTGCAAAAATATTTTTTCAGAAATTATCTAGAAAATGTTTTTGACAGCTTACGGTTTCGCATTCCAACTTTGTGTACAGAGAAAAAATGGCAAACTAGCGGAAAATTTACTCAAATGACGTTTTTTCTCAGAAAAAAAAAACAGAATTTTCCGTAGAAGAATGAACATATACGTTGGATACTCATTTTGTCAGAAAACCAAAGAATGAATCTAAAATTAGGAATTGTTTTTTTTTGCTTGTATTTTTGTGACGCTTACAAATATTCTCAAGTGGCTTTCAGCAAACTACAAGCACGATTGAAAATGTTTCACTTGTGTGAAAACTTTCAACTGGAGAAACTTTATCCACATATGAATCTTGAGATGAATATCTAGTTTGATTAAATGATGAACATAAAATTGGTGACAGGTAAACGTACGTTTTCTCCGGCAGAAACCACCGATTCGAAACGAACGAGCCACAGTACGAGATGGAGTAACAAAAACATCTGAACTCGGCCGCGGGTTTGCAACTTTCCAGGACTTTTATACCCAATTTTAACTTTAGTGTGTTTAAAAAGTTCACTGAATCTTACAAGGTCAAAGACTGTCTGAGCTTGATCATCACTTTTGTTTAGACAGATCAGTTTTCACCTTCGAACTATTCTCACATATAGTTACTTTTATTTTCTAGGAAATTCGAACTGTCTAGTTTCGTGCTGTCTGTCTCTACACTACAGTCAGATAGAATAAATCCTGAAACCGCCTATGCTCTTGCATCCTCGACCATTGAACCAAAGGAGCTTAAAATGTACTACTCAGTGTCTTCTACATCCAATAACTGACTGACTAAATCTCAGCATGACGTGCTTATCAAAATGTTACTTCGAAGCGGTCTCAGTGAGCGAAGTAAAGGGAAGTACGGGACAACAGTGTGGAGGTCTTGATGCGTTTTCATCGGATTTGTGATGAAATTGACATCCTCAATCTTCTTCGATTCAGTTGAAATCTGACGTAGCCGCTGCGTTTTACCTGCAACCAGTGAACCTCATAGATAAAGGACTCGTTTGCAACTCTAGGTCATGTCATCTGAGTTGAAGCTGAGCACAACTCGGAATTGTTCGGATGTCTTGTTCTTAATCCTCGATCTCCGAAACACAAATACTCGTAGTATGCATAAAAACACAGCTGAAGAATCGAACTACTGAAATCCGCTTATCATATTACGTTTTTAAGAACACCAACTTGATTTGCGAAGTCGGTAAGGGCGAAGAAAGTGATCAGAGTCCTTTATTAGGCCTGTCTTTTTTTGTCCAGCTAAACCTAATGGTGCTCAACTGCCATGCCACCAGGAGGCACGAGGGCTGGGTTACTGCCAGACTGCCCAAACCTAGACAGGGAAAGTCGAAAAATAGGGGCCGGATTCGAACCAAGGATCTTTCAGCCAGTAAATTCGCACTCTAAACACTGAGCCATCTCGCTCCTGAAAAGGTATGAAGAAGGTGACATTTGAAAGGAGTTACCATAGCGCATCTGTATGGACAGCTGTTGTTTAGGTGTACTCAATTCATCAGTGCGGCCTTGGCCCCCCTTAACTTTCACTGTAAATTTGAAATAGGCATCACGTTTGGAGGCGTCAGAAGTCACCTCCATTGGTGTCAAATTTCAAGAAGATTATAACCTACCGAGATTTCACTCGATTAGCGTCATTTAGTTAAATTCACCGTAGCCTGTTGAGTGACGCGTACTATGGCAAAGTACTCACAGTATCAGACTGTTTTGTTCGCAAGGTCATGGTAAAAGCTGAGAGTCTGAAACGCGTGTTGTCTCCTTCAGGTGGGCGGTGAAATTGAGCCCCAATGGCGGAACATGCGGTAATATAGTTTGCTCTACGGGGCTTATACAGTAATCGTCGTGAAAATTCATTTTGCACATAGTTAAAGGTTTGTCGACCAGATATTAACAACGATCCACCGAAGGTGTGGTTTACTTACCTTATTCTTCGGTGTTTTGCCAACAAATCACTTTATTTGCCGATAATCGATTAGTTTGATCACTGACTCGACAAACTGTAGCTCATTGCGCCCCCGACTTGCGACTGAATGAGAGTCCTACCGATGAGAGGACGAAGGCCTTCGCTGCGTATTTGTTCACTGAAGAAAGCCCAAATGAACAGTTACAGACTATTGGACAGGAAGGCAAGACTCTCATATGCATCTTGTTTACAAAACCTGAATATCCATTTTCTCCTTGAACGCGTCTACCTGAACTTTCCTGGATATTCATTGACTGTTGCTCAAGTGCAAGCAAATTGGGCTGCACAATTTGTGCAATAGATCTCACTTCTCAAGAGACGCGAAGCGGAGTTAGGAGAAAACACACTACTCGCATGCCCTCATCAGTAGTATCCACCTTTACTCTGGTATCCATAGGGCTCTTGGAGACAGTTTCAGTATTCTACAACCTCTAGTTGCAAGAATTTCGTCTCCTCTTATACAGTTGTCCGCATCCCAGTGTAACGGTATACATTAGTGACGAAACATGTGAGTAGTGTCTAGTCAGGTGTCAAAGAGCATTCCCTGACGGAAAGTTGGTACGGAAACTAGGGAACCGCTTTATAATGCTGTTTTATTATTGGTTATTAGTCAGAAAACGTACAAGGACGTTCAGTAAGACGCTTCACTTTCATCTCTAATAGCTTGTAACCTCTTATTTCGTGTTGGTGAGGGACCAACTCTTCATTGCATAAACTGCCTCGGGGTTATTGCATTATCCATCTCACAACTATGTCCCCCGGCCTTTTTGTTTCTATAGAGGCTATCCGCTCCATCTAGTCTCGCCTACTCAATACCATCAATTGAGGCTGTTTGGCTCTTTAGGGGACTTAAAAGCTTAGGAACACTGTCCCCTTTTGTCCATTGAAAATAACCGGATATCTCCAGAATAACAGCACAAGATCCACTTCAAAGACTGTATACTTGAAAGCTACTCGAGGATTCAGCACTGTGCCGACAAATAATCGATGTCCAAAAGTCATACAGCTATTGGCTGGCTGTGCCGACAAATAATCGATGTCCAAAAGCTATTGGCTGACATCCGTTTCTGAATCTAAATGTCAACCACATGTGTCAGTGATTCTTCCTGAGGGTGCAAAGTGATCAGTTTGACTTCACTCGCATATGCAGCCATCTGAGGACTTCTGAACATGGACAGAAATGTACAGCATGATCAACTGACGGTTGATGATTCTGAAGTCCGGTAGGGATAACCAAAAACCTGTCACTTTGAGGAACACGAAGCTCTAGCGTGCTATGGAAGTTTCCGGAAAATGGAAAAAATTAAATTTTGCAGGGAAAGTTCCACACTATCAAACAGTCGGTGGGCTTCGGGAGCAGGTTATTACACAGCTTTTCTTGTGTTTGTTGAAGGAAAGCGAACACATAAATTCGAAAACAACTTATCGGTGCTGGTAGCTCGGTGGATGTCTGTTCACGAAATTTTACCAAAGTGCACTTTATTGGTTGAAAACCATTTCTAGACACAATAGTCTGCATTTGCTCGCACAGGATACTCTTCTAACGAGAGGTCAGACGTTTATTGCGACTAGCCAATTAGACAGCGACAAGATACCGATCGATACCAACGAGTGCGTGGCGTGCACTTTCCGTTGGCTGGGTTCTCTATCCAATCGGATATCGGATCCTCTTGCTCACCGGAAATTTGATTGCCTTGTTCCGCTCCCTACACTCTCTGCCAACTAAACTGAGACCGTCAGTAGGGTTCCCGAACTCGTATTTGTTGGATTTCTTCGTTCCGTTTTGGATACCTCCAGCAGCCGTTGGTCTTTTTTCATGATATTCTTCAACTAACTTTGTAACCCAAAAGCAGCGTCAAGTCTCATTTTGTTATATCTGCTACTGAATCACCAATCTGTTGTATCTGCCGCTGACCCGCTCCAGTGCCTACTTGCCAAAAAAGACTCACAGAAGGGAACACAACAGCTATATTCCGAACAAGCGAATCCGACAACGTGAGTGCGTGCGAGTACGAAAAGCACAACGGTCTCAAGCTATTTTTTGGAAGGACACTGTCTGAACTTGGCCCACTGCAGACGCACACGTCTGGCTTTGGTACGAGGCTGTGACGCGCTGCATGTTGAGGGGTTGTTGTCTGTCTGGTCAACATCTAGCAGAGCTGAGAGTCTCAGCAGATTTTGCGCATTTAGTGATTGATTTCAGGAAGCTGACCTTCCTGATACATTTGATACGGTATTCGAGATGTCGCGTCATTATTCTCTTGAATGGTACTGAAAACCAATGATAGTTTTCGCTCTTCTTGAGCCCAATCCCCTAGTTTCCGTCAACCTTGAACACTAGTTGAACGGAATTCGCAAGATTAAACCAATCTGGTTCTGAATCCTAACTGAATCTCTCATTTATGGCATTATTCAGGTGAAAGCGCTGCATCTTGGCCGTTTACTGTTTCAGTGGGCTCCAGATGTCGCAGTGTTACTTTCTTGAAGGAAAGCACCCCAAAGATTACTGATTACTCTTCGGCAACTTACGAATTGACCTTCTGATTAGATTCCCGAAAACCGATCATGAGCATTCGAGGAGTTCTCAGCACCCTTGTGAAATTTTTCTTCGGGATGAACACAGTTCACCACTCCTCTAACATGGTAAAAACCGACAGTTTTCGTTTCAATGATGGCGGATTTAACCTCTCTAAAGTCCTCGTACGACAGTTTCTTGACGGGTTTTCCACTCCAATCTCTTTGTATAGAACCCTGGAACAGTTGCACGATAAGGACAGCCGAACGTAGTTTTCACTTGGTTAGTTCACGAATCACGCCAACTCGACGGTACGATGAGGACGCATTTTTGAGTTAATGTAATCTAGAATGCACTCGGTTCATGACACGATCTTTTCATGGTCATCCAGATAATTTGCATTTTGCCGTGTCAGTGGTAAACAAGTTCACATTTTCGAGCGAGTGCAACAGGAGCAAATAAAAAAATAGCGCAGTTAGACTTGTATTAACAACATCTCGTTCGAGGTTAACACTAAAAATCACCTAGTCACCCTGTTTCAGAGCCGGCCTCCCTTCTTACACATTGACGTATTCCCTCTTATGCCCCACTCCAACCTAGTTTGAATACTCTCTCCCAGGTTCATACGTCCGTAGAACAAACGGAAGTACGAAGTGTATCTTCACGTAGAAAGTCCTCCACACATTTGGGGCACCACAATGAAGCAGCGGGATGTGCTGGTGGAACGGCGATACTACTGATGGGATTGACATGCGAGTACTATGTTTCCTTCTTGTAAATCCGCTTGAAAACAGAGATCTATTGCGGATTTGTGGAGTTGCTTTGTGGCATTTGCTTGGAATTGAACAACACTCAACGAATATCCAGGAAAGTTCAGGAAGACGCGTTCAAGAAAAGATGGATGTTGAGTTTTTGTAATTAAGATGCATATGAGAACTTTGGTTTCCTGTCCCATCGTCTTTAAGTGGTCTAGTCGGCATTTTCAAATAAAATGGCCGGGCAGCAAAGGTGTGCTTTCTTTCACTGGTACAGTAATCGCTGGTTGGCCAAGGCAAGATGAGGACACTTGTTTTTGTCCATTGCGACTTACTCCGATGTGTGGCCATTTGATAACTTTCTGCTCATGACGAAAAAAGCAGCGGAAATCTTACCGATCAAATGAATTTAATCTGTTCGTCATCAATAACGCATGCGTAGGTGCCTGTTGGGAACTACGTCGCTTGAAGTTGCGATGAAACAGTTCTCAAACTTATATATCTTCGTAATGTACTACTCATAAGGTTGCTGAAAATCCGTCGACAGCAACCTTATGAGTAGAACACTACAAAAATATGCATGTATCGCGATTACTTGATTATCGTAGCGACTGAAACATGAGCGGCCTGGTGCATAAGGTTGCTGAAAATCCGTCGACAGCAACCTTATGAGTAGAACACTACAAAAATATGCATGTATCGCGATTACTTGATTATCGTAGCGACTGAAACATGAGGCGGCCTGGTGCAGCTCATTCAGTTACCTGAGAACATCACAAACGAGAGATTCAGTTGCGCTCCAGGTGAGTCTCTCGAAAAAAAACAAATTAGTTTGCAAATGAGTGTACACTCGCTAGTTTTCAAACTTGACTGTTGCACCTGGCAGGTATCAAGGAATACCAGTATGCCATCAGTCGCTATTAAGTAACCAAAGAGCCCCTGACACAACGTGGGTAACGAAGCTTCCCTGATCTACTGATGCGTAACTAAGACGCAATCTGGACAGCTTTCGTCTGATTGACACGAATCTGAGGAACAGCGAACTGGAGAGTTACAGTCCCATGGTAATTCGTCAATTGGACTAGGAGCCCTGAAACCCGGATATCCTGCAGTTTGGCCTGACTTACTTCAAAAAAACATCGTCTACCAAGTATTTCCTTCACCCTATAAGTACCAGCTAAGCTACTAGGATTGTGTCTCTGTCAAGACTCTGTCCAACCAGCTGCTGATTTCGGATACCTGCGCAAGACGTCAGGTGGAAATAATTCAATCGTTCCACTAACCCCAGTGCAGAACTTTAACGAACAGCGTTTTGTTCACAACTGAAGCATACTGGTCCGTGTGAAATGAACGAATTTAACATAGCAAAGTGATGTCTTTGTGCCACGAGTTCTTTTATCAATTTTACGATTCTTTGAATCTGTCGGAGTTGAAACCAGAGCAGGAATCTTGGGATCATTGCCGTCTAGTGAGATCGAAAGTATGAAAGACATGGCGAGACGGTTCAGTGGTTAGAGCGCGAGTTTGCTGACCAGAAGTTTCGTGGTTCGAACCCGACATCTGCCTCTCGACTTACCCTGTTTAGGCTTGGGCAACCCGGCAGTATCCCAGCCCTCGCGCTTCCTTCTGGTGGCATGGCAATTAGGTACCGAAAGAGTGCTACAGCTGAACAATGTCCTAGCTGGCTAACTTCATCTTAGCATTGGTTATATCCTTGGTTGTTGTTCTGTTCACCTAGCTTGGCAGTTGCAATGCAACTGGCAACAGACCGAGAACCCGCTCCACGTATACTATGCAACATCTTCACTAGTTATCAAAGTGACTGCTTCAACCGATCACGAATTTCCTGCTTCGTTAAGAAGTCACGGACTGACCACCCATGAGTCGTCTTCGCTTGGAGTAGAGGACCCTCCGAGCCAAACGATCCTCTAATATACGAGTTACATTGCCTTACCGACGCAACCTACACAGGATGACCAGCTCAACTACCAGGGTGTCTGCCATTCCTGAGGAACCATCAACCGTATCTCAGAGTTACTTATCTGCTGTTTGCATCATACCCGCGTGATCCTTCTGTTACGCGGTTAGTGAAACAAAGTGTCTGCGTGTAACAGCTATCTCTCTGGTCCGTTAAGTAGGACGGTCGGGTCACAGCACTGTACAGTCTACCATTGAGAGTCAAACTGATGTCACGTAGGTGCCATAAATTCTGCGGATTGGAAAGTGCTTTCCCGGTCTTCCCGATTAGTAAAGTGGCTTCGTCCTCTACCAATCCACCGAGACTCATTCAGTTGTTCGGATAGACGGATGATCTATTACATCGATCAGGTCTGANACACTTCACTTTCCATGTGTGAAACACATGCCGAACCATGTGGAGAAATTATTTGGGTTGTTTAAGGTTGTTTGAGTTTCTAAAGGATCTGATTCGCGGAGAGCTATATCATTCAGGATTATTTTGATCCTCGGGGTGTCAGAGGCGATTAGAAAAGCCACAATTAACACACTGGTTACGAACAAGGTCAGTGGAGGGCGCTGTTGCGTTACGTCATTGGGTGTTCTGAACTCAGGAGAGGGCTTTCCGCGGACAGGCACGAGCCCCCGTGATTCCTTCCGAAAGCATGGCAGTTAGGCACCAAAAGGTTGCTACAGCTGGACAATTTCTTTTATTTTTTTTGTAGCTGCCGCCTGTTTCAAATCATTCAAACACAAAAGTAAGACTTTTATAAAAAAAATCAAAAAGGTGGGGACTACTTGCATCATCCTGATATAACTGAGGCGTAGATCGGGGGTAATTTCCTCGTCACTTTTAAAATGGACATTGTTTACCTAATACACTACTCATAGGTTGCTGAAAACCCCCTGACAATCCACGACGGCTTGCGCCCTTCTTGGGGCTGATCATGTAGATACAGTCGCGGAGGTTCCGTCAAACTTATGTTCTACTTGGATCCAAATTGCACGAAATTCGACCTACACACCCATCTGCATAACAATTCAGTCTTGACGAGAGGCCCACCTGGAACATAGCTGAGTCTTTCGTTTATTCTGTTCTTCTCGATTATAGCATCATCTGAAAAATACACTCAGTTGAACACGTACATCAACCTGGTCCCAAAAGGGTTTGCCGTCAGAACCAAACTGATATGCATATGAATTTTATGGCTTTACAAGTAGTACGTTTACTCCAGAAAACACGGTGTACCATCGCGAACTACCTACCAACGAAACAGGGTGGTTTTTATGCTGCCCCTCTGGTTAAACGACATCACAAATAAGCTATTCAGCGAGGATTTATTTGACTCATTCAAAAAAACTAAATTAGTCTGTAACCGAGTGTAGTTCACGAACTGCGCGAAATTTCGGTTTGAGACAACACAAGTTTGACAAAAATTCGTGAATTGCGCCAACTCGATGAATCCTAACAAGGATGAAACCGATGGTGGGCTATCAAGGAGTTTCAGCAACCTTGTGAGTAGTTTCATTCGATAAATATAATATAATATTCCGAGTATCATGCCAACATGTGCGACAGTTTTGGACCACACGGATGGAAACACAGTCTTTTAGTCACCTAAATAAATACATGGATGGACGGATAATAATATCATCGTTTTCCCTCATTTTGCCATGTGATTTCTGGTATGAATTGGAACATTGCTAAGGGAATTAATCTATGCTTTCTTCTCATCAATCGGCAAATCAACAAAAACAAGAGAGTTAACTAAGTTTCTTGCTTGACATTTATTTCAACAGAACGTGAGTAAGTTGACGATATTTATACAGATATCGTTTTTGTCGGACTGCTTTCAGTCATGGCCTGACTCGTTTTTTCAACTTTGGCAATCCCCACAGCCATGAATAGGCGGGACGTGTTTTAGCTCGTTTTCCCTTCTTCCCATCACAAAAATAGAAACATCGCGGACTGTACATCGAGAAGTAGACGAATCCAACCATGTTGGCGGTACTTGTTGCTGCGTTTGCCAGACACTGGTAGAACCTGAAATTTAAAATTGAGGGGGAATCGAAACGACACAAAGCGCTTCAAGTTGAGCAACAGAGTGAGCATACAAAGAGAAACGATTGCGCCGGTAGCCTATTTGAATCTGCTTCGCTTTTTACATCTTTATTTTTGTCAGGACGTGCCCAGAGAGTGACGCATTTCCAAGGTCACCATCGGTACGACACGTCCGGAAAGCAGATGCGTTGGCGGTGCTCACCAAACACGGCTTAGCAACATACGACCCGTGGAGTGGGTCTGAAAGTTCACGACCAGAACACCTCCATTGGTTGTACAGAACGAGCAAGTGAACGACCATATTTGGCCATTTAGTCATCCTATTTGCTCACAGTCTGTATGTTTTGTCCTGACAATACAGCCGTGTTTCCAGTTCTCTGTATTCTCCTTATCGCGTAGTCTGGCAGACTCAGTGCAGGCGTAACCAATAGACGGCCGCCCACGATACAACAATATCCGAAACGACATGCGTTTAGTTCATCCGGATACGGGCCGCGGTTAACTCAAATGCATCCGTGTGTGATTCGAAAGTGGGTTGCCAAAATGGCGGCACAAGGTTGTATCTACTACACCACCCGAGCTCGTGGTCTTCACGGATCTCCAAGCATTAGACTTCCTGGAATCTGTGGCGCACTAAATAGGCTTAGAGTGACACTTCTACCCCTCCGCTTCCCAACTATAAATGAGATACGATGGTGATTGAATGTAGTGTTATGCGGTATCCTATTGGCCATTGTATACCAAAAAAGGACCAGTGTGCTCAAGTACCATGATACTAGAAAGTTTGCAACTAGCCCTCTGAAACTCCACTGTCATTGTGTTGTATGTTACAAGGGATACATAGTGGACTCTTTGATCAGTCTCTGGTCAGTATTTCGAAATATCTTTGCTAGGAATCTTCGCCCATACAAGCGAGTGAAGTCGACTAACTTGAAATTTCCCCTTCTGTTCGGTTAAAAAACGATTCTTAAAAAAATCACACACAAAATGGAGCAATTCAGACTGCAGAACACTCGCCTATTTCCTAGCAAGCGCCTCTGATACTGCGGGATCTTATGCGTCGGCAAAACGTCTGCAGTAATATAAACCAATGAAATTAGAGCAGCAGCTGGTCACGTGAACACACCGTGATGATCAGCTGACGGGTAGATTCTGCAGGATAACGCAAAATACACTCTGTAAAAACGAATAATTCCGACACGAATTTTTCGTAGAAAATCAAATACTCGCCTTCTCTCACAGCTGCAATGCATCAACGGTCCAATTTGTGGGTTTGTTATTCCATACTTGGATTCTCCCGACCAGACCACCCATTTGCATCTATCGTGTTCATAGCAGCATTGATCGGTTTCCCATTCAGGACCGAGGGGTGCATCTTGATCACTTTCTGGAGCTACGTGCAACAAGTGAGAAATATCAGTCTTGGGTTCAAGCCATACGCTCATTTTATGGAAGGACCACTCAAGCAGAACATAAGGTTGACGGAAACTAGGGGACTGCGCCTACCTGATGAGCCCCAAGGAGGGCGAAACCGGTCGTGGGCTGTCGAAGAGTTTTCAGCAACCTTGTGAGTAGTTTCCTTTATGAAAAGGATCATTCTACTTCGGAAGGACTATTGTTTGAGTTATCCATAAATGCTGTTACCTTTTTTTAAGATATATTGTGGTAATCCAGGGTTTAAAAACAGGACATCTCGCAAGAGGCACTCACAGACAGCGGTTGTTTGCTGTGGATCCTAGGTAAAGAGCTCAGTCTACCGTAATAAAAGATAAAACTTTTCAATTTAAGGCAGCTGGGATATTTACCACGCAGCTTCAACCACCATCTACAAAGGAAAGCCATGCGTTTTCACGCCCAAACCCTGTTGCCACGAGGCTCGAAGTAGACAAGATGTGACTTGACAGAGCTAAATGGAAGTCACTACCGTTGAGTAAAGTTCTGTCGGCTCTTAGCGCGTTCGTGGGTGCGATATGAATGAATAGCCCTGCTCATATGTCACTCCACATAAAGTGGCCGGTGAAAATTCTCATTAGCAGGCTTCGTGACAATATATTGATGGCTTGTCCAGCCAGTGCTTACCCACTCTATGTGCTCTCCAAATCCCCAATGACTTCACGCCGAAGCGAGCAAAAATCAGGCTGGAATCACTGATTGAAGAACCATTCGAGAATTTTCACATAGATGAGATCAAATCTGATCCTTCAAACGTCGATAAGCCTACAAACAAAATAAAGAAAGGCGCCTGATACCCTGGGTCCCGATTGAAAATAAGTAAGTCTTTCCACCCATTTGCGAACAAATCTGGTTTTGCGAGAACCCCAAGAAGGGCAAAACCAGTCGTGGGATATCAAAGAATTTTCGGCAAACTTATGAGTAGTGCATTGCGTAACTTTTTCCTGTTAGAAAATGACACCTAAATCCTAAGACTCCCCTTCAGGCCTACCGGCTTCGTGTGATTCTTTCGAAGCCGGTCCGTATTGTCTCAGTATGTTTTCATAAAGGAAACTACTCACAAGGTTACTGAAAACTCTTCGATTAATTATTATGGTTGACTGCTCGGAAAACGATAGATGGTCTATTCGGACACCGAGATAGCCGGTAATATTCAGCTCGACAGTCATTCGCTTGTTGTGACTACTGTATGGCCAAAAGGAATACAGATTGCGGTGAGTATCCTTAGAAAAAGTAACTTAAAAATTACGTTGACAAGTTAGCGGATCGCATTCCAGGAAGCCTCCCTCTACGGTAAACGAGCTTTCAAGAGAAGAACGCTACCTGATGTTGTAAACCGTAGCAAGGTGTAGGTCCTTAAAGGGAGGTAATACGCTGAGGTGAAGTACACAGTTCCGGGACTCTGAACCACGTGGGAAATCGAACAACGTAATGCAAACCGACGGCCAATCAGAGAAGGAAAACACTAACGATAGATGGTTAATCTGTCAACCAGTCAACTAGAATAAAATCAGACCAGAGGGAACTGGTGCTCTTGCTTGAAGAAACCAAAGCCTGCCGTGACGACTTCACATGGTTTGCCGCTAGTGTACACTGATCACTATTCAACGAGCAAATCAATACGTATAGATGACAAAATTTTCTGAAGCCTACGTTTTCAGCCGGTATTGCTTACTCGGTCCACAGTGATTTGTCTTCACCACACGCATCGACTTGAACATCAAGGCGCTTACATCTCCGATCGACCTCTTCCGCCTCCGGAGTCCTTGTTCATTGTAATTGACTGAACGAAATTTCTGACAAGCCAACCGTATTGATTCAACAGAGTATGGGTTAAATTCATGTACTGAGAGTTTTGGGCTGGAAAAAAACGGCACATGGGTAGGTATTAGAGGCTAGAAGGAACAGTGCTCAGGTAGATGAATTAACCCGCCGCGACCAGTGGTGGTCCGCACTCACACGTAAAAAATCTTGGCGGCTGTAAAGCAACATACCACTTATATATATTCAAGTAGTTGAATCTAAGGGGTAAAATTTTGTTCACCCGCTGCCAGAAATCACCCCTAGTTACGGCGAACGTGGCAGAGATTACAATTGACCAAATCACAAACTAAATGCATGTTAGTTACCAGTTCTACTACCTTCATCGGAAATTTATCAATGCTGTGAACCAACATTTTGGTGTAGTCTATCAAAACTTGGGGATATGGTGTTGCTCGTTGGCGGTTTCGCCATCGTCCAGCTGCTGTACACTTCCCATGTTTTCCATTTCATTTGGATAAGCAACTGTTCAAACGGCACGCATGTCTCAGCTTTGGATTGCTCCCATTTATCGTTTGGTAGATGACCATTGTACAACAATAACGCCATAACTCAGCAGCAAACACTAAAATTGCACTGCTTGTTGGAATCAATACTGATGCATGTGGCGTCGTTGATCATGGCTGACACCCATCGCCGTTCCACTCGAGCCTTGGCTCTGGGACAGTGATTGTCGAGGCCCAAAGACGTCTCATTTCAACCGTTACAGAGGCCAAGTCTGACATTACACTACAGCCCGCATTGTAGCCCGATGCCCACATCGCTTGAGATTCTGGGGTATGCCTCTTTGCAGCCAGCTGACAAGTATAACCACAAAATAGTATTCATTGTATCGTATTATTGGATATGTAAGCTATCAAAACTCTCCTGTGCCAGTGAATTCGCACCCAGATTAAACAGCAACCCGGGCATTTGGGAACAGGGGGCCTTTTTTAATTTTAAATGTACACTACTTGAGTTGATTCAGTAGCACTGATTGAAACGAAAATTCAAGAAATTTCAGCAACCAACGGCATTCGTTCCAAGAGAACTCACAGGTGAAAGATGTGACCGATGAGTCTCAAGAACTATGAACTAGGTTGTGAGCTGTCAAGAAGTTTACCATAACCATATGAGTAGTATGATCCGTCGAGTAAAAGACGTGGAGGATCTTTTTCTCGGCAGAGCGTTACATCACAAAAACAACAATCGTGCAAGTCTACCCGCATTGCTCAAAGTGAATGGCAACTCACTCAAACAGTAACATAGCAAATTTGACTTACATTTTTACGGGTAAGAGGAACCGTCTGGGCAAGGATACCCTCCCGATGTCCATCGGGCCGTACGTACAATCCCTCAGCAGTCGGCCTTCGTCTAAATACATTCGCAGCGACGTAGCACTGTCTCTCGGCGAAGACTCGATCAGATCCAGCTGAATCCAGTCATCGCGGCCCAGAGACTTTGTGCTTGCTCCAGCTGCTATGTTTGGATAAAATGACCATAGCACCAGCTTGAATCCGTTGCTTAGCTCCACTTGAAATTCAGTAGTCCACGTTTGATTGTCAAGAAACTGGGAAGAAAATGAAAGCATTCCACAGGTCATTCTTTGGATCACTGTCCTTTCGTAAATATCAAAAAAAGAAATGTTAAAAAAATTTCCGCCTTCATTCTCCCTCCTGATGAATCTCGCAGTTTGAATGAGTCATGAAGGCTATTTAATAAAAGTATGTGGTTTCTCTCGCTTACCCATTTTCACTACCGAGACTGGCCAAGAATGTTCCGAAGCACCTCCAACCTGGATGACCAGACGAGTTTCTTTTCCGACGATGTTCTGTACTACTCATACCTCTGATCACCTCTCACCTTGGACGTCAGTGTGCCACATATCTCGCCCTATTCTCTGAAGTTTCCCTGCAAGAAATTAAGTTTACCTGAGAAACTTGAAAGTGAACAATATCTGTCAGTTATCGTGTTAGACGATGTGGACCGTGCCGCCAAGGAACTAATCAAGCAGGACTTCTCTTGGAAACTCCGAGTTTTTCTTCTCTTCACAACCATGCTTTTCCGACAAGGCTGAGTGGTTCTTTCCAAATGCTCCACTAACATTTAAGCAAGTTCGGTTGTCTGTGAGCACGATTTTCTCGAATTGCAAAAATCACAAGTATGTAAGTTGGTAAACAGGATTCATCATTGTCTCTGCGTAACACACTACTCGTTGGGTTGCTGAAATCCGACTCATGCCCTATTCCGTCCTACTTGGGACCAATAAGACAGACACTTGAGCCCAAATTGAACGGAACTATATAGAATGTAGAAGGAACTGGGTGGAGCAACGACACAAAATCCAGGGACAATACAAATTCCTCTCCGATGAGGACAAAAACCATGATAGCCCCCTCATCCGGAAAGCTGAAATGCGTTCTTCGGCGCTTCGTTCTCAGGTAGTTCGAAGCTCTTCTACCAGTAAGTCAATGGGAAAGGCAGAGGCAACCTCTGGTACAAACGGAGAGCGGATCTGGAAACAGCTAACGTTTTATTTAAACAAGCTTTCCTAACTGATGGTGGCCTACAACACAACCTAATATACATAACTGAGGAAGGCTCTAAGATGGAACGCCACAGGTGGCGTCGACAACAATAGTCCAAAAGTTCCTTCACGTCACGCCGACCTCGCTCAACCGCCAAAATCCACTCCGTTTGTTACTGGGTGGTGGAAGAATAGCAAAATCACACTGAGTAGCAAGTCACCTGATCCAGATAACTATCGTCCGACTATCCTCCTTCCAATCTCCTCAAAAGTCACGGAATTTACCTCAGCAGTTATCAGGAAGGTCAGATTCCTGAAAGTAACCTCAGAACGCCCGGAACCTACTGCTCCACCAAAAACTCAACTGGAAAGCCGGCAAGCATCCAGGCCAATCAATCATTCAATCAATTCAGCAAGACCTGATGAGTGTTCTTGCGGCCACAGAAGAACGACCGAATGTGATCAGCGTTCAGGCTTTTCACAGAGGCACGATCGATGTTGACGGGTGATCACCAACGCCTATCAGACAGCCTGGATCAATGTCAGAAAGTCCCCTTTAAATAGCGTGGGGCCGTTGTAACTTTTGCTCTCTCACTCACTCGCTTGTTCGGAATACAGCTGTTGTGTTTCCTTCTGTGAGTCTTTTCTCACCGACACTAGGCACTGGAGCGGGTCAGCAGCAGATACCACAGATTGACGAATCAGCAGATATAACAGCAGTCGACATCCAAACTGCAGCGAAAAATATTCCAAACTGACTGGCATGGGTTCAGGCATATCGCTCAGCTGTAGCATCCTTTAGATAACTAGCTGCTATGCCACTCGATAGACGCACGAGAACTAAGCTACTGCCGGATTTCCCCAGTCTTAAAAGGGCAGTCCAGATGCCGGAGTTGAGTTCGAACCACGAATATTCTGGCCGGCAAAATCGCTGCATGTTCACTGACCTACCTCAAGCTGTCATGACCGTCAAATGAGGATAGAGGGACATTAGGCTAGTTATCATAGTTTCACATCTTCGGCTGGTGAGTCGAGACGAACAAGCGTTTCTCACTCCTTACACCATCCAAAGCTCAACTGACAGCAATTGGATCATGTCACAGCACACTGTGACCTAAAAGACGCAGACGTCTGTGAATCCGAATCGAAGAATTTGGTTGCCTCCACGAAAGGTTTATCCCCAGACTTATTCAATGCCTTGCAAAGTGTTTTGTTTGACATTTGAAAGGAACTAACAGAAATTTGTTATTGTAAACTTCTTTGTTGGAATACTATCCCACATGGCTGTCATGCAGTCTTGAATAGCCACGATTGGTCTTCCATTGATTGCTTCAACAGGGCTAGCAAAAAAATATGAATTTTCGATAATACCTGTCAGCCACTGACAAAGTATTATTGCATTATGTCCAGTCTTAGCAAAAAAAACGTGAGTTTTTAGCGTAGCATGATAACTCAAAATTTTCATCAGACGCTCAAAGCATGAATAATTATCAAGTGAAAAAAACAAATTACCAATAGAAAATAGCTGTAGCTTTTCAAGGAATTTTTCTATTTTTCCGTCACTTATTCTTTTCATCAAAAATTATGTTAAAATCCATTGGATCACCCGCGATACGGGTGTTTTTGAATCCGGTGACAAGACAGAAACACCTGAAAACCGTCAGTCACATATCTACTTTGTCGCCGAGCTCAAAAGAGCTCAGTGGTTGAGTTGAGTACTTATTGATCGGAAGGTCCGTTGTCCGAACCCAGCTCCAGCATCTCGTCTTCTGCCGCTCAGGATTGAGCAACCTAGAAGTATCTCAGCCCCGTGCTTCCTTCAGATGGCAAGGAAGCTATTCACCAAAAAGGTGCTATAGTTAAACGATTGCGAATCTCACTATCTACGTTCTACACAGAAAAATATAAGACTGGAAAAAAACCTTCGGAGTGTAATTTCTTACATAGTATCTCGGAGACTATGTTGCACGAAGTAGCAGAACTTCAAAGAAAGCCCGGACAGGACAGCAAACCGATCTTAGCGACACACGCTTGCACACAACGCAAAATAGTCCATTTTGAGTACTGTAGAATATATCGACGTATTGGGGAAAGCATACTTGAGTGACGCGCAAAATCACAAGCCAGAAATTGCGCATTTGATCGGTAAGTCGCCAGAACCCACAATCCCTGGCTTGTAATTTCGCGCGTCACTCAGTTCCCCCCCCCCAATACGTCGAATTATGCTATAATGACAAAATTCGGTAGTGTCATTTATGAAACAAGTCATCCTGGTGAGAAAATTTGTCTTTCAGTACACCTGTCTTACATATCACATCACGTTTCCAGGAGCGCTTAAAATGGGCCCATGCACTGGACACCGACAAGACTGAATTTCGAGCGGTAGTCACCAAAACCGGTGGCAATGTTGCATCCATAATTCAAGATGCTCCAATTTCAATCGGTCATCGACGCCTGGTACCACAACCTAGAGTATTGATTTTGACTTTTTAAAAATCTACGCTATGATTCACACGCACACAAGCGGCATCATCCTTCATTAACCGACGATTGCCTATTTCATGCCTCTCATGGTTTACTTGTCTGTATGATAATCAATTCCTTTTATTTCCCACGTGGTTACCAAGTGCTCGCCTCCGAGAAGCAATGTCAACGCCAACAGGAAAAATTCTTGTGTGAGGCCTCGAAAAGTTCAGAAGCAATTTATGAATGAAAATCTGGTATGAACAAGGACGCCTCTCAAGCGGCAATGCATTTTTGAATTTTGAGCCGTACTTGTCAAATGAGAAGCCGTGTACGACAAGAATACTGATTCACCCAAATTACTTGTGCGTGGCAACTTACTTGCGATCGCCCCAAGCAGTGCTCCACTGAGACGAAAGTCAAAAAGACTAATTTACCCCAGCATGGTAGCCAAACCATTAAAATACAGACTCAATGTAGAAAAAATTGTGGACAGCCCAACTCTTATAACATCGAAACGTGAGGACTCCATCCAATCAGATTCAACTCTCGAAGTCTGGCAACATTCCATTTGGAGAACTTATGGAAATATGTTGGCCAGTCTCGCAAAAACAACTCCCCCCGGGACCCGAAAAGATGACTGATTCCTCAGGAATTTCCTCTTTCCAAGGAAATACTCAACTCGCACACTTTCTGAAACATTGCATCTTCCAAATATGCGAGTAGTATGTAGTTTTCTCGTGATGAACGGTGGGGTTTAGTAAGGAACTTGTGGAACTGCTGTGCGGCGTTCGTTTACAGGTACCTGATTGTCAATGAACATCCATGAAAGCTCAAGTAGTCGCTTGAGAATAGTCAGCTTTTTAAAACAAGGTGCATATGAGAGGTTTACGTTCCTGTCCAATGGTTTGTGAATGTTTAGTTAAAATTCTCTGATGAACAAATTTCCGGGGCGAAGAGCTGTCTTCCCTACATTGGCCATCAGGCACCAACGCATTCCTTCATTTTCACGAACGGGATGATCGATTGATTGATTGATTGATTGGCTGACTGATTGATTGATTGATTGATTGATTGATCCGCGGGGAATTTTTACTTGAGTCGTGACCATGCAATTAAAGTTAATCGGGGCTAATCCGTGCGGTGGCTCCCAATCCTTGCTGGCGACCATCAGTAGTCCCTCCAAGGATTTGAACTCACATCCGACCAACCGTCGGTCAGCTGAAAACTCAGTCGTTTAGGCAGAAGGGGCTGATCAGCATCGTAGTTAGGTCGCACTCAGATAACATAAAACGCCGCTCATGATTGATTCACACATTTCAGATCACGTGGTCACGTGCTGAATGGCTAGTCTAGTGATGGTTTCTCAGGTGGAATTTCCACTGACTTATTTTGAGCTACTTATAGTTTTTTGCTAGTGTAAAAAGGGTTGGAAATTCTCAATGGAGAGGAAGTTAGGGTATACCAACAAGCCGAAAATTACTGCACATTCGTTCCATCCTTATTAGGAATCCTCAATGGTGCGCATCCAATGAACCTCCAGGAAGATTCGTACCCTCAACCTCCACGCCAGTGCTTGAGGACCAAACGGTCCGGCAGCTACCGGGGCATCCAACATTGTGATTCATTCGCACTTAGGCAGTATAGACCACAAAACCTCTCTCGCTAGCGGAATTCGTATCACGTGTGCACGCGTTGATTGGTCTTCCGAATATAGACTTCTCAGATGGAAGACTCACTTGCAATGTGAATTATCCTTCCTTCTTTCAGTTAGCACCTGATCACGTGATGTGATTCCCATGATTGAAGAATTGATAATGTTATATCCCATTTAAGTTCCAGTCACTCAGAATTCAGGTCAGGTATCTGTGTCCAAACAGTAGTGAGATGGCAGGTTGAAGTCGTGAAATACGTATCGATAAGAATTACCAGCTGTAAAGTGATGCTCGTTATTTTGGTATAGATTGGCTACAGTAAGAGGCAAACTTTTTACTGAAAAAACAAACAGAAAAAAGCGATAATGGAGGGCCCCTGATGCTGTCCCATCTCAAGCATTCTGGAGTGCACACAACCCCCCATCACTTAACAAAGCAACTGACGGCGCGCATTCCGGTGACATTGATTGGTTGCCATTCTTTGAAATATCTCCAGACAACCGCAGGATAGAGCCCCATCCTGGAGGGCGAACCACACCAACTAGTCGAAAACTCTTTGTAACCTCTTCCACGAACTTCTGCCAAGTCATTCGCTGTCCACTTCGAAGTCTGTGCCATTTAGATGGAGGTATGAGAAGCAACATTCGTCTTGATGTTTCTACACATGACCGAGCCACCGAGGTTGATGGTGCCGGATGTCTTGAGCTATTAGACTACCATCCGCACAATCAAATACCCGTTTTCTAATCACCTCGTTACTAGTCCGCTGAAGTTATTTAACACCAGCAACGCTTCTGAGGAATCCGAGGTCAATGGCTTGAAGACAACTCACATCATCTGTCTGCAGAGGCTGTTTCGCAATCATACAACAACACAGTGACACTTGACCATTAAGACTCACTGATGTGCCTTTTTGACGTCACAAGTAACGGAAATTAGCAAAGAGCTTGTGCTTCACCTTGTTTTTCAAAGATGGGGACCATGTATCCTGTGAAGTCCAGATGGACAAGATTCTCACCATCAGTGAGTTCAACACGGCAGTTTTGAAGACATTCCAGCTGTCGTCGCATTATTGCATCGGCGACGAAGTTGATCCAGAATGGAGAGAGTAGACAGCCTTGACGGACACTGACTGTGCTGGGGGAAAGGGCTTCAGCGAGCACCTCATAAAATCTCACGTTCGAAGACGTCTGAAGCATGCCGTATTGAGCAGGTGTAGTTAACAGCACTGATCGATCGGCAAAACCGAACGCACTCGTCCAATTAAGGGAGGCGAAGATTGTGGGTTGTCTGTACATGTGGCGTTGCTCTAACACCTGACGGAGTGTGAATATGTGGTCAACTCACTCTCCACCTAGTCGAAATCCCGCTAGATTCGCACTGGTCAAGGATTCCTGAGCTATCACGAGGCGATGAACGATCAACGAAGCCAGAAACCTCGTAACATCAGCAGTCAAACTAACACACATCTGGTTACTACATTCACCACGAGTTCCCTTTTTAAAATGAGCGCTATTATTGAAGGTCAGCAAATCAAAGGTCCTATCAGAGATCCAATTTTCGGATGAGGTTGGCTAGGTTTTACTGCAGCCATAAGTTCCGGCACTTGGATTATCCGTTGACATCCGGCATTGGACTATCCGACCGGCATTGGGGAACTGCTTCTGGTTGGCCCCTTCGAGTTTTGTGCCCAATAAATTCTCATTGGCTAACTGAGTTGTGTACGCTTTGGGTGGACCCGAAATGCGCAATGGAAAGCAGCAGCGCTCAAGTGCATGGTCGGAGTCCACGCTGGTATCCCCCGAGGAACTTTAAGGGGAGGATCGACACTCACCAGCGGTAACTGACGGCCGTTCCCACCCAATCGGGTTTCAGCAGCCCTTAGTCTACCTAACTGAGTGTTTATGACACCAGCAGCCGCGACGATCCCTGAGATTTTAGGTCCTTGTAAAAGTACACATAGGGCATCATGGGAACTGTCCTTGAAAGTTTCAGAGCTAAAGTTCTTTGGGCAATGGGACAGACTTTCTCGGGATCCTCTCACAAACGTTGACAAACGAACAAACCGGTCGTGGGCTGTCAATGGATTTTCAGCAACCTTATGAGTAGTACATTACAAAGATAAGTCAAGGCAGGATCAGCAAACGGGACATGAGCGCACATGGGTAAGTAGGTCAGCAGCGCACATTCACACACAGACGCACATGTCAGAAGGCAGGGTGAGTGACAGGTACTAATAAGCAAAACAACTGGAGATCAAAAGTACATAGGCGTATTAAGCAAATGAATGGGGGAATTATCATAAGGTCAAGCTAGATTCGTCTCAAAAGCTTGATCGCACCACAGAGATGTTTGGTGGGAAGCTTCGGTGAATTATTATTCCCAAAGAGCAAGTGACCACGTTTGTTCCAACGCCCAACCTGGATTACCAAGAGAGCAGCAGTTGGCCAGACCTCTAAGACTGCGAGCTTAGCATGGATATTCTCCAGTATAACTCGATGCTTAACGGAGGCACACAAGTCGTCACCCCACGGTAAGATCTACGGAGATGACCGCCAGGATACTACGACAGCATGCCATAAAAGTTGCCCGACTGACACGCTGCGAAGAGTACCATCAAAACCAAAGGGACACTTAATGCAGGACACTTAATGGAGAGGATCAATGTAATCTACAAAATTCAATGCAACGATTGTGAAAAACACTACGTGGGACAAACAGGGAGGAAACTGTCAACCAGAATCACCGAACACAAGCTCGCCACCAAGAGACATGACCAACTCTCCCTCATCTCTGCACACGAAGATGGGGAAGGACACCATTTCGATTGGAATAACGTCAGAATACTGGGCCAGGCAAGAACAAAGAAAGAATGCGAGTTCGCGGAGGCGTGGTACTCCACTGGTGGAGCAATAAACAGGCACATCGAGATTGATCCTGCCTACCAGCCTCTGAGGACAAAGGAAATCCAGAACCACAGAACCCGAGGCCGAACAAGGACTCGAAGAAGAAATCAATAGAACAGCAGGCTACTAAAAATAGGAGGTAGGCTACAAACCAACAAAGAAGCCGACCACGATGCAATACAGATTAAGAACGAGCCAACCAAAAGAGACAACAACGGACGGCAAGTTCAACAGTAGCGTGGAAGCAAGAAATACAAAGCACAATTTAACACAGATTAAGATTGGACCAACCAGAATCCAGGTAATAGCAAAAAGGCTGCTGTTTGTAGACTATCTAAACGCAGGCACGAAGAGGGGAACTATCCAACCAGCAACGCACTGAAGATGTCTCCTCGAATGGTGACGAAACGTTTGCAAATCAATTGCCAAGCTCGGCGAACATATCAGCAACCACCTGATCAACTAGCAAGCTCTTTATGATGAAGTACGTGTATCTAGTATTAAGTCATCGGCCAATTCTCCTGCAAAATTCCACTAGCGTGTGTTGGCTGTGATTGTGACGCAAAATCTTTGAAGTGTCACTCTACAAATAAATCAGCATAGAGTGTTTTTCTTTTCCCTGTTCAAACTTGCCAAAGTTTCTCACACTAGAAACAAACAAGATTTAAGAGAAAAAAACCTCTTGATAGGGATGTGAGAAGTGAAGCTGCACTCAGATAGAAACGAATCGATCCATGAAAAGCTTGAAAGGTCAATCAGACCGGTCACTAGTATCAGTTACCTAATTCAAACACTGATCAGCGAGTGCAGTCTTAAAGAGGTTTTAAATACCTCTGCATGTTGATTCGATAGAACGATAAAACGGTACCATCCAATCTAGACGATTGGTGAGCGCTTAGATACGTTCTGGAACATGGGTTACCATGCCTTACCCGATAGTTTGTTTGACATCCGCATAGTCCACGTCTTATCAAGAACCCACCGTCGTTCTATAGGTGGATGTCTCCATTTATTACCTGTACAATTAACAGAAGAAGCCATTCGCAAGCAATAATAATAATACTAATAAGTAATAAGCATATCCCCGCAGTTCCAAAGGATTGTGCCTTCGAAGGTGCCGTTGGTCACCTCTTTACTTGTGACCCTAAAGAGTCTCACCAAAGGATGGAGAACCTTCAGAGTACCACCTCGCACTTTCACAAAATACCGACTTCCTACATGTGCTGTCTTGCTGAAATAACTAGAAAGACCGGTGGCTGTTATCATGCAACCCAAAGAGTATATACCAAGCTCGTCACGGATAATCCATTTTGATGTCCCTTGTTCGGCCGAAACGTCCGTGTTCGCACCGATCTCATGAACTTTAGTAATGCTTTGTTTTATTTGGTTTAGTTTTCCCAGAAGCTTTAGTAAAACAAAGTTCATCCTGTGAATTTCACGTGATTGTTTCACCGGAAGTCAGCAAACGGGGCGAAATGTCTGTTGATCACGCGACGTAATTATTTGTTTCCCTATCCCTAAGGTTAATTCATCATCCTTCCGGTGACTGCTCAAGTTTTAAGACTGAACTGTTTTATTTTATACAAAATCAACTCTACCTCAGCCGTTTTTCTGTAGATGATTTATTCACATTCATTTCTGGGCTTGTTGTTGAAAGCTGTCCCAATTTTTTACCCGTTTAATTTGTCCGATAGCACACTGCCCTTTCTGTGCCATCCCGTGCTGCTAACTGCCTGAGGTTCAATCTAGCCGCAAGTCTTTCTTTAATTTTCCTTAATTCTCCTCACGATTTACTGTTTATTCCTTATAGAACCACGTTCTACCTATCTATACTGCCTGCCCACTTCTGATTCAATATATTGATCACTGCCCAGTTGCGACTACTGAAGAAACGCAGAAGTTCGTAGAATTCGGTTTCGCCGCAATTATTACTGACCGTCCGTTGGTGAATTAGACTACACGTTACCTGTCAGATAGGACACCTAGATCGTGCGTTTAGGCTAAGTAACCAATTCCTTGCTTTGAGATCACGGCCTCAGCACAGGATCGTACACTGTCTATTGTTAAAACATTCGAGATTCCTGAAAACTCTTCGTCGTTCAGTATTGCCGCACCCGTCATTCTGTCTTGTACCACCTCGAATTACAGGCCTACTCTAGGTTTCTGGCCCCAGTACACCCGTTCATTCACCGACTCGATTCGAATGCACACAATGAGATTGTGTGGAAAAGAAACGAATGCCAGATATGTGTTTGATCTTGGGTACATCGCACCACCAATTGAGTTTACTCGTCACCTTCGGTCATTTTGCACGTTCGAATGCACTCATCGCCGGTGGCGTGCTTTGGTATAAACTGTGCGTACAACTGTTCTCCTCTCTGATATTGCTTCAGAATTGTCACACACACACACACAAGGTATTCCACCGACTGTTGGATTCTAAAGTATGAAAGTCATGGATATAAAGTTTTCTTATCACACATTATCAAGGTGTGCATTCCCTCATTCGTTGTGACAACTGTCAAAGCACACAAGCGATTTGCCCAAAATTCACCACGCTGCGAGACGGACTCTGCACACTGTGTTTAGTCTGTGACGGAGGTTTTGAAATTCACTTGCAGAAAAGAACAGCGCGTTCAAAACAAAACTGAACAGATGTTTCTCGATAGAAGATTTACTTTGTACAAGTTTTACGCACATTTAAGCGGGTCATCACCATATGATGGGTGCTATGGGATTACAAGTGCGTCCATTTCTAGAAAAATATCCTGGATGGACTTGAGTGGCAAACAAACTAATGCATGAATGCACGAATGATAGAACAAACAGGAAATCAAGCTCGCTTGACATTTACTGGGGTTTCGAATAAACTGACTTTATAGTAACACATCAGTAACTGTATGAACCCTTTTGCAATTTTTCGCCTAATCCTCTCCCGTTTACGTTTACCAACACACACGTTGCAGGGTCACCGCACAGATTTGGCACATAAGACTACAAACTGCGGTTCAAAAGGTCAAGCTGGAGGGCAGCAACCTGTTCCTGGTGAGGCTGCAAGTCAATCCTAGGAGCCTTAAATTAAAATGACTAGCCTTACATTGTCTATTGTTGATATTTTGTAATAAAATTAATGCCTCAGCTCAGCTCAAGGTCTGAAACTTCCAAGCTACCGTTTTCGTTAGTAGGTGTATTAATCTCTCAGAAACATGTGCAGCGCGTCGTACTTAAAGTATATGAGGCGATAACATTTTGGAAATTCAAACGCCTTATGGACGTGCGATTGGCAGCCTATCTGACAGGTGTTGAATCATGATTGGCTGTTGGTTCCAGACTTTCAGCCAATCAGAGCTCGCCCTGGTGCTGGGCCGACAAGCTGTCCGATCTTCCGGGCAGTCACATGCGGACTAGGCTTCTTGTCGTAGCAGCACCCAACTGCGAGTCGCAAAGTGTTGGTGCGGGATCACGCCTAACGCATTTGACGAAAGCGAAAAAATGTCCCCTTGTCGGGGCCTTCGTAACACATACTTCAATACTGTCCGATTTTTTCATTTCGGCTTCATCCAAGTGCACGTCAAATTTCAGGAAGCAGTCTCGAGTCCGGTGTGAGAGAGGACCTGTGAGAGCATAAAAAACCATTTGTAGGAAACTGTGGGAGTACGAATCCCAGGGTGCTTTTGCATCGATTGAATGATTCTCTTCCTGTCCTGGTGCGATCATTGTTGCGATCTATAATTGACTTTAGTTCCACTAATTAAATCTCATCAACGGTGGGAGGCATTGACCGCGTCGGGGTTCGAACCGCGGACATCCGACAAGCGAGGCGAGCATGCTACCAGAAGCCCATCATACGGTGGATGCAAATGAGCGCGTTCCCGCTCGAACGATGTGATTCGTTTGCCAGACTACTCAAAGGACGACCCATTATCTGTTCTGTTTGCTTCGGTTGATCGATCCACCCGTCAGGACTTCGCAGTTAGGTGGCGCCACGGACAGTTTTCATTAGTTACAAGTGGTTTCGGGATTTATAAAATCCACATTCAAATCGGGTGCGTCCTGTAAGCAAGTGGCAAGGCGCTCATCCCACCTGTCAGATGTCTAGAGTTGAAATCCCGGCACCAGCAATGATATACACTGTTGAGGAGCTCTAATAGGGGTGAAACCCTGGTCTTCTTCTCGGCCTTGACTCAACAGAATACCCGCACCATGACAGGACGGGGACCGTTCATTCGAGAGTGATATGAACCCGTAACCACCAACAAGCAACCCAGAATGAATTGTTGCTTGTCATGAAATAAGTAAGAAGCACTCGTGGGAATTCCATTCGGACTGGGGTATGTTTAAAGGCAACACGGACTGTCTGAACACGGCGACGGTCCTGCGTGCAGTCCATACTTAGGATTTTATGTCTGCTATTCCAAAACATTTTCAAACATTTTACTCTCGTTCGCAGAGAAAATACATCAAATTTGCCCAAGAAATATTTCAATCCATTCCTTATTGATTAGTGTTCACAACTTGTCTAATTATTAAAAAGTGATCTTCACCAGTGTCATCTTGATTAAACTAATTGACGTTCTTAGCAAAGTGCATGTGATCAACCATCTGCTGCCTGTTCTGACCTGTCAAAACCCCGCAAGATGGACCAATGTCGACTTCCGTACGCAGATGTGACCCGACACCCCAAAGGACAGAGAAGTTGAAGCGCATTGATCAACACATAGCTGACAACACGACCAGATCGTGAGAAACTATAGTTATGACATACCTTCCACAACTTGAAGAAGATACTTCCAAGGCAGAAACTGCAAGATGTTTTGTCTGCTGATTCGCCAATCTGTGGTATCTGCTCCTGGCTCACTCCAGTGCCTAGTGCCGAAAAAAGGACTCACAGAAGGGAACACAACAGCTGAATTCCGAACAGGCGAGTGAATGCGTGGAGTGCGAAAGTTACAACGGCTCCGCGCTATTTAAAGGGGACTTTCTGACATTGATCCAGACTGTCTGATAGGCGTTAGTGAATACTCATCAACATCGATCGTGCCTCTATGAAATGCCTGAACGCTGATCACATTCGATCGTGCTTCTGTGGCGTGCATGAGGGCTCATCAGCTTTTGCTGAATTGACTGAATGATTGACTTGCCTGGATGCTTATCTGCTTCCCTGTTGAGATTTTGGTGGAGCAGTAGGTTTCGGGCTTTCTGAGGTTACTTTCAGGAATCTGATCTTCCTGATACATGAACAAACCAGAAGGAGAATACTTCTACCTTACGTACCTGAACCCACAGCCAGACTGTTGAGTCAGAAGGGAATCCCGCAAAATAGTAGCTACCTTGAATCAACAGATTTCAGACCTGAAGGACAACATTAGTATAACCAGCCGCGACAAGCTCTGGGTTGAACAGACTTGGGGGAAACTACGCACACGAAGAGCAGAAAATAACGTGGCTATCAAAAGACATGATATCTATCTTTATGCACGAAGACAAGAAGGGTCACGAGCTCGAGCTCAGAAAGCGTTTAAAAAATGGCATGCGGGGACGCGACGCACATAACGAAATTGCAGTATGGTATTTCACGACGGTTAGATCGAAACAATATCTTAAACTAGATCCAATGCATCACCACGTGCACAAAACCAAAATCTGAATTGAACTGCTCAAAGAAAGCCTTCAATTATACTAAAAGACCAAGAAACAGGAAATTCAAGGTGTCACACTAACAGCAGTCACAAAGTGGTACTCGGATAGGCCAAGTTCTAGTGCAGACCGGTGGAAGAGAGGAAGGAAGACCAGATCAAAGGTCACATGGTCACCGACCAGTGGCAGATTGGCCAATAAAAACGACTGACCGAACAACCAATCCTGATGTAAGGTCACACTAATCAGCTACACGTATATAAACACACACGCAACACTACTCAACGCTCAACCACTGGCGCGCCGCTACTCCCAACTCCGCACCCTAGCAATGCAATGATTATATTACCTCAACTGGTGAGGACAAGTTTACATCCAAATCGCCCAGCTCAGCGAAAAACTAGCAGTGAACTATAATTAATTGCTGCCACTCAAATGGGAAACGTTTGGAAGTGATCGAGAAG
>NW_008751759.1:886749-894378 GCF_000715545.1 Opisthorchis viverrini
GGGTGCACCGTCTGTTGTTACATAGTATGTGGAGTCGCCAACGAAAACGGAACGAGTGATTTCCAGCCACAACTGAGTTTCAGGGTTCAAAAACTACAGTTGTAACATAAGTTGCTGTTGCTTAAGGTATAGCTGATATGTGTCGTCGAAAGTCGCACCAGAAGGTTGTGGCAATAGTGGTATTCCAAGCTTAGCGTTCATTACTCACTAAATACGTCAACAGCTGCTTATATTATTCTGTGTACTGAGAGCAGCAGCTCTGGCCTAACCACAGACACTATCGTTGATCCGATGGCTCCGAAGGACGCACCGATAGTTCCTTCACTATAAACCAAAGTTAGGGCTGTCCATGAAAACACCGGGTCTTGTACCTAGGGCAGTCAATGAATATATCGGGTGTCTTAGCTACCGAACACAATTTCAAGGATACATGGCCTTCAATGGATTCATTGAGAGGAACATATACTATTACACGTAGGCTATTCCTTTAATTCAAACGAATAACTGTTTCATAATATGTGAACGATGCTGATTGCAAACAGCCAACACACCAGCGTCAGCTGCTTAATCTGGGCTGTTCCGACTAATTACTTTTTGTTACCGCCAGTAATCCCAAATATCATCTTCCTTTGGAGATATGTTAAACTTTAAGAACAAAATATAGGATCACACTATTTACAACCAGCTATCTAAGACTACAGGGAATCCCGTACTATTTGCGTTATTATATTTGACCAAGCTATCTAAAACTACAGGGAATCCCGTACTATTTGCGTTCATTATATTTGAAAATTTGTTAACGATGTAAATTTTTTAAAGATACACCCGCATCATAATTCTATGCTCCGTTTGAGAGGGTCAATCATAAACCGCAAATCCGCCATGTTGCCACTTTTGAATGTACCCGCCATCTAGGTATCAACCAATCAGAATGGGGATGACGCCGCAAGTCGCGTGATCGCTGTTCGCTACTCATCCACACACACACTCACGCACACACACATACTACTGCTTGTCAGACTGAATGTGGCTCCATGAAAACCACTATTCCGTTTTGCTGTTCGCCTGTTCTTTCAAAAATGAACTACGATCACAGCTGTAACCAGGGCTATAAGAAAAAAGAAAGATTTTCGCTTATAATCTTCCACCTGTTTGTTCTCTTACATCCATTAGCTTTATACACAGCTGATGTTGATGAACACGCAACTCACCATAAGCATTTGCGCCCAACAGGTGTCGAGGGCACGCACTTCCAGAGAGAGATTTTATTCGATCATGAAGGTCCATCTTTCCAAAATGTTCAATGCCTAAACTGTCGACTGCTTTGTGTAGGCTTGTGCGGCCCGGCAGTATCTGGGCTCTCGTGCTTTGTTCGACAGCTAGGTGTCGAAAGGGTGATGAATCAATAAATTCATATTCAATTCGTCCAACAAGAATGAATGAATGTTCTCCTGAGGTCCTGCCACAGTTGTTCTGAGGGGTCCACTAGACAGCACGATGTATAACCACGTGAGTATAACACAGTAATCATAAGGTTTTTGCAAACTCTTCAACAACCCACCATCGGTCTTGCCATTCTTGGAGCTCACTAGATAGGCATGGCACACCATAAACCAGAGATTCTGCTGGACTCGGTTGAATCTGTTGTTTAAACCAAATAAGTGTGTAATTTGAAGTCTCCGGCGGACTCTATGCAATTTGGGACTGCGCCGACTCCAAGAGGCCGAAGTGAAAGGACGAAACCGGTCTTGCGGTGTCTAGCAGTTTCTAGCAACCTTATGAGTAGCATGTTACATCTAGACAGTGTATTGAAACAAGGCGGCCAGGTGCAGCACATTCAGTGGGAGAAAAACACTATAAATGATGGATTTAGCTGAATTCTGTTAATTCTGCCGCCAAAACCAAGATATTGAGCATATGAGAGCATTTGTCACTCCGGTTTACCTCCTTTTCGCTTGTCTGTTTCATTCGCCATTGGTATGCTACTGTATTGATCAGGAAAGGCGATCACGAAGCAATTACTATTTGCCAACTTGCATTCTAACAATGACTGTCGTGTACGATTTAAGTACTCGCAAGCCGCTGAAGGAAACTGCAATACTCCGCATATAAAAGTGATATGCACCTGGAACTTTTGCCGGTCTTGCCAATGGGCCACCTCTGAACAGCAAACTGACGGTACCTGCTAGCATTTTTTGTACCAATTTCGAAATGTTGGTCAAATGAAAAGGTATTTCCTTCATATGGTCCACCATACCCGGTTATGTGTTGAGCAATCTTCGAGTTTAACCGCGTCACAGGTGACCAGTTCCGACCATTCTATGCCGTTAGAATGCAGGTCTCAAGTCTCACAGCGACATAGTTCAGGCTGTCTCGCGGATCAGAGGAATCGGCCTACCTAACCCAGTGGATGAAAGAAACTTGTACGACTTTTGAAGATATTTTTCACACGCGAGCTGTTCCAGTTTCAGGACTTGTCTAACCGTGACATAGGAAGTTTGCTCCACTGATTCACAGGTGGTTTTATTTTCGTCTCCACAACAACCCGGTTTTCAACACCAACATTCAAAATAATATATCAGAGAATGAATGCCTTACCAGCTAACTTCGTTCTAGATATTCTCTGCCTCAGTATCCTTCATAAAGAATATGGACAACAAATGATAGAAGCATTACAAAGTTTCAACCGAAGTGTGAATGTGACTCAGTGTGATCCACGGACAGATCGATGGTACGTGCGATGACGTTTCCTTTCCCAGATGTTAACTATATCCATCCTCAGCCAGTCGTTATCGATCGACAATTAGCTGAGAGAACAAATAATTTCACAAGATGAGTGAAACCTCCACATCTGAAAAATCGTCAATCGGGGAGCCGTTCAATACATGACCACGTGATGTGATTGATGAATGCGAGCTAACCACACTGGTAATTATCCGTCTTGGGCCGAACAGCTTAGGGTTTGACTTATTAGTCGGGGAACACGAATCTGAATCTCGGTGGAGTTCCGTGAGTTGCGCACTGTCGGTCACTCTCAATAAGGATGACACAGCTGTGCTGTGTTTCCCGATTTTTTACCTCAGTTTGGCTTCACCTGTGGGACGATATTGCAACTGAAAGTCGCCGTTTTATCTGCTCAAATGAAGAACGGCAGATAAACGGGGGGAAGCGACTGGCTAAAGTCACGGCATCATAATCTCTTCCTCAACAAATGATCGGGGAATGTACGTACTGTTTAACAGGAACCGCCAGTCAGTTTTTCTTGCTTACCGGCGGTTGTCACAAGTTAGACGTTACCTGCGTATCGAGGGTGGTCGCGCAAAGAGGTACTTTATTTCACAGCGGGACTCATCAAGTGGGCGCACAAAAAATGGTCACATGACATTTTCGCTGCCAATGTCAGCATGCTTCCCGAGGCATCACGTGACTATTGAGGTACAGTATCCAGACCAGTTTCCAGTAGTGAGGAAATGGTTTCGATAAGTCGGCAAACGATAGAAAATCGGTGAGATGGGGTCCGCCTCAACATTTGCTGTCTCACCGAGCTACAAAGTTGGATCGCCGCGCACAATGTGCAACCCGCGTGGCGTTCTGATGTTTGACATGATACTGTAGGCACCATGATAGTCACTCCCAGCACGGAGTTAGCACACCGTGGCTTCCAGTGGGCCAAAGCATTTCGTGACTGTTTTGGTCTACAAAACGATGAGTCTGGAACGTCACTTCTAGTTACTTGATAACCTCAGAAAGCTGAGTTGGACCTGGTGAATATAACTTATTCGCTGACAAATCATTGTCTATTTGTTGGCTGTCAGTCAGTCCAAGGCCCCACCAGTATGAGACTCACAGTGTTTTTGGGGATGTGTGCTCCGAAAACATCAGCAGTCATGTTTTTAGATAGGATTCATGTCAAAAACGGGGCGGGATGGCTCAGTGGCACCAAATTACTGACCGAAAGCTCCATCATTCGGACTCGACCTCTGCCTCAATACTTTCCCTATCTAGCCTTGGGAACCCTCGTACTTCCTTCGGGTGGCATTAGAGCTAGGCACCGAAACGGTGTTACAGCTGAACGATTCAGACCAAAAGCATCTGTGCATTCGTTACTACCAACACCCGATGCGTTATGCTACGGGCGTGTCTTTTCTAGCCGCCTTTCCGTTCATTGATTGCGCGTTCATTCGGTTGGCCTCTTCAGTAGTGTACCGATGATGTCCCCCAGTTCGCAAGTTAACTGCCAAGCCATCTGGTTTGCAACAACTAAATAAATGCTCACACGTACCGCACGTGTAAACGTTCCTTTCTGAACTGTCACGGCCCGTCGAAGGCTCACCGACGCCTGGACATGTATGAAGATGTGAACCGGGAACCGGGAACAGACTTAATTCTAATCAACTCGAGAATGGGATGGAAAGTGCATCTCGCTGGCTAACAGGGCACATACACATGACCAAATATCTTGTTCAACAAAGCGAAACTCGAAGCTATCCATTCACCAATAAACGGACTTGTTTTGTCCGAGGAGAGACTTAAGCCACTGCATATCTGACCATCCATCGCCTTCATTTTCTAATGAACTTTGCATGAATAACTTGTTCTTTCTATATCAGACACCTACGCAATAAGCCTATCATTCTCAGAGATATCTGCTCATAAATGAAACCAATTTGACAATCTGATCCCTGTACGCAGAACGCCTCCATATTCACGTCGTCGATCACTTTGCAACCCAAACAAACAAAAGTACAGTCTACTTGAAATAGACTGTTGCTTGAATTCTATGCATTTCAGCCCATATTCCCGTGTTTTGAAAGTTCTGTCCCTTCTAAACCAAGGTAGACGTTAATTAATGCCGTTTCGCTACCTGCAGCACGTTTATTCCTCACAAAATGCAAGAAAAGACGGTGTCCTTGGATTGGAGTCGAACCCGCGACCGCGGACGTCACCTCATGTCATACCTACGCATTTATTAGTTAGGGGCGCAGAAGCCTACGAGTGTGAACAACAACAAGTGTCCTGGATGAAGCATTTGACAAACTCGAGGTCGTTTGTTAGCCTGCACTCTCCTCATCGACATGAAAGTTTTCAAATCAACTGAAGTTTCTCAGCCTTCAGGTTCGAAATTCGTTCCTCTGGTTAGTGCTGATGTGAACTGACACGACTGCAATCCCATGTCAATCGATCTTGAATCAAAGTAGAACAGAGTACTGTTTTTCGCTTATCATCGTTGCTAAATTAACATATTAACTCACAACCAGAGCTTTTTCACCAAATGTTACGTTTCTTCTTGGTTCCTACAGAAAGTGATGCAGCACTTTTCAAGCAGCAAATTGTCGACGCACATGCTGAAAAATCGCCGGCATGCTTCAACTACTTGTTCCTTTTCAGTAGGCTAATTTTCATGTAGATATCTTTCTGGCAGAATAGCAAACGAGTGCACGAGTGTGCGACTGACTGCAAGAACTATGCTTCTGAACTAGCGAACGTAAAGATCCACAAAACAAGGCTGAAAATCTTGTCAACACGTTTTGTGCACAATTCTACGGGACTGAAGGTCAAAAGATGTGTCTCCCGTCCGTTTTTTGCACGAACTCGTTTACCCGTAATACTCATTCAGCATCTCCCAAATTTATTGACCAGTGTTCTTCATCCCGAACAAAAAACATGTGGGCGAAATTCCGGGAGCATTATAAAAAACAGTGTTGTCAAGATCCACATGGCCATTATTGACTATCGGGGCATTGAGCACCAGCTAACGTACCAATGACCTCTAAACTGCTGCGGGTGATCAGTAACCCGTAATTAGTATACCAGCATCGTAAATAATAGCTGCGCAGTCATGATCTCATTCCAGGTGCAATTAACTTGGAAATCCGATGCGACCAACTGCCTTCGTGTGTAAGGGAATCAATGTAGACCATGAGTGCGGCACCCAGTGATTAACATGAGTTTTTTGTGCAGATAAAATTCGAATCAAACAAGCCAGATGAACTGAAAGTTGGAACGGTACGAGCGTCGCTTTTGCGTCATTTTTCAGAACGGAGTTTTCTTTTTAGAGATACGGTTGTATGGATGAATAACCCTCACATTCTACAGAAAAAAACAGTACGAAATTTGCTCAGTGTGGATCATTTTGCATTTTTCTTTTGGGGGTTTCTACTTGCCTCAGACTAGGATAAATTTAAATGTGTAGACTGCGCGTTGAAGAAAAGAGTACACTGAAAGAAGTGGCATTCGGGCAGAATTCCTTGTAGCATTGAAACTGTAGCTATCTAACTGAAAGGCATCAAACGGGACGTGAACCTTCCCTCAACGTGTCCTTACCTTAGGGACTTAAGGTAGGTGCCCTTTTGGTGCCTATTTAGAGGGGACCCTGGTGAGGAACTACCGCACACTGTGAAGTATGGGTTCAGAATGAATATCGTCAAAATTGTTCTTATAAATGACATGATGGAGCTTTAACAATAAAGTAGCTATAGTGTTCCATGCTTGGGAAAGGCCCATAAAAGCTGTATCCGCTGAATTACATATTGCATCTTAATGCTCAAATGCTAACGAGCATTTGACTACAAGTTTGCTGACTGGCTTTTCGATCCCACCTAAATGACGCGGTGACGAGTCTGGAGCCGGAAATCTTTGTTGATAAAAATAATACATGACGGCGAAACATAAGGGACAAAACGGATGACACCAGCACGTTCGTTTGAAAGAACTAAGGTTGTTTTGATAAAGGAAACTACTCACAAGGTTGCTGAAAACTCGGAGACTGGGCCTACCTGATGAGCCCCAAGAAGGGCGAAACCGGTCGTGGGCTGTCGAAGAGTTTTCAGCAACCTTGTGAGTAGTTTCCTATATGTAGATATACTGCAATATTTCGAATATTGTTCCAACTGAAACATGAGGCAGCCTGTGTGCAGCACATTCATTTGTAGAGTATCATAAAAACGAGGGATTCGGTTGAGTCTCTCGTGAAAACCAAACTGATTTGCAGCTGAGTGTATCTCTCGAAAAACTAAGGTTGTTCTTCGGCCATCTGGTGGACATCAACACGTCTGTGCATATCTGCGCACGTATTTCATTCTCTTTATCATCGTGAGCTCGCAAGAAGCGATGATTTTTGTGGGCATCGCTCATCATTCGAGCACACAGTCCAAGTGGTCAAGTCTGTGAGTTGCTAACGCTGTCTAGCCGTCAGCAAGATCGAACCGCCAAGCTGCATACGTCGTATTTTACATTCGGCTACAATGTGCTTTTGACGAGACATTACTGGTTGCGTTGTGTTGAAACTAGTTAGTGTTTGATCAAGCTTCTGAAATGTTGACAACACAGTGATAATTGAACACCATCCGTTTGCTCCTTGTATCGATTCGTTTGTTTGCCTCAAGCTTCTGCTGAGAGCTCGTCACAGAATAATCTGATCAATAATTTCTTCCCGATCCCTTACTTCCTACCGTGCCGTGCTGATTTGTGAACCATTCGTGCACATACCCTTGTATTCGGATAGGTCCGGGACTTGAGGAAGCAACAATGAGAATGTCGAAATCATTACACAAAAGGACGTAATATCCTACTCATAAGGTTGCTGAAATTACTTGACAGCCTACGACCTCTTTTTTGCAATTTGGGCTC
>NW_008751759.1:895231-917634 GCF_000715545.1 Opisthorchis viverrini
GAAGGCATTAGGAAAACTGTGTTCCACAACAAACTAGGGGTCGATATCCTAAAATGTGTTAAAACAGCACTACATTTGGCTCCGCACAAACCATCTCCGGCTGATCGACAATACACATTTGTCAGGCTGACTATTCTGAGCCGGATATCAGCTACTGATCTATGAGTCCGCTATGCATGCTCAAGAACAGGTGGTGTTTGTCTGTCTGCCGACCTTATTTTCTCAGATGCCTCAAACCAATCTCCTCTGGTTTGCTCATTAAACGTTGGTCTGCAGTATTTTAGACATTTTCGCTTGAGAAGCGTACATTTCATGCAACCCAGATAGCATAAGAGCCGAGGTTGTATATGCAAGTGGAACAAATATATGCTGAAAAGCTCCAAAGCACTGTATGGACGCTTCGTTCATGAAGGGATAGCGTATCGCTGGAGAGATTCGAGCCTGCTACCTCCACGCTGGTAGTTGAAGGTCACATCGTCAGGCCACAAAAGACTGACCAGCAGTGCGATTGACCTATACTCATACAGTCATAGGGGCACTCCGCCTTCAATGCTTAAGTTCATATCACGTGGCCAGGTAACGACTGTCCCTTCGAATGATCANTTCATATCACGTGGCCAGGTAACGACTGTTCCTTCGAATGATCACTTCTCAGATGGAAATTATACACAGTTGTGAGATATTTTCTGACCCAAGGCAGATGAAACTGAATCGATATTTCAAAATCGCATCACAAAGGGACCAAATTATCAGTACTCTGCTCACAGCTTGCATACATCACCCAATGAGTCTAATAACAAAAGACCACTTGAAGTGAATTACCTGATTTGAAACTGAGCATGAATCATTCGCGTTGCTGATCAGCCACCAAATGGTACGGTCTTCAGCTACTAGCTGGTTACTCGCGGTTTGATTACCCCAGAGATTCGTGTGGTGAACACTGCTGATGACCCCCACCAAAAATAAAACAGCTGTGCAGCAATTCTAGTCTTTTCAGAGCAGTTTGCAAATTCATTCCATCATTGAAGCAAATATTCATCCAGGAATAGGCTCTGTAGACTTGCAACGGGATAGATGTCCATAATGGAGAGGATTACTGCTACAGACGGCCTCAAAAAGCAACGCTTATCAACCAGAGGGCTTACAGTAAGTTTGATTCTTGTGAGCCAGTTGATTCCGGAACTTGGTACTTGTCCTTATAGTGGAAACTCCGGACTTGAGATAAATCGGAGCGAACTTACCGACCATGGTTTGAATTCAACCTCGGCATCTCCTGTCTAGGCTTGGGCGACCGGCAGTAACTCAGCTCCCATGCTTCTTTCGGTTGTTTGGCAGCTGGGAGTAGAAAAGGTGTGACGGCTGAACTATTATTATTATTATCCTCATTATTATTATTTGACGAAAGCCTTTCAAAATCCCAAGAACTCATATCTCACATCTTCGATGTTCAGCCGTGCCTTTTACTTGACACTTGGTCTGGATTGCCGGTTCGCTGAACGAACGGACCAATCACAAGTCAGCAGCCCAAAAATGATTGGTCCACGGGGAACATGACCGGAGTCACAAGAAGCAGCAATCAGAAGTAAACGTCTATCTTCAAACCACAACTATAGCTTATGCATACATAACAACGTGCAATCTGTCAAAATGTTTCCGATAAACGAACCAGACAAAGTTCGTGAATCCAACTGTCTTAAATCGGCCTGCTCGCCAAAAAGTCTACAAGTTTTCGTTGCAACCACATGGGGATTTCTGACCAACGTGGAGCGTGCAATCATTATGCCTAGTCTTTGGCTCTACCTAAAAACCGAATGGGATGAGGCTGCTGCCAAAAAATTCTACGCTGCCACTGTCGCAGTATTCTGCCTTGCCATCCTAGTTTTCACTCCACTTGTCGGTTACGCTACCTACAAGGGAGTTCGTACGCAGATAATCCTGATTGTTTCAAACCAACTGGAAATTCTGGGAAATATTATGTATTTGGTTGGGCGCAGTCCATGGGCTTTGCTATTCGGTAGATTAATCTCTGGTCTTGGAGCTTGTTGTGACTCGCCGCTTTATTCTGATATGGTCAAGTTGACCAACGAAAGGGAAAGAACTTTCTACGTAATGTAATTGCTCTTGCCGCGACAAGCTGGCCTACTGTTTGGACCCACGTTCACGCTGATTGTTCATCGTCTGGATGTGAATGTGGGGAACTTCAGGATCAACGTTTACAACGTCCCCGGATTGTTGATGGCTTCGCTGTGGGGAGTTCACTGTATTCTAACACTTCTTGCTTATCCAGATATGGAACGCACAATCAATCCGACGCAAACAGCTGACCCTCAGCCAACACTTGCCAGACGACTACAGCGGATATTCTACGTTCCACGTGAGCCAAGAATGAGGAAAGCGGTGACTGATCAACTCCCCCCGTCCAAGCAACCACCAGGCACATGGGAACCTGAGCACAACGCAAACTGTTCTCCCTGCTGTGCCAGAGATCCCCAGTGTCTGCCTTACTTACCTTACTTCAACCTGAGCCTCATTGCACTTTTTGGAATCACATTCTTCATCTACTATTGTGTCATGGGCTTGGAGGCTGTTCTACCTCCAGTGACTGAACAGTTATATCAGTGGACTGAGATCGAAGTGAGTATTGTCTATCTAATCGCAGGCGGTGCTGTCATTGTCACATTTCTCATCTATCAGTGTATCACCCAATGCATACGGGATCGCAAAGTTCTCGCTGTCGGTCTGTCTTTGTTGTTTTTCGCCTACCTGGCTTTGTCTTGCCACTTGGCACACAAACCCACCCCGGACAAGTCGATTGGGATACCATTTATTCTGTTTGCAGTGGCTCTTCACGTGATTGGTGTGCCGTTGGCGGCTGCCAGTTCCGAATCGCTGTACACCAAACTCGTCCCCAGAGCAGATGTGGAACGAGGTCAGACCATATTCCGAACTGTGCAGAATTTGGGATTTTCCGCCGGTCCTTTCATTTGTGCGTCGCTTGTTGATACTCCATACATTGCGTTTCTTATCATGATGGTGTTGGTCTATGTGCCTTTCGTCATCTTTTGGATCGATTATCACACATTTCGAATGACAGAGGACGAATCGATGAAAATCCAAGATATCTAATATAAAAACAAAGCTCCTGATTCACAAAGTTTCTGTGTAATTTACAAACAGACTATTTGGAGTGCCCCAAAGCTAATCTGGCTGGGGACTTCCACAGCTGCACCTTTTGTTTTTTTGGGTGTGATCTGTTAGGATCAGTCGTTTTTTATTTGTCGGTTCATTAATTTTGTGTTCAGTAATTTAAACAGATAGGAACAGCAGACTGTGCGGTTGGAAACATCTCTTTCAGATATGTGGGCTTGAAGGAAGTTCAGAAATACCTGCATGTTGTTCTAGTATCTTCTTTCGGCTTTGGGTAAATTTGGGTCGTTTTCCTACTTATTCCAAACTTTTATCGGTTTTTATGCGCTCGCATTTCCAAGGAGGGGAGTTTTCTAACCCGTGGATCAGATAGATAGTTTTAGGTCACATCAATCGCCTTTTTCGCCCTCGCGATCCGGCACTTTCAAGGCTTCCATCAGGCTTCCAATCTTATACTACGCTTTAGTTGCAATGCACTACTCATAAGGTTGCTGAAAACTCCTCGACAACCCACGACCGGTTTCGCTCTTCTTGGGTAGGTGCAGTCCCCGAACGTCCGTCAACCTTATGTTCTACTTGAATCCTAATTGCACGAAATTACCGAAATACACTCATTTGCAAACTAATTTGGTTTTGCGACAGACTCACCTGGAACCCAGCTGAATCTCTCGGTTTTGATGTTTCCAAGCAACTGAATGTGCTGCATCAGGCCGCCTCATGTTTCAGTCGCTACGGACACGCTTAGTAAACCATAAGCTGCCCGAAATTGAAAATAATTCACACAACGAGTGATAACTAGTCACTCGAACTGACAAATGATCTCTGTTCTGTCTAAGTGGGAATTAATCACACCGTTGACCCCTGTCGATGGCCGAACGACTTTCTGTGTGACTACTAGCCGAGAAGTTGCGAATTCGAAAGTTTCTCGTCTTTGTAAGATGCGTGCCATTGGTTGGCTACTGCACAGCTGTCATGGCCCACCGCCATCAGAGGCCATTCAGAGGTAGAAGGATCGGAATTGTCGCCTTAGTCGTACATAATGATGGACTAGACAGTAGGGCTGACGAGCGAGTTCTTTGTACATCAGTCGCAAAAACTGGAAGCACTGATGTTGCGAAAGGAATTCATAAATTTTTTTCGGAAACGCGTTATCATGTGCTTGCCACGTCCCCCCCCCCACCACTCCACTTTCAGACAGCTGGAGACCAAGCTTAGTGCTTTGTTAAGGACACGACTTGTGTGAGATTATCAATGACATCCATAGTCAGTATTGTCCAAAGTATCTACCTTTTAACTGATGTTTTGACTAGGTGTTGTGTCTTGTGGACGGTGTCCCTAATCCGGTTTATCAAAAGGAACGGTAGCTTGAGACAGCCTTTTATTGGGCTAACAGGGTCAGCCTACAGTCTTTGTGAAGTGGCCAGTGAAGCACCGAGTTATAAACGGTCCTTTGTGATTTGATCAAATCCGGACGAATCGGTGCGTTCCTTCGTGTGCTACACCACCAGCTCGCATAATATCCGCCCAATCGGAGAGATGTTCAGTTACTTGGATCAGCTTGCCTCCGGACATTAGGTCATAACATTAGATCACCAAGGCTCACCCGACCGAACGTAGTTGGGTCGAAAACGGTTGACGCACATGTAGGTACGGCTAAATGAAATCGGTGGGCGAAATCATACAACACAAACGAGAGATTCAGCTGGGTTCCAGGTGGGTTTCTCCCAAAACCAAGTTTTTTCACAAATGAGTGTACTTCGCTAATTTCGTGCAATTCGATTCCAAGTAGAACGTAAGGCTGATGGAAACTCGGGGACTGCGCCTACCTGATGAGCCCCAAGAAGCGCAAAACCAGTCGTGGGCTGTCGACGAATTTTCAGCAACCTTATGCGTAGTACATTATAAATCATACCTTGTGGCGATTGGGATGTCTACTCTATCCCTAGTCAGCTTTAAGCATATCATAGAGCAGATCGATGTGCAATATTACAAAAAACGTAATGCAATAAACTCAGGTACTTGGTCCCAATCTGCCTACCTTTGAGTTGGAACGAATCATTATTATTATTACAAGTAACTGTATGACAACCATACAATCCAGAGTGAACTTCCAACTTAGCGCAATTCTGTTATCCTCAAATGAGAGACAAGCGAGTGAATTATGCGGTTTGCGAGCATTTTGATCGAAACGCAATAAGTGAACACTGAGACCGGAGTTTTGTATCACGCACACATAACAAGCTTCAGAACCTCTCAAAGTCACGTGAGCAATGCACGAGACTTTCGGAAGTCCAGAGAAATCAAAGTCGTATCCCACTCAAATTACGGCCTAATCATGGGACAAGATCAGGACAAGGTCATATCAACGTTGACCAATCAGAGCACAGACTTTCGAACCATCCTATTAAAATTGCGTGTCAAATAACCAATCATGATTCACGCCACTCCCATCTGGCAGTAGATCTATAAGTGTGCACAGCTACCCAGCGCACACAGCATAGAGTAGCAGAGTACGGAAGAGGTCACGTCGACTGGTGACATGTAGGTTGAAATCAGACTGGCTGCCTCAGAATTTGAAAAGGAGAGGGAAATTCTAAAACCACCAACACATCCCATCGGTGGCCCATAATTGCCAGTTCAGGTGGGCTCAATTGGCCGGTTGAGCCTCAGAGCGTAAGGGCATTTGGTGGCCCCATCACTCAATAAGGACGCATCATCATCATCATCATCATCATCATCATCATCATCATCATCATCATCATCATCATCATCATCATCATCATCATCATCATCGTCGTCGTCATCATCATCATCGTCATCATCATCAACAGCCAGTGGGAGGTCACCCGGACCAGAATCTCCATGGTGCTTGAGAGAACATATGCAGTCGTGAAACTCCAAAGCCGTAGGTGGTGACGCATCCTAGGTACACAGAAATGGCCAGCCATAGCGAGCAACTATTCAGTTTGGTTTACGCAGATAGTCCGTGTTACCTCTAGCGCCATTGCAAGCTTGAGGCTCCGCGACGTCTGAAGTTCTAGTGCGAGTCTTTTGCACGTAACTACGGCGGGATATATTAAATCAAATTTCAAAACAATACAGTGCGTCGTGTGTAAAACAGCTTCGAGGTTGGAAGGGCAAACACCGTTCAGACTGGCAATCAGAAACCAGATCCTCTCCCTAACGAACGATGTATTGCCCCCTTAGGCTAGTGCGAACCATTATTCGGCTTGATCAATACAATGAAGTTCACATAAGTTCACCTCTAACACCGTTATCGATTTAACGGCGCAGAATATCCACGGCGTTGAGGCGGGGCTTTTATGACATGGATGGCAGTTGAAAACGATGCTATTCCCTTTGGGAAATGACGAAGGATTGCATTACCAATAAGCCAGACCCGGAATTCATCTGCACGGCTTTCGATAATCAGCTGTGATCCTACTTGATTCCGTTCACACGATGGTGATCACTGGAAGTCAATGTAAACAACATCGTGGACGTAGTAAATCACTTTGCTTAGGCTTTTTCATAGGTTTGGGCCACGTAAAGCCACTTTATTACAGTAGCAAGATTAACTATCTGGTACAATCACATTGCTATCGTTGATAAACTTGTGGCTGAGCAATTCGAATGCGGTCAGTGAAGACACAACCGCTCTCCGACAGTTTCGAGGATGATCTTGCGTCATGTGAGCTTCCGCTTTCTGGATCGAAGCTGGGGGTTGTTGAACTGATGAACTCCGATCCATAACGTTCCCCTGCATGGCCTCCTGCTTTGTGCTTGCGCTTCCCATTTCATTGGTGATCCACGTCAACGGTCTTTAGACTTTGGACCACAGTATTCATGTATATCGAAGCTTTCGTCTTTGAGAGTTCCGTTGCGCCGTGTTCAGCTGAACATTCAGAAGCTGAATGTTCCCATTCTTTCGACAAACATAATTGAGCCGCCGCATATGGTCGAACGCGGGCATCGTAGGACCTTCGTATCCGCTACTCGTTCGGTCCAGTGAAACTCATTTATTCGCCTGGGTCAGTAAAAGCTTCCCAAGTGTCTGAGTTTCTATGAGTTCCACACGGACAGATGAAATCATCGCCCTGTATGGTCGTTCAGCTTGGTCTCAATTCTCAGACTGCAGACCTTTCACACCCGTTTGTCGAGCTTACGAAGCGATACGCCAGCCCTGGCCACAAGGAATTTCAGATCCGGGTCGACGTTCAAGTTCGCAGACATTGTGCTTCCGAGATAACAAAGGTCCGCGCAGTAGTTCTCGAACCCCGTTCCAGTGCCGAGGGTTGTCGGGGGCTAGCCTGGCGTAGTTTAGTGCGGGGCGAAAGTTTTTTGTGTTGATCATCATGTCATATTACACAGAAACGGTTACAAACTTCCCAGCTAGGCTATACAAGGAGTGTGGTCCAACACCCAGGTCCGTATTTAACTGTTCACACATACATTGGTTTTCGTGTGTGCATCGACAAGCCTACTATACATAGTAACAAAGATTTTGTCCTGTTAGTGAGGCAAATATGTAGTGAAAAAACCGAAAAGCACAGTAGAGTTTGCTTCATCACCAGTGCGCGTCTCAACAAACTCGAAATCGCGGCTCCCCGGCTAGCGGTTCGAACAATCATCGTTCGGCTAAGAGTGGTTGTTCAGCAGTCTGATTGACCCGCAATTAGACAGGTCATTGCACTCCAATCTTTCAGTCACGGGTTCACATCATGTGAGCAACGTATTAACTAACCCTTCGGGTGACGACCTCAGCCGGAAGCTTCGTTCATCAGGTGAATTTTACTCTTCCTTTCGGCTACTCATAGACTGTTGATAGTGTGTTGTGACTTGATGTACGGTAGTGCAACCCTATCGGTCCCTTGGCTTCCTGCTCCGCCCACGATGACATATCAAAAAGCACGGTAGTCCTACACAACCCGTTATGGAGACTAGGAAAATTATTGCAACAGTATTTATAGGGTAATCGCAGAGTGTTCCACAAGGTCGTGTCAGAATCTCCATGAGGGGGCGAGAAGCACCGAGTCAGAGATGCTCGACTCGGATTGGCTGGCATTCTGACCAATCAGAGCATGCCTTCGTTTGGTCCGTGTCCTGCACGTCACATATCCGTCCAGATGATGTGATGTTCGGTTATTACGGACGAGTGGCCTCCGGAGATTTCGGTATCATCATGGAGATTTCATTCGGTAGGTGCTGAGACAGTAATCGAGCGGTGAGCATTGTTGTACACCTGTCACAGAGCGCGAATTAGACTCAAGTGTGCCATGAAAACTGTTCGTCGTCATATTTTTGAGTGAGTAACTCTAACAGATAGTAGATTGGCCCAATTAGAAGCGATCTATAGTGCGGAATGATCTGTCCTGAGAATGGTCCCCCGGTTAACTTGCCTTGAAAATCCCAACGAGATAACTGAACCTTCGTGAATCACTTCCAGTTAACGCGTTTTCCGCCCCCCAAAGTTTTAAGCACTTCGTTCTTTGAACTGAAGAATAAAACGTCCAACTCAGATACGTTTTTCAAGACTTGTTTACCTGTTTTTGCCGAATCATGCATAAACTGATTCCGTGGCAGTCGATCAAGCTATTCCACTGACTCATCCAGTTGTATTTCCAAACAAAAACTCGCCAAGTTGCGCCAAGATGACCATGTTGTTTTTTGTGGCACCTGACTCGTTTAGACAAGATAACGAAGGATGACTCAACTAATGTGGATTCTGTACCGCAGGCTCACGACATGTTTTTTTCTATTCAGGCCACATCAGAATGAGCAGACTCTGAGTGTACGGAAAGGCATATTGTTCAGATTAGCACACGAATGAAATTCGGTTTGGTAGTCTTCTGGTAGAAATATTATTGTCTTTATGTTCCATTCACTCTAAGTGTTCAAGATGGTCATTGGTGCCAGCTACAGGATTCGAAAACTGGATAGCCTGATTGCTATGCGTGTTCGTGTTGGGACGGTATGTACATAATGGGTGAAACTGGTAGTGACTTTGAAATAGTTTTCAGCAACCTTGTGAGTAGTGCGTTACGTTTTCGGGTAATGTAATGAGACATCTCGAATCCCGTAATCGCTGAAACATGAGAGGGTAGAACATTCAGTTGAAGAAGACAATCGAAAAAAGAGATTCTTTTGTGTAATTCCACTGCTGTTTTGCAGAGAATGAAACAAGTTAAATCGTTTTGCGCGAGGATAATATACCTGTTGGCTCCGTATCGCCCGGTTCGTTCACATATGATGTCGATTTTAAAAGTTACGAACCGAATTCCAAGTTAAACTCTTTATTCCGAGGTGTACAAAGGTACAACGGGGTTGGGAATCCTGAATTGAAACCAACTTTTGAAAGATGCACGCCGAAATAGGGGGCTATTAGCCACATTTGATCAGAAATTTGCCTTCTCAGTAACATGATGATATCAGACGCATTCTTAAATCAGAAAATGGCACGTTTGGTTCTAAAACAAAGGAATCCCATTTGTGCGCTCCCTTGTTCAGCCGGTTTGGGCAGTAGTCCAGTCTGTGGCCCGAACATCCTCAGAGTGAGAGCCAGTAGTTCGTGGAGAGACGGCCAACCAGGTTGTGTTTAGAGGATGTGCTCTTGTCTCTCTTTGGGGATTGATCTATCTGGGGATTCCGATCCGGCCATTTTGATTACACGAGCTCTTGCTCTGAAATAAAGGGCGTGAAGTGTGCGTCAACAAATCAAGAGTTTACAAGGGCTCCGAAATGCCTAAGATAGTGAGGAGGGGCGAGATGGCTTAAGTGGTTAGAGCGCGCATTTACTGATCGGAAGGTCCATGGTTCGAACCCGACCTCCACCACTCGACTTCCCCTGTCTAGGCCTGGGCGACCTGGCAGTATCCCATCCCTCGGGCTTCCTCCGGGTGGCATGGCAGCTAGGCACCGGAAGGGTGTTACAGCTGAACGATTAGGAGAGTGAGGTGGTGTCCGGCATATCTAAAGCAAACGTCATTGCTTTCTTTGGAGAGTTGACTTCCACAGCATCTTACGTTTGGATAACTCTGCCTGTCTTGGCGCAATTATTCTGGTGAGTCCCCCCCCCCCCTTAAAGAGTAGACGCCCTGAAATCAATTTTCCTACTCAGTAGAGTTCAGCAGCAGTGCGTATCCTTGGTTGTGCCGGGGCTCCAACTCCGGACATCTGACATGTGAGAAGGGCGCATTACTACTGGTCCACTGGACGCACCTGACTTTTCAACTCCGGATGGACGAACAGGCTCACGCTTGAGCTATGTGATAACAACGACCCAGTAACTATCCTGATTGCGTCGACCGACTGACCCGAGTGCAAGGACTTCCCAGTCAGGTAGTGTCACGGACGCTTGAAATCTTGTGAACAATTGTGACTAGTTGTAGGTTCACATCAGTCTCATTAGAACGGTCCCACCTCTGTCCATGTGCACTTGTTCACGATTGAGCAAATTCACGACAACCAATTCACTAAGAGTTCGATTTAATGGTAGACAACCCGGCGAATATACATTGTCACACAATAAAATACCTGCGAGGCTTTGATACCGTATCGAGTCGATCAACACACTGACCATTACATTGGCGAGAGCAGCAGAGCATACGAAAACATGTCCACCATATTAGCGAATATAAACTCATTTGCAAACTAATTTGGTTTTTTCGAAGAACTTACCTGGAACCCAGCTGAATCTCTCGTTTATGATGTTCTCAGGCAACCGAATGTGCTGCACCAGGCCGCCTCATGTTTCAGTCGCCACAATATTTGAAATATCGCGATACATGTATGTATTTGTAATGTACTACTCATAAGGTTGCTGAAAATCCATCGACAGCCCACGACCGGATTCGCCCTTCTTGGGGCTCATCAGGTAGGCGCAGTCCCCGGGTTTCCGTCAACTTTATGTTCTACTTGAAACCAAATTGTACGAAATTAGCGAGTATACACTCATTGGCAAACTAATTTGATTTCTTCGGGAGACTCACCTGGGACGCAGCTGAATTTCTCGTTTATGATGTTCTCAGGTCGTGGGCTGTCGACGGATTTTCAGCAACCCTATGAGTAGTACACTACAAAGATGTCCAATATATGTTCTCGTTCGTCACTCGAGCCAGTCATCACATGACCATTTGATTTGGTCCCTGGGGCCGAATAAACAGCGGCGCTATGACCCGTCTAAGTGAGAGCCAATCACAGTGCTGATCAGTCTCCCGTAGCCGAACTACTAGCCGGAAGATCATTGGTTCAAAATTCACCCGTGGGGTTTGGTGAAATGCACACTGTCGACGATTCCCACAGTCGCACAGTGCTTCGCTTACAAGACGAACTGCCGCTTCCCATGTGCTGTTTTGTGGAGGGGCACACACTTCATACCCCATCACTTCCAGCAGTGGCAGCCCTCAAGGCCTCCCCTCAACCCGCTTACAAGACGAACTATCGCTTCCCATGTGCTGTGTTTCTGGAGGGGCACGCACCTCATACCCCATCGCTTCCAACAGTGGCAGCCCTCAAGGCCTCCCCTCAACACACCAGAACATTCATGTCATGTAAAAGCTAACATATCGGTGTTTGGCTACCTTCCAAACCTTCTGTTCGCCAGGATATTTAGCAAAACACCAGTATTTCTTTTCAACTCAGTTTCCCATTTGATGGACGGTGTTGCTCATAGTTAGTTGATTGAATACGATGAATACCGTTTGGCTACAAGAACTGTCGTCTTAACCCAGAGAGTGTGAGAGAGCATCCAGCTGAAACAGATGTCAACATTGCTGGGACGACACGAAACACAATTGCAACCATATCCAGCCGAACCGGGGTGGCAATACGTACAACGCATTATGCCATAAATGTCCCATACTTTGCTCGTGAGATTCCGCGCTCAAATTCGTTCGAATCCGGCAATATGGTGGGACAACTAAGTTCTGACCGTGCTGCCATGCAGACGCAACTAGGGATGGTGAGGGTCCGAGCTCAACCTCGGTGGATTTGATTCCTTTTAGCGTATAAAATAAACCACTCATAAGGTTGCTGAAAACTCTTCGACAGCCCAAGATCAGTTTCACCCTTCTTGGGGCTCATCAGGTGGGTGCAGTCCCCGAGTTTCCGTCAACCTTGTGTTGGAACGAAATCTCACGAAATTAGCGAATATACACTCATTTGCAAGCAAATTTGGTTTTTCGAGACACCCACCTGGAACCCAGCTGAGTCTCTTGTTTATGATGTTTCCAAGATTAAAAATATCTAGAAACATGAGCTTAAAAATACATCAGCTTAGAAACAACAGCTTAGAAATGTCACAAAAGGGAGATTCGGCTGGGTACCAGGTGAGCCTCTAGCAAAACCAACTTTTTTGGTATTTCGCTGATTAGATTTCCTAGATTAAATTAGGCTTTTTGATGAATTGAGTAGTTTTGGAGATACTTCCACTGAAAATCGAGTGCCCTCACGCATGAAGACATGTTGGGTTTGATGTCTGCCAAAATCAATCACTTTAATGACCATAGATCATGCGATGGGGGAGAAACGTTTTCCAGGCATCCCGGGTTCGAATCTCGACCAGGCCGACAACGTTTATCGCTGATGAACTATAATACGAGCAAAGCTCGAATCCACCATTTCCACGAAGAATAACTGCGGCAGAACATGGTCGGATTATGTCTTCCAGGACACTTTAAAAACAAATTTCAAAAGTTCCCAGTCAGCGATAAATAAAATCATTTTAGTTGTTTAGTCACAATCATAGTTTAGCACCTTAAGTCAAATATATCTGATAGACTACTGATATACTCTCGTGCCTAATCCGTCACATTGCATACAGAGAAGACCATTCAAAATGGCCAGATATTGTAACTATTTTTGGCATACGTACTGCAAAAGTGGATCGATATTTCCCAGTTGGACATAGTTGAAGTTTCGCTGATCAGTACTAGTGTACTACCTGGCGGTTGATCGATAAATTCAATTTTCCTGTCTGTTGGTTAAACCATCTGTCCGGTTGCGCGATGGTGGTCTCACGGAAAGATCGTCTGTTGTAATCGATCCACCCATTAACTGTACGATCGGCCAGACACTATTAGTGTGGCTTCCGCTCAGACTGACAGATATCAAGCGTGATCGTCACGGATGCCGGACAACTCTTCCGTACCACTCGGGATTGACTGGTTATGCCACAAATGTCACAGCACTACTTTGAAATTTACAAGCGCGAAGAGCATACCAAACTGTCCCGCAGAATTATTTAGGTTATCTGCAACAGTTCGCATTTCTAGAGGGTTTGTTCCACAAAAATCAATAAAGTCGGTGCACTCCATATCCGTGAGCAAATGCCCCGCGAGAATTCCGGTTCTAGAGGTGTTAGAGGTAGGTAAGGAAATTCAGGCTGTATATCGATCGCAAAATTGAAGAGGAAAGGCAACAGAGCTCATCCTGAATGTGGTAAATTCAGGAGAGAATTTGCCGTAGACAAGTAGGCGTCCACGAGGGGACGCATAGTGACTTAGAGGAGACAGACATCAGCAGGCACTGCCACAGCTTCTGACGATAAAGGAATTCACAACCAGACCTGAAATCGGTAGTGCGCAGCAATGGCACAGTTCCGGTAATTGTCGAAAACTGAGTATATGGTTGATAAAATCCAGGCCAGGGCGAATCCTGGTTGATTCTACCGAATCCCACCCCGACGATAACGGATTAACCTACGCAGAATCATCCAGCTTCCCGTGCCTAGCTGCCATGCCATCTGAAGGGAGCACGAGGACTGGGATACTGCCAGGTTGCCCAAGTTTAGACAGGGGAAGTCGAGTGGCAGAGGTCGGGTTCGAACAACGGACTTTCCGGTCAGTAAGTTCGTGCTCTAACCACTGAGCTATCTCGTCCTTTGAACAGTGTGGGTGGGAGTTCATTCTCGACGGGTTCATTCACAGTGGGTTTCTGAGGAACGGTCGAACAGATCAACTGGAATTATCTGCCATCTTCTTGGCCTTCCGTGTCCGCCAGACTTTAAGTCGGTGCGCACCTTCACTTTCATTTAACGTCTGATAATTTGTGGGGCTGAATTATGTTCAGGAGTAAAAGGTGGAAAACTTCTAGTTCAGGCAAGATTGCACACTGGACATCAGTCAACCATGACGAACTGATGTTGAAATCCCACTCGGGTTCATTTATCCCCTTCACTGGATTGGTTGATGTGGCTCAGATGAAACGTTCTTTAAAGTGTTTAGCCCATCGTTCAAGACGACGTTTCTGCGAGTTCACTGAGGCCCCATCGTTTTCAAAAATCGGTTCACCCTCACTCCTCAGATCAGTTGGTCGTTTTATCTGAAACAGAGTGCGATTGTTCCCCATTGCAAAAGCTTGTAGGATCAATCCGCGCCCTCTGTCAATTCTGTGGCTCTTCGTTATCCGGAGATTGAAGGATCTGCGCATGCCAGCAAAGCCTTTTGTTGCTGGTATAGTTTTCCTGGATTGATTCGGAACCGTTGATCCTGGAGAGATCCAGTTCGCATTGGAGTGTGTGAGCATCCTCGGGCAGACTGTTTCAAAGGTTGTGATCACGGCCTTCTCACCTTTCCCCAATCACCGTTATGTCCATCCAGTTCTGGTGCTTTCCAGATGTCGAGCAGAATATCTCTTCATCAACCGGCGCATCCCTGAGGGAAAGCGAGTGGATACGTTCACCATACTGTGATTATTGTCAAGGGATGTTCTCCAAATTGAACGGTAATCCAGCTGTTACGGATCTCCTGCTGGGTCCACGGCTGGTTTGCAGTTGACAGCCTCCAAGTCACAGTCTCATCTTGTGTTTGGCACATAACTGATGTATTTAAGTCAAACAGTGTGATCTTGTGTTTGGCACATAACTGATGTATTTGCTCCCCATTATCAATGTGGTCAGCGTCAACCTCGAATCGGCGACCGAGATCGGCCTCCTCGGTCAACTCGAGCATTCATTTCGCCTTCTAAAATCATGATATCTGTGAGTTTTGCAGACCGAGGCAACTATGACAAATCTTGACAGGGCTGTCTCTTTCAGCCTCAGAGCTGCCGTTTTTCAGAGTACATACTGACACAACAAAATAGCTACTGTTTACTGCGTCCAGAAGAGTTGATCTTGACTACACTATCAGCCTAAAAGCTCTAAGAGAACTGTTTACGGGGATCCAATTCAATAAAGTGCATTTTGCTCCGAGACTAGGCAAAACTCATACGCGGTAGATCCCACAGCACCATAACAGGGTCCCCAGACACCCGAAGAGTTACGTGCTAGAAACCTGGGTTTGTTGTTAGTGTGAGGAGATATGAGGTTTTTATGGACGTTTCGTCTTGTGAGTGAGGCCAATCCATGCTGAAAGCCGTGAAGCACTTTACAGCTGTTGTTTCATCCTTATTGGGAATCATCAGCAGTGCGCATCTCAAGAAACTCCGAAGAGTCCCGATTCGCGACCTCCTGCATAGTAGTTTGAACACTTGACCGTTTGGCCAGCTGGGGCTGATCAGCAGTGATTAACTCGCACTTAGACAGGACATTGGGCCGCTCATCCTTCAATCACGGGATCCACATCACGCGGTCCCACGTGTTGACCGGCTCCTCCAGCAACGACTTCTCATATGGAAGTTTCACTCACCGGGTGAAGTTTATTCTTCCACTGAGCTACTCATAGATCGTTAGTAGTGTGAGGAGATCTGGGACGTCAAAAGCAGTGATGTGGTTCCACAGACACCCAGAGTTAGGTGTTAGAAACCTGGGTTTGTTCCGAGCAGTTTGAGGTGCTTAACCGAACTGGGGTCATGTGTGCGGTTTTCGGAGGCACAATATGCATCGATCCGGACAAATAACAAGGACTGAGCAAGAGCTATCTGTTACCCGATTTGAACTAGGATACAGACGTTAAAACCAGCGATGTGAAACTGATCCCTTAAACTTACTATAGGTTTATTTTCAATCATTTGGAAAAGGTTTGGAACCGATTGGGAAGTCATCGCTTCAGACGGGCTTGGTAAAGAATCGTTTCGCTTTTGACACAAAAGCTTCAGCAGGCCAAGTGAACAGGTCACCAAATTGGCCAGGTTATAAGACAGACGGGGAACTAATCAGTAAGTCCTCTTCACACTAGATCAGTGTCGAGTATCGACTGACGGCTCTTGTCGGCTAGTGTGGATTCCAAAATGTTGAACTGATGGGTTGGAGGAGTTTCACATTAGTTCCGATCACTTTTCGTTTTTTAATCTTCAAACTTCAGTGTGCTTCGGTTGGTAATTCACCTAGGGTGCCATTGGTGGATTTTCCTTGGTCTTCGTGGAGCTGTGAGTGTCCCGATAATTTAGTTTGACGTAGGGGTTGAAATCAAGTGGAGTTCAGATGAGAGTGTGTCTTATAAACTGGCCAATTTGGTGGCCCGATGAAGCTTTTGTGTCAAAAGCGAAACGTTGCCCAAATAAAAACTACCGATTGTTTACCGAGCTCTTCTGAAAAGAGATTTATTTTTATTGATTTTATTGTTTAGAACTTGCTTACGGTGCAATGACTAGCTGGTTTACAGACAAATGAGTGAGTGAGGTGTCAGTAGGATTCAGGGATCAAAGACTTGTGAGGACTGGTGACGTTTCCCGGTTGCCCAGCCGGAGTACCCCAACTGGAGCCTGTGACTCAAAAGCCTGTCCCACAAAGTAGTTGCAGAGTTTTGTTTGGAGAACCTTCTTGCAGCTTCTAACTCAAAAGTACGAACCGCGTGGCTTTTCGGAAAAGTTTGGTAACAATCGGTAGATTTATTGCTGGGCTAGAGGGACCCTTATCGACCACACGCCGAGAGCAGAGTGTGCGATCACCGACCCAAACGATCAACATCTCCACATTCATAATCCCGGGGACGTTAATAATCTTGTCGGTCAGACCCAGAGGGGTTTCTGAGCTTCCGTTCACCTTCTGTGGTGGCAGTTCAAGAAATACCCTTATTAGAACACTAATTTGAATGTAGCAGGAGACAACCGAATTTCATCTGAATCTCTTGGTTATGACAACATGTTTTACAGTTCTATGTGCTCCACTAAGACAGTATCATATTTTCAACTATATTTCTTTGTCGAGAACTAAAATTGGAGTGATGTGCTACTCACAAAATGTAGGTTTTCTCTTCCTTGTCTTACTGAATCTTTCAACAATATGGACAGGCCACAATAGGCGAGTTCAACTTGGTTTAAAAATATTCGGGAACAATCATATATCGCTGCGAGTACTTTCCGAAAACTGAAGTGGACTGTCCGACGGCTCAAGCTAATTAAAACAAATCAGGATTCACTGCTACTCTACCGATCCAGTGGTGTGAGGTGAATGCCTGACAATGGTATGCGGCTTTCTGTTCTGGGTTCATTGTCCTCAATCTCTCCCTGATCGAAGTCATCGAGTAGACAAGTAACATTGCTCACAGCCGAACACATTCGGCTGCTCAGATGTGAGAATTCAGCTCATCCAGAGTTTGCTGGTGGACTAGTGGAAATATCCTTGCCTCGCATGCCAAGGATGGGCTTTTTTCATGGCCCTATTAAGAGCGAAACTCAGGTCCAGTACTTTCCGCCTTTTGTATGAACTCACCAAAATATTTGCGGCAGAGCAGAAGAACGACTGGTTGAACGAGAGTCATGTGAGCCAGAACTCTACAAATCCTGCTGTCCCTAATAACCGAACATCAATTTGGTTTTCACGGGAGACTTAATTGAATCAATTGAACCAAATTGATTTGCAAATTAGTGTATTTCTCGAGAGCAGTGCAATTTGGGTTCAAGTAGATCATAAGGTTGACGGAAACTCGGGGACTGCGCCTACCTGATGAGCCCCAAGAAGGGCGAAACCGGTCGTGGGCTGTCGAAGAGTTTTCAACAACCTTGTGAGTAGTTTCCTTTATGAAAACCGAACATCACATTATTTGGACGGATGTGTCACGTGCAGGACACGGACCAAAACGGTGGCACGCCCTGATTGGTCAGAATGCCAGCCAATCCGAGTCGAACATCTTTGACCCGACGCTTCTCACCCCCTCACGGAGATTCTGGCACGACCTTGTGGAACACTGTGATTACCCTATAAATAGAGTGGTAATAATTTCCTTTGTCTCCACAAGGGGCTGTGTAGGGCTACCGTGTTGGCGGAGCAGGAAGCCAAGGGACCGATACATAGTTGCACTAACGTTCAGCAAAACACAACACCTGCTAAAGTAGGCGATGTTATCCAGGACACAGAACCGCCTCAAGCCTTTGTCCGCTAGAGGTCCGTTTGTCTCAAAACCGTTTGCGGAGTTAGTATGTTCCAAAAATTGCTCGAGACGCATGAAGCAATCGACATCATGGGAGCGGGGCCTCCCACTATGGTGCGATTAAGGAACCATTCATGTGCACTGAACAGGACATGCACGTCTTTCATTTAAAGGTAGACTCTAGATTCACTGTCCGTGGTGTTCAGGCAGGATAGTACGTACTTTTACCAAGTTGCATCGAACAAAAAGCCTGTCTGAAGCGACCGCTACCATCAAAGTTCCTCCGATGAAGTGACTTGCTTCACACGCCTGAAATTTAGTACTTCTCATACAGTGAGTGTGGTCGAGATCATCTTCCAGCTACGTATTCTCATAGTGGAGTGCATGGAAATGGATAGAGGAATAGATACAATCTTAAATTGTGAGCGATACTACTCACTGGCAAGTAAGTACAACATTCCAAACATTCCAGGACTGGCTGCACTCGTTAGCTGGAAAGTGACTCCACTGTCCTGCTCCTGTCGTTTGCTATTATGGAGCGCTTTAATCTGAAAGCAGGCAGTCTCAGAGGACGGATTGTGAATGCCTATAACGTTACGAAGAGCCTGAACCTTACCATGGTGTGACAGTTTGCGCACCTCATCGACCCATACTGAGGGGTTCGACCCGTACTGAGTGGTGTCCCCACGACATTCACAGGGTCCCTCATACCAGGTTGGTCAGTGGTTAGAGGTCTGACACAGTTTACTAGTTGATCGTTGGCTTGTTCGCTGAGCTGGGCGATTTGATTGCAAATGGTTCATCACCAATCGAGGTGACATCATCAGTGCGTAGTTGTGCGTAGCGGTTGGTTGTGCCTGGTCTCCTGGCCCTCCAGGTTGGGGGTTGGAACATGCTGGTCTCCTGGTCCTCCAAACTGGGGGTTGGAGCACATGGCGACTTGTTCCGTAGAAATGGTAATGCATTTGCATTTCGCGCCAAACACCGCTGCCTTGTGGTTAGGCTTTTGAGCGAAAGGCTTTAGTTGAGGAACCTAGTCGTCCCTGACAGTATCCTAGCCCACGTACGACCATGAATACGGCAGCGAACCATCGGTGTTGAAAGCTGATGTCATGCTATCGATGATGATGATGATGATGCCATTCAAACAGAGAATGTGACTCTGTCCTTCTCTCTTGAAGCGCGTTTGAAATTTAAAATCCTATTCTGAGTATAACGCCTTCTTTTGGCACACTGCACCTGTGTTTGGTGCTAACTGATAATACATAGGATGTACGATTGCAATTTCCTGAGACTATCCCGTTAGAAAAAGGATGTTTCAGTCCAGCTGAACACATTCTAGCAAACATTCAAACAAGCGATGACCGTTTGGAGGGAGCCATGTACCCAAAAATTTGCGCTCTGTATCCATTGTTTACCGCAAATTATTCGGACGGCCTTTGTCTAATTTCACGCCTACTGTTTCGAACACCTCAAACGCCATTCAAAAAAATTTGACCCTATCTCATACATCCTTATCATATATCTCAGGACTGAAAGTAATTTGGAGAAACGGCCAGTCTTTTAGTTTTTGCGATGCATTAGCAAGGTGAGTAAGCCCCTTTTCTACATTCCAAACCATTCCTCATACACTCCGAAGGTGTCATTTCACGGATGGCGGTCACGGGGACCTCAGATGGTGGCTGGTCAGTCGAAGTTGGTTTTTAACGTAGACTACTTACCTTTTGTAAGTAGTTAAAATAAGTTTACGAATTTCGAAATCCATCGTCCAGCCACTGGCGTTGCAAGAACGACAGTATGAGCTAAGTGAGTCTTTCACCAAAAGCCTTTAAAGTGTGAGTTTTCATTATTTCTTGCCGTTCTTTTGTTTCGTCGAACACCCACGGGAAGCTTTGTTGTAACCAACATGCTCAGTCTCTGCAGAATTTATTTCAAACAGTTATAAAAATAACCACAGGATGTTTTTCTCGGTGTCAGTTCATCCACTGATGTACGGGGCAACGAAACGCTGGGGGCGGAACAGTTCAATATCTTCTCTATTTTCAAATCGTCCACATGCTCCGCTTTCGTCATTGTGGGTACAAATACGTTGGGTACGCCGCAAGAAACACGGGATTTTGAAAACATTGAAGTACAGGTTTCCAACTCGAGTGGCTGCTTCGGTTCCTGCGTTTTCAAGACAGCACAGCTTAGAAACCTGTGTAGAAGAGACAGGTTAAATGAATTGAATTCAAATTGGTCTATAAACCTGTGGATGATCGATAAAACAAAAAAATCGATTCGATTTAAATGGAGACTGACCACCAGGCATTGTAAGTTCCTAGAATAAACGAGAAATGGTAGTGCAGAAACCATACCAGAAGCAAAACCCAATTAAAATTTCTCTCTTTGAACCCATGGAATACACCTGAATTGGGGAAAGATAGAATGGTTTTGAACGAATGAGGGCTAAATTAAATACACCTATGGTAGACGGTTATTTGTTTGATAACACCAAACAAAGTTTACAAACCAGAAGTTAAATTTGACTGCTTTTGGTCAGAAACCACTTCATGTCATCACATATAAATTGGATGCATAATCGAGGCACTCAGATCTGATAAACTGATCATTGACTAGTTTTAAATCGACAGATTAAGCCTTTCCAAAACTGACTCTACGATGCTTCCGCAGAAGGTGCTCTTCTCCAGGACACTTTAAGCCACACTTTGGTTGCATTTCTCTGTATGATTAGGACAAATACTAGGGGTTTCGACTTCTTAGAAGGATTCCTGTACCCAAATCGCCTCATAGATCTCAAGTGAGCACTGCAATGGGTCATCAATTTAACTCCAAAATGATTGGTCCACAGTTCGGGCCGCTAGCCGATCCACGATCAAGGAGAGTCACAATGGACCCAACAATCAATAGGGTTCCAACATCCGCTAAATGATGATTGCCGGTGTCAAGACTAGCAGGGATTCGAATACCCGTAATGTTACCACAGCATAACCTGTGTTTGCTTTTCCACCTGTTTAGGTCGTTCATATCCAAATGAACCTTTGGCGGTTGTTTTGCTGGAAACCCCAGGATCAGACCAATGAGTGAGCTGAAGTTTTTTCATTAATGATTTGAAACTAGGACTAGATACGGTTGCTGCGGAGAACGAATAACAGACCACATTCCGGAACACTGAAATCTATCCACAGATTAAATAACATACTTCCAAAAACTACACATGAAATAGCCTCAGATATGATTTACTCACTGTGCGCCGTACTGCTGTGGAAGAACACACGTTTTGAAGCAATCTTTCATGGTGCGATGATATCCTAGCGTCACGTGAACCGGCAGGTACGTTGATTGAAATTCGGAATCATGAGGGGGGCAGCATCAGACTTGCTGAGATAATATGACAACCGCGATCCGTAAAACTATCCCCGGGAGCAACTAAGATATTATGGGCAGTGAGGTCTTTGGAGGTACCCATCTGGACTTCATTTTTCAAGTAAAGTCAACCTTGATAGGAGAAGCACTGCAGCACTGAGAGCAACTATGATATTATAGGTAGTGAGGTCTTTGGAGCTACCCATCTGAACTTCATTTTTCAAGTAAAATCAACCTTGATAGGAGAAGCACTGCAGCACTATCTCATCCTTGTTTGGAAACAGTGGTGCGTTATTCCGTGATCATCCAATCAGGGGTTTTTTGAGCACTATTCAGCTACGGAGCAGCTTATAGTACCATTGAACAGATCTGGTACCGTGGTCTGGTAATGTCAGACTGAGTTCCTAGGTAAGAGGCAAGTAGCCATTGTGGGATAGCTTGATTTTGGAGCAGATGACCAGGAGGTCCACTAAACTCGCCAATGGGAAAAGATGTGATTTTCTTGAGATCGGTTGCCATATATCCTAGCAGAGCTTACCTATACATACCTATGCGGAGTCAGACCATATGACGTTAAGTAGTAGAGGCTGATGAAGGCTCAATATTCCTCCACAGTTTTGGAAATACATGTGCTCTGAATGG
>NW_008751759.1:922270-954451 GCF_000715545.1 Opisthorchis viverrini
AATGGTGAGATGATATCCTAGCCTCACATGAACCGGCAGGTACTTTGGTTGAAATTCGGAACCATGAGGGGGGGGGCAGCATCGTACTTGCTGAGATAATATGACAACCGCGATCCGTAAAACTATCCCCGGGAGCAACTAAGATATTATGGGCAGTGAGGTCTTTGGAGGTACCCATCTGGACTTCATTTTTCAAGTAAAGTCAACCTTGATAGGAGAAGCACTGCAGCACTATCTCATCCTTGTTTGGAAACAGTGGTGCGTTATTCCGTGATCATCCAATCAGGGGTTTTTTGAGCACTACTCAGCTACGGAGCAGCTTATAGTACCATTGGACAGATCTGGTACCATGGTCTGGTAATGTCAGACCTATAAAGGACTGAGTTCCTAGGCAAGAGGCAAGTAGCCATTGTGGGATAGCTTGATTTTGGAGCAGATGACCAGGAGGTCCACTAAACTCGCCAATGGGAAAAGATGTGATTTTCTTGAGATCGGTTGCCATATATCCTAGCAGAGCTTACCTATACACACCTATGCGGAGTCAGACCATATGAGGTTAAGTAGTAGAGGCTGATGAAGGCTCAATATTCCTCCACATTTTTGGAAATACATGTGCTCTGAATGGCTCACTTTTCTTGACTAAGAAAGTAGTTTTTGCATTGGTTGTGGACCCCACACCAATAGGCCCCACATGAATGATAAAAAGACAATCGTTTAGCTGTAACATCTTTTCGGTGCCCAGATACCATGTCACTCGAAGAAAACATGAGGGCTGGGTACTGTTCAAGGCTGGACAGGAGAAGTCGAGAGACTGAGGTCTGGTTCGAAACATGGACCTTCCGGTCAGTAAATCCGTGCTCTAACCACTGGGCCATATCGCCCCACATATATGATAGGGAGCATCACACGTTTAACCGAGATTTCGTGAAGCCAATTCATAGTGAAAGCCGAGAATGACTGTACAAGTGTCCCATCCCCTTTGGGACTCAGCAGCAGTGCTCGTCCCACGAAACTCCAATGGGGATTTTCGAATCGACCTCTTCCCAATTGCTAGGATGAACCGTTCGATCACAAGCGGCTGATCACCTGGTTTACACTGGATCGCAACCTGAACAGTCTGGAATCTCTGCATCTATTTTAAAACCGGGAGAATATGAACGAAGAGTGCTGAATAGGGGAAAAAAGTTCTAAAACTACTGTTCTGTTCCACCGGTTCTCCGTAGGTGTTGATTCCTGTGGAGACGACTGAGCACTCAAAGCTCACACAATGCACGAGTGGTAGCCCGGTGGCCCTCGCCACTCACCAGCTGCAATGAAGTCATACACAAGTCCAGCCAGTAATCAGTCTGGTCCGTGTAGTGGTAGCCGCAGAAAATCACTTCTGGCATCGTTGCAGGCTGAACATTCCAGAAGGTCTAACATGCCAGATGGGCTGACCTGAAATACAGTTCAAGCGCAATACGTCTGAACCGAAACCGGAGTCAGTTCCGCATGCATGCTGTGGTTTGCCATGATTGGACACAGTGGCATCGTCAGCCCGCTGAACAGCACGCGCAAGGGCGCACCTACGCACACGTACACGTACGCACATACACACGCACGCACGCACGCAAGTACACAAATCGGCAGTTGAATCGAGGGAAATCTATGGAAAAACTAGATTCACTCACTCATCATCGCATTCACAATTGGAAATTGTTACTGGCGACGGGTTGTAGTATCCGAATTTACTCGTCAGACTCTGGATGTTTTCAAAACATCGATCATGGGTTCGACAGCACATGTCAGTCTCGATTTCGTCACCGAATGTTCGTTCCCGCGTGGCGGCATTACCTGACAGAAAAAAACTGGTTTAACTGACCTGGATTATGGACACAGTGGCGTGATTCTGAGCGATTCTCGAAAATCTCGACCATAAATTTCAACAAGCCCCGATCAGTCTGACACCTAAACAAAATATGGTATGGCTGATGCCACAGACTGATAAACATTTTTTGTTAGTATCAACGAAGCCATGTAAACAGTTTAGATATAAACGTCAAGTAAACATTTGATACACGGAAGCGCGTTACAATCGACTGTGAATTACACTGCTAGCTGTCTACCCTTACAGCACTGGGTTCACCAGGCATATTTAGTAGCCTTTCACGCGTTGAACGGCATTCAAAAGTACTCCCAGTAGCCTGTTAGATGAAAGACCTTCGTTGAATTGAACACAGCAAATGGACCTCTGTGAACTGGCAAGGAGCCATTTTGAAAGTACCTGGTTTAAGGAATACATTGCTCAAAGTCTTGAGTGCAAATCTTCCGTGATTGGCAGCACTGTGGTGTACACAGTAATCAGCCGGGAGTGACTGCACTCTAGGGAGCTAGGGAGCCATATTTTGGTGACTTGAACACTGTTAAGAGAACCTCTCACCTCTTCGAGGAGAGTTAATGGAAAGGACTGTCCTGAGATGATTCATATGTTGATTACTGAAGAATAAGGCAGTATAGCAATCGATGAATACAGCCGCGAAAGTTTTAGAGTATGCATTCACAACTCTGTGGTTTTTCCGCCTCTGTTTGTTGTGACTCAGTTATTCTGGTGAGTCTAAATTAAAGACAGAAAACAGTGGACAAGCGCTTCGTTCCCATCAGAGCTCATCAGCAACACATAACACTGGTCATACAATGATTGGAACTCAGGATATCAGATATTCAAGTTTCGACAGTCGTCGGGACTACCTGACAGAGAAGTGAATTCAGTACCACTAGAGCAGTTACTGAGTCATCTTTCGAGACTTTGGGCAAACCAACGACGTCGCTCAAGACTACACATGCTCACATGTCGCATGTCCAGTCATATATTCAGGATTCAAATCTCACTGCTAACAAGGAGCTGTCGGGTACATCGCTAGTCCTATTGCTCGAGCATTCCCATGTTCGTCTGTTCAGAGGTGAAAAGTCAGGTGCGTCCACCGGGTACTGTGGGCTAGTGGTGATATGCGAGTCTCGCATGTCAGATGTCAGGGGTTCGAACCCCGGCACAGCCGAGGATATGCAGCGTTGATGAACTCTACTGAGTGAAAAAATCGATTCCACGGCGTCTACTCTTTTGGGAGAGGGAATCACTAGAATAATTTCGCCAACGCGGGCAGAGTTATCCAAAGGTGAATGCTGTGAAAGTCACCTCTACAAAGACATGACAAACACCACTTCACTATCTTAGGCATTTGGGGGGCCTTGTCAACTCTTGATTTGTTGATGCGCACTTCAAGTCCTTTGTTTCAGAGCAAGAGCTTCTGTAGTCGAAATGCTCAGATCAGAATTCCCAGATAGACCAATCACCAAAGAGGTACAAAAGCACCCCCTATCCAAACACACCCTGGTGAACCGTCTCTCCACGAACTAATAGCCTTCACCTTATTTTCCCTGAGTACTTCTTTTCGGGGTAACTTTATATTCTTGGAAGTTCGGGCCACAGACTGGATCACTGCCCAAACCGACTGAATAAGGGAGCGCACATATTAGATTCCTTTGTTTTGGAACGAAACGCGCCATTTTCTGATTTAAGAATGCGTCTAATATTATCATGTTACTGAGGAGGCAAATATCTGATCAATAACTCTTTATTTCAGTGTGCATCTTGCAAAAGTTGGTTTTAATTCATGATTCACAACCCCGTTGTACATGTGTACACCTCGGAATAAAAAAGTCTCCCTCGGAATTCGGCTCGTAACTTTTAAAATCGATATCATTCGTGAATGAGCCGGAACACCTGAATCCCACAAATATATTACCCTCGCACAAGACGACTTAACTTGTTCGATCATCTGCAAAACAGTGATGGAATTACACAAAACACACTCAAGTGTATCCCAATAGAATCTCTCCTTTCGCTGGCTTTTTTCAGCTGAATGTGCTGTTTCAGTGATTACGAGGTTCGAGATGGCTCACTACAATGCCTAAAAACCGTTGCTGCTCTTCCAATCACTTTTGGTCAGTACAGTTGCACGGACTTTTCTTGAATATAACACGATTGTCATTGAATTACCTTTACCGCACCAGAGTGTACCAGGCATTATCATCGGGTTAGCCCGGTGAGCAGTTCTCGGCCGACGGACTAGTCTGGTTTGCTCATTCGAGGCTCTTGTGAACTTTTCACATGCTTCGAAGAATTCCTTGGCCGATGTGAAGGAGAAGTGCTCCAGATAGATGGGATTTCTGATGGGAAAAAAGTTGGAAGTGGTGGTTACGAAGCAATAAACTTGTCATCTCATAGATCGAACTAGATAAAGGACATTCGGGTATCGATTTCACAAAAACAAACACGTGATCAGTTGGTTGGGTATTCGGTTTTAGTTCCTGTAGTTTGAAGGACATTGATTCAACACCAACAGGCTGAAGAAGAATTCAGGAGACTTTTCTTTTCAAGGACGGAGCTTGGTGAGTAACGGTGGATTCCTGCGAACAGAGTGACGCTGTCGGCCTTTCTAGCCCGATAAGATGGGACTTGACGGGCTCTGATCTTAATAACTAGGAATATAGTGAAGAGGGTCATCCTACAACCCATGTGATCCACAAACTAGAACAAGCGTACAGTGCAGTGATATGAAAACGCTCGGTATTCCTATTGCCGATACGTACTTGCTCTCTCACTCCAAAAATTCGACACCATGTTGAATGATTTTGTCCACCTAAGCATTAATGGTGTTTCGTTTCCGAGATCTTCTTGGGGTAAAACTCGCAAGAGACCGCATATGGTCTCAGAATGATGACCACGGAAACAGTTCGTAACCTGATAGTTGTTTTTCTTGGAGCGGTACACCACCGTATTCGGTGAAGTTGTCATGCCCTTATTGAGGATACCTAGAACTTGGACTCGAGCCGGGGAACGACGGCATTGGTAGCGTCCAATCAGTGCGGCCGTCATGGAGAAGTTACCGGTGAGTGCGAGGGAAATACACTTACAAATTTAATTTGGTTTTCACGAGAGGCTCAACTGAATCTCTCGTTTGTGATATTCTACAACTGAATGTGCTGCACACAGGCCGCCTCATGCTTCAGTTGGTACGATATTCGAGATATCGCAGTATATTGTTCATAAAGAAAGCTACTCACAAGGCCACTGAAAACTCTTCCACAGCCCACGACCGGTTTCGCCCAATTAATTCTCTTGTGAGAACCGAATAGATTTGCAGATGAGCGTGTTTCTCAAAAACAGTCCAATTTAGGTTCACGTAGAACAGAAGGTTGACAGAAACTCGGGAATTGCGCCTACCTGATAAGCCCCAAGAAGTGGGAAACCGGCCGTGGGCTGTCAACGAATTCTCAGCAACCTTGTGAGTAGTTTCCTTTATTGACTGCAAACTTTTTCTCAGCCTACTGAACATGGTCAAACTGATGTTGATGTCAAACTGTTCTACCTGAGAAACTGTCATCTCCGAAGTGATCACGAAATGTTCTTTCACGAGTCCGCTCCACCGTGTTTCGCGTTTCTAAAGGGATTAGGGTGATATCGTTCATCCGTGAAAAGATCCAGCTAAACAAATGAGGTAACACCTTCTCCGTATCTTAGTCTGTCGACTGGCGCACCATTAAGCTCACCATATGACGGCAATTATCGTCGTTGATTGCATCAGAAGCCATTATCTCTTACAACACGTCAGAGTGCATGCCTCAATGAATAAACCGCAGCATAGGTTCCCATCATTTCAGAAAGATCTTCTAGATAGTGCCGAGCTTTAAGATCTCCATACAACACACCCGAGCACTCATGAAGGGACAACTGGGAAGAAAAATCTCCTGCTGCTTCAGCGTGTCCACAACATGGTTGTGATTTTCTTTTCAAGCAGACCACCTTTGTTTCACCTGGGATTTATCGGTGACAACCGGGACTCGTGGCTGAAGGTAAGTAATCAACGTCGCCAATGTTTGAAGCTGTTTTCCAAGTTTCTAGATCCAGAAAATTTGAAAATCCCTCTTCTAGGAAACAAAATCGATTAGACAGTACACTCCTGGAGCAGATCTACCAGTTTGAATTCAAACAAGACTACAGATGATGCCTCGTCATTGATCGACATTTTGGTTGCACTCACACAACCAAGTGAGGCCTGGCTCGGCCGTTGTGTTTAAGGCAACCTGGCATCCACGACGTGGCCGGTCAGTGTTCATAGCAGGCCGCCGGTTAAACTAATTTACACTGAAGAGACGGAAGAAAGGCTTCAGGATTTATACGCTTTTTGGGAATACATTCATTTGCAAACAAATTTGGTTGGCGAGAGACTCACCTGGAACCCGGCCGAATCTTTCGTTTGTGAATTGTTTGCTTACCCACCCTGCTGTTTGCAGCAAGTGAGGCGACCTGGCTGATGGGACCACGTGACGGCCGATGTGGCATGGGAGTGTTGTTGAGTGTAAGTATCATGGTTGTACGTGAACTGTGATGTAACTAGGGGACTTAAACCTAGAGAGGAGGACGATTAGGGTCCTCACTCATGGTCTTTGGCTCATAAGCCTGACCGCAAATCAGCACTGGTTGGCAGGAGATGCAAGTGCATTACGATTTTTAAAGAACAAGTCGCTACACATGTTTCAACCCCCAACCTGGAGGACCAAGAGACTGTGTTCGAAAGACCTGTAGCCATTGACCAACGCGGTATGATAGACAGTGAGTGTCGCGTGGACACACCCCCGGTATAACTCAACAGTTCAGGGAGGCACACAAGCCACCACGACAAGCAGCAGTTTGTCCGTGACAGCGAGCTGGATCTCAACCTTAAGAGTAAGTTAGTAGTGATATTCCATAAATCGCAGCGTTTCCGGCGTAGACTCTGGGGAGGCCTCTGCGTCTCAGTTCTTTCACTGACTCTCGTGTATTGCATACGAAGATCTGAGGCTTAATCCACGGCCACTTTAATGACCGAAGAGATGTGCGCTTTCGCACAGCTTACTGTCGAAAACAGTATGTATCACTTTCCGGGTGTGATCGACCAGTAGAATAGCGATTCGCCCCAGAAACACGGATGCTGTACTCTAAATTGAAACAATGGTCACGCAGTACCTCAGGCAACAAGTCTTCCAAGCTTAGGAGGACTGTGTGGCGTGCAGGCGGGTCTTGACCACACGTTAATCTGGCCCTGCAAACGCGCGTACACACACACGCACGCGCACGATCGAACGCATACATCGCATTGTGATTATCGATTTCGAGCCCATCTCAGTTAAACCGATTCGACTTTAACGGTGATTAGTATTCACTCGATAGCACCTCCTTGCGGCGGACAAACACACATGAAAAACAAACCAAGGAAGCGAAAATGGATTTTTTTTAAAGCCTCTAACCGATGCAATGTGTATTCGGAGTTCATCCACCCCGTTTATTCTATTCCTCAAGCAATAGAGGGCACCTTAGCAATGTTGTGGAATGTAGGTAGCTCAGGTGCGCTGTTTGGTTGTTGGTCTGTTCGCCACCAATCGAGGTGACATCGTCAGTGCGGGGTTGAGTGGGTGAATTCCTCCTCTTCTGCCTGTGCCTATATAGCTCCTAACTAGCAGCCGGTTGCTCTGAAGGCGATCTCCGCGTAGTTTNTCTTCCGATCTCCCAAACCTACCTTATTGAGGAACCGCTCATTTAAGGTTTTCACCGTACATTAAAGTGATCTTCGATTGTTGTTTTAGGTCGAGGGTAGGGATCCACTGAGGTCCGCAGACTGTACACAAAGAACCGGGAATGCAGTGAATAGGAAAAAGTGAGCTCTGATATACCCATCATCCTCATCGGGACACTGACCATTGGAATTGCAGAAACAGGTTGATTCTATCATGATTCACACCCTATTGTAGAAACTTCAAACCTTAAATCTGTATGGCGAGAATTTCGAGATGTGGAATTCCACCCGTATGTATTTGAACTCACGTGCGAGCCGTCATCAAGTTGGAGTGATCCTGTGGATAGCGATGGTATCCTCAGATGAGGATAATATCGGATTCGGCCCAAAGTCACATCGAATTACGGCGCCCTCGGGGGGCTGAATGGTGCCTGGGAACTGACTCCTGTATCATGAGAAGCGGCACTGCTGATGTCTCGTCGTGGACTGGCGATGACAAGTATTCAAATGGACATCGAGAACCAACAAGAGACGCTTTGCTAAGAGGCACGTCGTTATAGTTGTAGGCCAGCAAAGGCGAAATTCTAATGGTATACATTCCCTACCTGTATGAGTCAATCAGTTTAGGAAATAAGCTTGCTCAAATGGCTCCAAAAACCTAATATAGCAACATGCCTGTTGTGATATGGTTCCACTGTACCAGGGATAGAAACTTTCTTTTCTTGGGCAATTAAACTTTTGTTCCTCCAATGGAACTGCCCAATCTGCGGTCGCCGAGGTCGGAGCCCCGTATGTCCGTGATTTTTAATGGTCAGAGGTCATCACGATTTCGTTCACAAGACTGGGTAGTCATCCAGTAAGATTTTTAATCTAAAGCGCGAATCCCGTTTTGTACCACCCGTGTACTTGAACATGTTCATTCTACTCACCTGTTCCGTAAATCCGTGTCGTCCAGACTGACTGGCCTTCCGACAGTGTCTGCGCCGAACACACAATAACGGAGTCGATGCTCTTGATCGAATACCAGACGAATGGCATGTTGGCTGGAATTTGAGGGTCCGATATCAACCCGGATCCGAGCCGGATTCAAGATCTCCGCAGACAGTCCTTTCGACGCCACCGTCCATATATGAATTGTCTGATTGTCTGACAACCGTCCACTCCATTCTAATTGAGCATGTGGCTTGTCCCTTGAAATTGACTGAGAAAAGAAAAATGACAAATTAACAGTTTTTTTATAAAAAAGTTTATGACAACTATTCAATGAAAACTCTCTTTTAAAACCCTAAACAATATTAACTAAAGGAAAGCATACGAAAAACCTTTGAAATGCGTACCCGTGGTCTACAGTCCACGAAAACGGCACTCAGGCCAATCGCAAAATAAATTCCGACAAACAGCATCGAGGCCCTGTTCCGAATAGCCTGCCCACACGATTCCAGTTAGCCAAGACGTGTGCGGCTGCCCTGTGTTGCTGTAAGCTTTATATACACTCGAAGTACCACGATGGACTTGTGGTGGCCACGACAAACGATAACTGTACGTGTGTGTGTGTGTCCGCCATCGCCTATAATCACTGGTGGACGCAGTAATAACCGTACACCACCTTCGACAATTACCTCAAAAGAATGCTAGCGTGACCACTGCCCAGCAACCAATAGCGCCAGATGACTTAAAACCAGTTCAATGGTAAACACAACACTCTCTGTTCAAAGTCTTCCAACCGAAGTCGCAACAAAACACTGCGAGATTATTTGTAACAGGCTGGTGAAAATGAACTCACGTGGATGGTTGAAACCAATCACTTGTTTTTCTCCTGTAAATCAACGAGACTTGTTAATTTCACAATCCCTTGTCGATTGCAGTTACACTGGTTTCGAGAAGAAATTGGTTCAATGCTCAATAGAGATTTCTTGCTGCTAATTCACCCTGCTCAACTGTTTCATCCTTGGTGAACGACGGATCAATATCGTGATTCATCGGCAGGTCAAAATCCCCAGCGAAAATAAACAAGCAAACAAATCAAACCTCTTTTGATCGATAATTAGCTCAAAGGGGGAATAATTTTACAAGATGAGTGTAACTCGAGGATCCTCTCATTATGCGACCACGTCATGCGGTTCCGTAACTGAAAGTTGAGTGGCGGTATGTCCTGTCCAAGTCAGAGCTAATCAGCCGCTAGTGGTTAAGCACTGGACCGGAAGATTGCGGGGTTGGAACTCTTTGTGTACTGCTGATGATTTCGCTTGTTGGTTCCAGTTTGTGGAACAGTGCTACACCATAATTTCGACATCTCCGCCGTTAACGGAAGGTTAATAGGGTTTTGAGGTTCAATATCGAGTTCATAAGGGCACTGTTCGTACTTTTAAAAAAATATACGAAATTTGTAGGCTGGCAACACTCAGGATAACACCAAGAGATCCGGCATTGTGCTACCGAAAGATTCGCAGGAAATCTGAGTCGACCTTGAAGCATTGGTTGACAGCCGTTCAGACAACTTCCACACCCCCAGCTGTATGTTCCAACATCCGGAATGCACATGGTAACACTGTGGCGTAGTTTACTCAACTGCTTCGGCCTGCCAGCACACACATTAACTGACCTAAACAGCGAACGAGGATCTTTTACTGATAAGCCCCACCACCCAAAAAAAGAAAAAAAGAAAACATGAAATCTGTACTTTTAGTTTTTATTGAAGAGGTAATGTCATTAATAATTTTCATGAAAAGGCTACCTGAAAAGTTACCTGATTGTCGATAGGCCCTCAAGGTCGCCGTCTAATAAAACAAGCTTGTTATGGTCCGAGCAATGGAAACAAGGTCAAAGTGGTGTCGCGGGCGAACGGGTGAAATCTGTTTACGCCATGATCGACTGATTGAATGGTCAACTGTCACGTGGGTCTTCATGGTCTGTTCACGTGACCGGCGGTCACTCAGTCTAGTCGGTCGTGACGTAAGCACGTGAACGTAAACACTTTTACTCAATTTATTTCGTGTTTCACTTGTGTGAATTGTTCGTTTCTAGTTTTATAACCCCTCCATCTGTGCTGACCAAAAGGACAGGTCGTAAAAACCATGGTGCTCACCAATTAGTCTTCTCGGTTTCACAGTTTTTCTTGCTCGAGACTTATGTGATTCCTCTCCACTGTTCAGCGCAATGTTCCTCAATTTTCTAAATGCCTTTTTAATACCGAGTCTGGATAGCCGCTTGATCACCTGGTGCACTTAGCCAAACCAGAAAGCCAATGAACGTGCGAATCAGCTGATCTATTGATCACTGATGCGTACGGGCATGTCACGTGTAGCCGGAAACGGGCTGTTTATGAAGCTCACGTGGAAAGTTCTAGGCGGGCCAAAAGTGTTACTAAAAATAAAACTCATCCATCAAGAGCAAGTAAAAAAACCAACTAAATCTGTCTCAACGAAAACGGTTATTCTGTTGGCAGTCATGTAGTCCCATTACGTTTGGGGCTGGTTCACCGTTTTCTCCGGTCCTTTTATTCTGTCATTTCATGATAAGCACATATAGAGTAATTATTCCAATAACTTTCCGATGCCATGAGCACACACCTCCTGCGATCCGAAGTCTCCTCCGTTCAATATGAACCACTTGGTGGACTAAGGTCGTACAGTAATCCTTTCATTTTGGCCTCCCTGCTGCAATGTCACCCAACCATAGTAATGTAATCCAAATATAAACGTAATGTCATACATAGATACTGCCTTTGAACATGGTCGTACCAGTGCCCAGTGACTCTCGTTTCTGTCTTGTTACCCGATTATTGCATGAAATTCTTCAGACTTCATGAGGCTCACCAAAATGACTAAACCCAATTCTTTTTTCTGCTTGCCAGGATCACCTGCTCCAGATATTTAGTGACTCGGAGCCAAGCGTGGGAAGGCTCGCTGCTGGTCTGAAAGCCTTGCGAGTTTTCCCGCGAATATCGATTTGGCCGCCGCATTTAAATGGGCAGCACACATGTCTCATCCTAATATGAGCCTCCGATAAATGTAACAAACATGCTCAAAACCTGCTGATTGGTGATTTACTAGAACCATCGCCCCATGCTGGACTTTTGAAATCAGGTCCTTGACTGCCATTACACATTTATCTAGAAGTTAGTTCAGCCAAACCCACTCTCAGTTCAAGATCGGAATAAGGTCTTTCCAAAAGGCTCCCAGAGAAGTCTGCCAGGACGCGGCTAGAAACAGCCCTGAGAAGATGGACTGAGTCGCCACAAGGGAATCTCCCGCAGCGGAGTACATTACACTGGCCGAGGCGGCCGGGATGAGAGGGCGACGCCTACACATCAGACCATAATCTACTCACGCGCTTCATCAGCAGTACGCACCATTACACTGGTGATTATGTTTTTCTACAGGCGCGTAATGGACTACAACGAGTTCAACACTCCACAACCGTCCGAGGCATACTGATCACAATGGCCGTATTTGGAGTTAAAACCTGATCTGTGAGGGCAACTTCACGCGGACTGGCTTTGGAATTCTGGGAGAAATGTGCGATAAGTTGCTTCGAAGAAGACAAGCGCAAATCTCGGAACAAAAGCTTTGATCGAATCCTTCATCTTGGAAGAGCACAGTCTTTGGAGGGCAAAGCAAACAGGTTATAAAATGCAGTTTTGCATCATCTATAGGTGATTTCCGGCAACCACAGAGGCCATTTTGACATCCTCAAGCTTGACTTGGCGGCAACTGAGGACCGGAAGGAGCACCTCTGCCTGTCTTCTTTACAGAAAAGCTGAAGCTGTCTTTGGAAACAGAGACTCGAGTTCATTTTCCAACGCCACCATGAGGGGATGACAATTCATTTTGTGGAACATCCTCTGCTCGGAGTGGAGTGAGGGTTGGGTCAGTTGCACAACACTGAGTACACTGTGAATCCAAAAAACAGTAAATTAGATAGATTTCATGTTAGCTTGTTGGAATCAAAGGTCACAACTCATCCGATTTGTTCACATCATCGGATTATTGAGGCTCGTTAATGCAGCCATCACCGCTACCAAGCAGTAGTGCGTCGGGAACAGTAGTACACTGTGGTCACTTCCTCCATCATTTTGAGCTCCCGTGTAAATGACTTTGGTTTCATCCCATGGGCCTCATGGGCTTTCCCAAGCTTCAACTTGTTCCTCTTCAAAAATTGGAACTGGTCGCCCTCATTGGGAAGCACATTCAGATCCAGTCGTATGTATGTCGCGGGAATATACACTACTGATAACAGATAAGTAGTCCAATTAAATGAAGTGAAAAGTTGGCACTAGTGTCGACGGCGGTCGCGTTGAGGCGTTTCTGTTAATGGGCAGCCAAGTTCTCAGTAAACTTATACCATAAAGCGCCAGAACAAACAATATGAACTCATTAATCAGTCATTATCGATCATAATAGGTTATCAGTTGTAAGCGAACTGTTCACTTCCGGTATCCTCACTTTTCGTACGAACTTGTGATATGCAACTGCGTGACATTATTCAGGTGAACTGTTGATTTTTGGCCATGCTTACTTGAAAACTTTTTGTAAGGAATGTGAATCTAAAACAAACAAACACGCCCAAAAATGCTGTACCTTATTTGATTATCCCCCACGGCGGCAAACGGATATTCAATTTGGAAGGAACAAGAATTTTTCGTGTGCAGCTATCGACCACCAGTAGTCAGTTTGAGGGTACTTTGAGGTTTTGGAAGTTAACATCCTGTATGTGAAGTAAATCCGTAAGAAAAGGCCCTGAAGGGCTATTCGACTGTATGAACTTTGTTGGAACTCACCAGTAGTTTTCACCCCAGTATTTTCAAGGACGTCTCGAACACCGGACCTCTTGGCTAATACCTGGAGAATTAACAGTCCGACCAAGAGCTGCTGATCGATTGTGTGAGTAACTCATAAAACATAACCCCTTTCATCTTTTGATCATGGATGTATCATCAGGTGGTCAACTGTTAGCTGGTTCTTCGAAGAGCAACTTTTCAGAGAGGTTTGGTAAACAATCGATCGATTTGTTGCTCGGCGACGTTTCGCTTTTGACCCAAAAACTTCCTCAGGCCAAGTGAGTAAGTAAGTAGGTTGATTGGGTTTTAAGGCAATCAGGGAACCAATCCGTGAGATTCCTTATGACTAGTGACGTGATCAGTTTCGGATGTTCAGTCTGATGTTCCTGTTTGTTGGTTAGTGGAGCTGACTAACATTTATGATAAATTGGTTGGGGGAGGATCCTGTTTGTTGGTTAGTGGAGCTGACTAACATTTATGATAGATTGGTTGGGGGAGGATTTGTTGGACCCGGATTGTTCGTCCGTGCTTCTTCAGCCTAGAAATACCTTAATGGAAAATTCCTCTTGGGGTCGCTTGTAGATTTCGTTCACCCGTGTTCGTCAAAGGGTGCCGGGGCAATTGGTTTGGAGATGGGAGTGGGGTTGGTTAATTGGATCTGGCTCTACTTGTATTTTGTACTTTTAGACCCAGACCATTTCGCTGATAACTGCACACTGCCTCGTGTCATCTCGGCTGATCTAAGACAGCTCGCCACAGGTTTGCAAGTTCTACCCCGTCTATTCTAAAATCAAAATCGTTTAGCTTTAGCACCCCTCCGGTGCCTACCTGCCATGCCACCCGAAGGTTGCACGAGGGCTGGGATAATGCCAGGTTGCCCAAGCCTAAACAGGGGAGGTCGATAGACAGAGGTTGGGTTCGAACCGCAGACCTTTTGGTCAGTAAATTCTCGCTCTAACCACTTGGACCATCTCGCTCCATCCCCTCTATTCTATTTACGCTGGGATGCTTGGCGATTTCCACTGTCTCGGCCACCAGTCACTGTGGTGTGAATCTTAAACCCCATCTAAAGATGTCCACATTTTATAAATCCCCGTGTCTGGTGCCATTGTCGAATCTCTGACTATCACTTGATATTCATCTACGTTTCTCAGTGGCCCAATAATGGAACGCTTATGCTCGCTGATTCTGGTGTGCAATTCCCTGGCTGTCTGACCTATATAAACTTTCGTATAGTCGTTACATTTTATTTTGTATACGCAGTTCCTAGTCCTATCAACCGGATGGCGATCCTTCAAATGTACCAACACCGAGCGTAAAATCTTTCCCTTCTGAATGGTTTCAGTTAAGCGGCAACTAAGACGGGTATTGGTGCCAACATCAAGGATCAGAAGAGCGGTCATTCCATACAAAACAGGGACATCTGAAGTCATTAGAAGGGTACCGAATACGAATAACAGATGAAGTTTATCCGGGCACCGTGACCATCCCTACTTGAAACAGTAATCCATGCTGTCAAACTCTCTTCTGTTGAGGCCTATGTTAAAGACCCGCACATAGAAGTAGCGCGGATAGCGTCACTCAGGTTTCGAGCTCGCACAGTGACACAATGACATTCCCTCTACTCAGTACGGATAATACAACATGGTCAGGATAGTATTCGAACTGGGCTCAAACTTGCATCAAGCTTGTTAGTTTTAACTTATATAAGCAGCCCTTTTACGTCTTGGATCCCTTGGGTGGGAGACCGTTTACCAAATTTAAGAAATGACCTCGAAGGTCCATTGATCTGATCGAGGTCATAATACTCCTCACATAGGGGAATCAAGTTCCTACCAATGAGAAAAATGGAGTTACATAACTCCATCCTGATACAGTCAGGCCATGCAGTCAGTGTAACGGTGGATACTACTGGGGAGGCGTGCGAGTAGTATGTAGATTTCCTGTAAACCGCTTCGCGTCTAGTGAAAAGTGAGATTTATTACGGACCTTATGAAATTGCTTTGTAGAATTCGTTTACGTTCGAGTGATAGTCAATGAATATCCAGGATAGTTCAAGGAGACGCGTTCGAGAAGAAGGCGGATACTCAGTTGTTATAAACAAAATGTATATGAAAGTTTTGCTACCCTGTCCAATAGTCTGTAATTTTTCAGTTGGTGTTGTCCGACAAACAACTCCGCAGTGAAGTGACACACTGACATGCTCTCTACCCGGATGCCCGCTTCCGCTTTGACCTTCGTTCATCTCCAAGGTGAATCTCTTTTATTCGTCCTCAGGTCTTATCTCTGAGGCTGACTGATTTTGCGATCTGATATGTAGGTTCGATACCGATAGACCGGTCGGTGGAATCCCTTGCGGACTCCCAGGAACTCCTTCTCAAGTCTTGTACTTCCGTGTGCTACGATTTTCAAACTTTCTAGTTTAAAACTGTGTCCTTCTTGATCTTCGTGTGATAGTGATAGTGAATCGTATCTTCTGACAGCCGCTTTGTGTTCTTCCACTCGCGCAGTAAGTTGGGACTCTGTGCGGCACTCGATTTAGTTGGTTCAGTAAACTACATCACTTTTCCGGCTTTCCTAGCCTTTTTATTCGATCTTTAGACAGGTTTTCGATGTAGCACCTTGTTGATGCAACACTAAGATAATTTCTTATTTTACTCAACCTGGTAGCGAATTCAGATAAGCTCTTGTTGTACGGAAGGGCTACTCATTTAATTGTATCATGGTTTGCTGAACGTCAGTACAATGAATTCATCGGTTTCGGGGGAAAAATGACCCACTACTCATAAGTTTGCTGAGAATTCGTCGACAGCCCACGACCGGTTTCGTCCTTTTTGGGGCTCATCAGATAGGCTTAGTCCCCGTGTTTTGTCGACCTTATGTTCTAGTTAAAACCAAACTGCAGAAATTAGCGAATATACACTCATTTGCAAACTAACTTGGTTTTGCCAGAGACTCAACTGGAATCCAGCTGGATCTCTCGTTTGTGGTGTTTTTAAGCTACCAAATTAATTGTCCAATCTCGATGTTCCGGTTGTTGTTGGAGCGTTTTTTTCTTCAAGCTCCTTCTCGGATATCCGCTTTCTTTGAAGTACATGACAGAGGTAACTTTCCTCCTTTCTTCTAATCTGTGTTCTACTGCGGTGCGTCTTTGGGCTAATCAGGTTGACGCAGTCCTCGAGTTTCCGTCAAACTTATGTTCTACTTGAGACCAAATGACACGAAATTAGCGAAATACACCAATTGGTAAACAAATTTGGTTTGCTGGGTCCTCACGGGAGACTCAAATGAATCCCTCTGGGTTCAAGTAGAGTGTGAGGTTGACGGATACTCGAGGACCGTGCTTACGTGATGAGCCGAAATAGGAACGCGGGAACCGATCTTGGGCTGTCGAAGAGATTTCAGCAACCTTGTGAGTAGTTTCCGTTATGAAAAATGGCAGCGATATCTCGCGCCGATGCCCGCTGGTCTGTTGTGTGAATCGTTGTGTTTGTCCCATCACAGAGCAACTGCTATACTACATGATGAGTAGAAATAGTGAGAAGGAAGAAGGCCTTCGCTGCGGAGTTATTTATTGAGGAATGCCAACTGACCGGTTACAGACTATTGGACAGAGAAGCAAAACTCTCATTTGCATCTTATTTACAAAAACTGAACATCCATCTTCTCCTGAACGCATCTTCTTGAAATTTCCTGGATATTCATTGACTCAAATCATGTAGTGCACAAAACCAAGCAAATGCTACAAAGCGACTCCACACATTCCGCAATAGATCTCCCTTTTCAAGAGATTCAAAGCGAATTTACGAGAAGAAAACATACTACTCGCATGCCTCCCCCTCAGTAGTATCACCGTTACAATTGTAGTATTGATGATAATATTTCAGTCGTAATACCGCATCGCTACATAGCTGCTATGCGACCCGAAGGAAACACGAGGGTTGAGATAATACAAGGTTGTCCGAGCCTAGACTGGGGCAATCGAACCACGGACCTTCTGGTCATCAAACTCACGCCCCAACCTCTAAGCAATTTTGAGCTCAGGACTGAATGAACCAGATTAAGGAAATCACCTGTGTCACGCCCAAACATGTGCAACACGGTTACGAGTAGCATGTTCCGTCATGGATATATAGTACGATTCATGAAATTTCGTTTCAACTGAGGCATCTTTTTTGGCCCATTTATCTAGAGAATACCATATAAAAGAGATTCAGTTGAATCTCGTCAACAGCAGCCTGAGGGGGAAATGAGTCAGGTGAGTACCGTTTTGTTGATGGAACCTCGAGTACTACGCCTAACCGACGAGCTCGATAGGAAGCTGACCACCAGTTTCCAAGCGACCTAGCATGTTCTGTCAAGAACAAAGTCCAGATGTGTCGGCTATCGACTGTTGTATTTCTTTAGCTTATGGCTGACAAATTCACACCATTTTTGAGGCATGTTGTAACTTACAATAACAGCAAAATTCGCTCTACATGACACCTACACCAAGCCCGCCAAAAGGCATGACACAAATCTGGAAAACGTGCTCGCACGTCTGTCTACTTTCCATAGCCCATGGTTCTCGTTCACAAGATTACACAGAAGGAAAGCAGGTACGAAAACTACCATCCCCCCAATCCTGTCCAACGACAGTTTTCACCCTCCGCAATTTCTATCTGACAGCTTTTCTGGGATCGTCTTAAGTAGCAAAACATCGATTTACCAGAACGCAACAACTGGTACGTCAGAGGGAATGTTCTGGAAGTTGGTCGACAGGTCCATTGGTAAACTTCCGGTAACGGGCACTACAGACCCAGGGCAATCAAAAAGTTGAGCACGTGACATTGCCACTTCCTCAAGGTCATTCAAAACAATGGGCATGCACGTGTGCACATGGCGCTCACGGATCAACAACGGACCGGTCAGTTGGAACGTGGAAATCAACGCACATTTTTTCATAAAGGAAACTACTCACAAGGTTGCTGGGAACTCTTCGACAGCCCACGACCGGTTTCGCCCTTCTTGGGGCTCATCAGGTAGGCGCAGTCTCCGAGTTTCTGTCAACCCTATGATCTACTTGAATAGAATGGCATAAACGAGAGATTCAGTTGAGTCTCTCGTGGAAACCAAATTAATTTGCACATGAGTGTATCTCTCAAGAACGTACATTTTTCATAGGTATATCCATCCTAAACAGGAGTTTTTGTGGATCTATAGGCATCACAAAAGACTATTCAAACAATTCTACACACAAAGTACGTGGAACAGAAAGCATGTTACCAGCACAGCGCTGTTTGCATACCTCAGCAACCTTACTAAGAGGTACATATTCCGAAAACACTTGAAGAACGATAACCACTAATGCGGTGCACTTGACACGAGAATCGTCTGCCTGTCACCGTTTGTTCAAACTTCGACAGACGTTTCACACGTAACTTCTTCATTACATCGTTTTTTCTGGGGGGGGAGTGGGGAGCGGGGTGCATCTTCATAAATCTGTGGTGGCCCCATTGGTATGCACAGTTCTTCGAGTAATTCACGGAAATGAAAAGGAATGCCCCCGTAGCCCCTACATAAGGAGAATCATAGAATGGGCAAAGTGTGACTGATCTCATGGTTACTATTGGAGGAAAAACGATCGTCTGGGCGAAAACGTCCCTTGAATGTGTGGGCAAAGGGCTGACACAAGTTGAAAAAACAACAAAATATGTCAGTACAACAATATCGACTTACGCGAGAACGCGGTGAAAATCAAACTCATGGTGACCTTGAAAGTGTGATGCAGCCCAAACAAACAACGATTGTCACGGCCGCGTGATTCACACAAGTCAACTGAATAACTGGACTTTGTTTACGTGTTTCGCCAGAACATGAGGATCGGACACGCGCGTGGATAACCTCCGTTTGTGTGGGGGACTGTGAAAACGTAGCTGCACGTAAATTTCTTGTGTCCCCGATTGTGCCAACCATCCTGAATGTGACTGTGCCTGGCAGTCCGATGCTGATTCGCTAAGTTGATGGTTGACAGTGAACGCCTCGTCGTTAGTCCCTCGGCGTTAAGACTAAAGTAGCTAGGTAGCCAGGATTAAATATGGCTCCTGACAACCGCTGACGCAGCGCCTTCGTCTACCTGCCAGCGGGACGTACTCTACAGGAGTAAGTAAACCGGTGTGAGCTCGTGCAGGTGGCTATACGAGGAAGCTGGTCTTTCAGCATTTGTTTCAACTGTCTCCAAGTGGTCACACCAGTTTACTTAATCCTGTGGAGCACGTCACACTGACTGACTCAGCAGGTGCAAAGAAGGGCGCTGGGCTTCAGAATGAAGTGACGAACCCACGAATCTCGTGTAATTTAAAGAGCTGAGAAATCTCAATTGCTTTAGTGAATCGCAATGGTTCCAGTATACGGTCCATTGCTAATATGTATTTCGTCCTAAAAGGGCCACTTTGTCTCGGTGCCACCGATTTCGTTAGCAGTGTAACAAACACATCTAACCGCGTAACAGCCTGAAAAAATCAATAATTGCAGACATAATACCCCATAAGAACGATCAGCTTTCATTAATTATCTGAGTTAGGTCTTTAAACGTATACCACGAGGGCTGCGATTGTACGAGGTTGTCCAAGCCTACACGGGAGAAATGGAAATGCCGGAGTTGGGTTCGAACCACGAACTTTTCAAGCATTCACCACGAACTATCTTGAGTTCAGTGAGCGCCAGTCGATTATTTCGATAATAAAAGTGCAAAAGCAAGACAACAAGACATCAACAATTTGGTCTGGTGTCATCCAGCTTCGAGCACTAATTGGCGACCGTCTACTTTTAGACTGCGTTCGACTACAAGGGGTATGTTAGTCGGTCTGTATGTTAGAACGGATCTATCAGGAAGTTTGTACTCGACATTTTCTCGATGGCCCTGAATTGAAGAAGGATGGCCAATAGAACATGTTAGACGAGAGAGAACTGAGAGTAGAGTGGGACCACAGGTTAACGCACAGCACACTCGAGTTCGTTTTTGAGGCTCGATGTTAATTTCTTTGATGGGAAACCTATGCTTGATTCCTATTGTAACAGAAGTTAGTCTGAACTGGTATCAGACAGAGGGCGTTATATATAATCATCACTCAGCTTAAGTGCACATGCACTATTGTACTCGAAGAAAGCACGGGTTCGAACCACGAACATTCCAATCAATAATTTCGTGCCTTCACTCTCTCTTTCTTAACCACAACGGATTTCCGTTTAACGCTGATGTGACTGGATGTCAGCCTCTATCACTTACCATCGGTATGCGTACCTGAATTTGAAATTTGAACACTTCGCCCGCTGAGATTGTTTGTGTGTAGTACGGCAAATCACAACGTGAACTTGGCACCCAACGATCAATCATGAGAACAGTGAAGCACAGATCGTTCGGTTCATCTCAAAAAACTGAATAGTAATCACAAAACGGTTGACGATTTTTTTGTCAGGGCGTTGAATCCCCTTTATCTGTATTTTGTTTTAGATCAGAGGGTGAACATACTGCACGATACGAGTACATCATCATCAGTAATACTCACCGGCCTTACACGTCATGATCCTTGTTCTTCACCAACTATTTTAAGAATGCATTTTGTGGATCACATGAGGCTCTTTCGCCTTTTAATCACACTGGTAAACATATGCTAATCTACCTCCGATTACACCTCGAATGATTCAATGGATTCAATGCAAAATTAGCCCTTTTTGAGAGCAGATTGTGCTCAATCGCCTTCCGACGAAAATTTACAATTCGACCTTGGATGACCAAGGACAAAAGATGGTCCAAACGCATCATTCTGTGAGAGAGCAGTCCGTATATGCCCTGGTGGCTTGGTCCGGACAATCGCTGCTCCTAGCCGTCGACCATCAGCAGATGTCAAACCTACTCCCATAGAGCACACGATTTGTAAATGGCACCTTTCAGCCAACTAACCACCCCGATATCTCTAGCATTACTTAGGTTCAAACAAATTTTGTGCACGCGCCTTGTATCCCCCATTAACGAAGTTCTTCCATTTGTCTATCTACGGCGACGTTCTGTGCCCTTTGGAGCGTCGATAAACGAACTCCTGTTTTTCAGCGAACTACATTCATCTGCAAAAAATTCGGTTTTTCGAGAGACTCACCTGAAACCCAGCTAAATCTCTTGTTTATGAGGTTTTTAGGCAAACTAAATTTGTTTCCAAAGGTAATTCGCCAATTTCGTGCATTTTGATCAAGAGTTGAACATAAGGTTGAAGGAAACTCGGGGACTGCGCCTACCTGGTGAGCCCCAAGAAGAGTGAAACTGTTCGTGGGCTGTGGACGAATTTTCAGCAACCTTGTGAGTAGTGCATTACGAATATAACTGTATCGCGATATATCGAATATCATAGCGATTGAAACATGAAGCGGCCTGGTGCAGCACATTCCGTTGCCTGCAAACATCACAAACGAGAGATTCAGCTGGGTTCAAGTTGAGTCTCTCACGAAACTAAATTAGTTCGCAGATGCGTGTATTTCGCCAATTTCGTGCAATTCGATCTCATTCGATCTCAGTAGAACACAAGGTTGGAGAAAACTCGATGAGTGGGCCTACGTGGTGGGCCCCAAGAAGGGAGAACCCGGTCGTGGGCTGTCGAAGAGTTTTCAGCAACCTTGTGAGTAGTGAATCCCTGTATTCCTCAAAACCGTGATACATGATACCTTTTACCAGGTCAGTTTTATCACAACTTTCTTCTTCCCACCAAGTTGCATCTACACATGATGTCTGATGTGATGCCTACTCGTGTAATGGCGGATACTACTGGTTAGGCATGTGAGTAGTGTGTGGTTTCCCATAAATCTGCTTCGCGTCTACTGAAAAGTGAGATTCATTATGGAATTTGTAGAATCACTTTGTAGCGCTCGCTTACGTTGGAATGTTAGTTAATGGGTATCCAGGAAGTTTCAGGGAGACCCTTTGAGAAGATGACAGATACACAGTTTTTATGAACAAGATGCATGTGAGAGTTTTACTTCCTCGTCCAATAGTCTGTAAACTGTTCAGTTTGTGTTTTCCAAAAACTAACTCTGCAGCGAAGACCTTCTTCCTTTCACTAGTACCGATATACTTTAGACGAAATACGCAACTACAGTTCTTCGTCGCCCTTACTTGTTTATTTTGTTTCTAGAAGTCTCCGACCTACCAGTGTTCATTTACCCTAGGTGTGTACATCTCTACTGGATGAGAATGCGTTTCTTTCAATCATGAACGACTTTCTAACTTTAGCAGTAATTTCAAAATCTTAAAAACGCATTCCATCAATAGCTTCACTTAGCTCATGATTTCCATCAGTTTACCGTATTTGTTCTTTGTAAAAGACCAGCACAAATCTTGCTTCCATCATCAAGTACACTGCTATTCATATCGTACGATCATATCTCCATATAGTTTCCATGGGAATCACACGACAGATGCACACAAAAGCGCAATCTATCTGCGATACCGTTTATGAGTTGAATTGTTCGTTCGTTCATCAGTTAAACGTATGTTTTAACGATTCGGCGCCTAATTTTAGCTGAGCTGAAAACAGGCTGATGACTCCAAAATCCACTTGTGTACGGTCAATAAATCGATAACAAAGTGTGGTAAATCACTGTTCAGGGGAAGACCCATTAATTAATATGTCGAGGATGATCGTTGGACGAGTTTGAAAAGGTTATATTTGCATCTGTTTTATAGCCCACTTGTGGCATTTTCTAAGCAAGCACTCTAACATTCGCTTTGTATGAGGAGATGTTGCGGAATGCAGGTAGCTCGGGGACGCTGCTTGGCTGTTGGTCCGTTCGGCAAGCTTGGCAGTTGGATATGGAATATGAAACTAACAAAATTGCAACGGAACTTCACCGATTTTCCACGTTCGTGGATCACTCAAGCGGGCACCACCCTAGACAGACAACGTCACATAAAGAGTGATGAGAAACTCGGCAACTTGCGTGTTGATTTTATTTCCCAGTCAAAATGCCGTACCCAGTTGAGATGACAGGTTTCTTGATGATAGCAGTAACATTTCCACTCAGACTAACCTAGTTTAGAACATTACTTGCTTTATACTATACCTTTCTATGCTAAGTTTCTTTGCAAAACGTGCCATTCATTTGTTCCAGAATAGTCTGAAAGGTCGTACAGGCCTGTAATAGGTCCTTAGCTTCCTGCTCCGTCCACTGTGTTATATCAAACGTGCGATGGCTTCAGGCAGCTCTTTCTGAAGACAGAGCAAAAGTATTACGGTTGTATTTGTAGGGTAATCGCAGAACGTGCTAGGATCTCCGTGAGGAGGCGAGAAGCATGGAGCTGAAAATGCCCGATCCGGATTGGCTGGTATTCTGACCAATCAGAGCATGCCTTCGTTTGGTCCGTAGCCCGCACGTGACATCCGTCCAACTGATGTGATGTTCGGTTATTAGGGATGGCCGGCCTCCGGACACAGTTCGAATTCGTCTAGCGTATCACCGATAACAACTTCTAAGCCAATCTCAAACGGATTACGTTTCATTGACAACACGTGTTCAATGATTAGCTAATAGGCTTGCCAGTCGGCAGACAGGTGTTTGATTCACTCAAACTGATTCAAAGTGACCCAGGTTGGGAGAAAAGGCAGAATCCAAGCTATCGAAAATTAACTTACCAGCCGATTCCTGTGGACATAACTGAAAGAGAGGACCTGAGGGTGGAGCAGGATTGCAGATACGCATCTTCCCACCAAAAGTATTCGACTATATGGCATGCGTCGATTAACATGTTGTTAATCAAGGGCTCGCCTGAAGCCTAGCTCGATCCCTCGTTTATAAATGTTATATTTAACTAAATGCGCTTCACAAAGGCTACCAAATGCCTCATTTGGTAAGATATCCAGAAGCCGCAGTATATTCTTACCGGACAGAACAGGCTGCTCAGAAGTTTCTATTCAAAGAAGAATGAGTTTCCTTGAAGACATCAAAGCTCTTCCTGAATGATTTGGATAGACTTGTTTGCTACGCAGGTAAATGAAATTTTAGTAGATGGGTCTGCCATATTGGTTTCATTCTGGTTTGAAACAACATGTGGAAAGTCAGTGGAGGCCATACAAGAAGCAACGATGTGCGTCACCAACAGCACAGTGCTACCCCAATACGCAGAAAGCAAACTACTTATTTGGTAAGTCCACAAGATGAAGTATCGATTCCTTTGGAAATTGAAGTGGTTGATCCGCAGGATGCCAGTTACTGAAGGGTTAACTTCAAGAGTGGTTATCTGAGAATGGAAAGCTCGTCCGGTAAGTGAGATCACACTTTGCCGAAAGGCACTGTACAACGTTTTCACCCTTGCTGCGAAACATAAGCAATCAGGATCTAAAGAAAATGCAGTGGAAAGTTTCGAAAAAGCCAGCGACCAAGTGCGAGGCAATCACAACGGTGCTCAGCCGCTCGTGGCAGAAACATTAGATGTTCAATCACTGGTCGGGAGATTAAGGGCTACAGTGCCCCTCCTGGAATTCCGTGAGATGCGGAACTTTGATGTTAACCAATAAGGATAAAACAGTAGTGCAGTGTTCTTCGACCGTCCAACAGAGATCAGATTCCCGGGTCTCGTTTGATTGTCGATTCATACTCAGCAGAGAATTCGAACAACTGACTACTCAAAGACAGCCAGTTTGAGTGCTTCTAAATATCTCTTCAAAGATAGACTGCTGCACAAAGCCGTGTAGCATACGTAGCACAAGCACATGACCACGTGATCCCAACCTGTCTCTACGGACAGCCAACTAACTCGCCCCGGGTAAACTAAATCACACCACCATAAATACCTGACTGAATCCGGCCCATCCATACCTGGTGGCTCACAGAAGTTCAACGCAACTAACGATATCAGTCCAACCGCATCACTATACTTTCGAACTGCATTCCACGTTTAACCACCACGTCACACCTCCCACCGTTGTTCAATGAACAAATTCCAAGCAGGTCAAACAAAATGCCTTGAAGACCAGGTGTGTTACTGCCGCTGATCGATTGACCATAAATTTACAATCGTTAGCGATCGGGATACAGTCAGTTCAACAGTAAGCCAGCTGACATGAACTCATTCCTACACTCGACTGAACGTTAAAGCAATCAGATATGACAACCGGTCTCCGACACTCCACGTACACAGAAAGTCAAATTCGTCAGGCTGCAATTCGGTTTCTCAAACGCGAGAAAATCCATATGGATTGTCCAAATAGTGAAGAGGCCAGAAACGGGGGCGGGATGGCTCGGTGGTCAGAGCGCGAATTTATTGTTCGGAAGGTCCGTGGTTCCAAACCAAACTGCGCCTCTCGACTTCCCCTGTATAGAATTGGGCAATCTGGCAGTATCCCAGCCCTGGGGCTTCTTTCTGGTGATATGGCTGTTAGGCAGCGAAAGAGTGCTGCAGTTGAACGATTATTTCACAGGTCAAATCTCATCACACCTATGTAACTACTCAAAATTCCATTCCACGCTGAACGAGCAGTCATCACATGTACTGGTGAGAAACTGTGAGTTTTCGGTAAAATTAAATCAAATTTACTGACGGCCTTATTAGCCAATCAAGTCTCGTTCGTCACAGTTTGTCCTCATGAGTTCATCGGGTACGGTCGAACACAGGTTTAACACTCTCTCGCCCAATTCCAAACTGTGAACGAGTGAATTGCACTCGAGATTGTTCATTCTGTAGTTACTCCTTCCTCAAATTGTTGCTTCTCTCGTGATTGACAAAATTCTATTGAATGGCTCTAATCCTCACCTTGAGTGTCCTTTCTGTGTTGCTATGGGGGGTAAGGGGGAACAGTGACAATGTCACAAACAAATCTATCCATCCAAATGAAAACCACTCGGCAGAAAACGAGCCAAAGTTAGTCTACACACCCTCGTTTGCACATCAATTTGGTTTTCACGGCAGAGTCACCACAATCCCAGATCAATCTGCTCATTAGCGAAACTCGAGACCATAAAACGAAACCGCTTAGATGAGAGTCGCAAAAATGTTACGCCGTGATGATATCATTGGTTGTGTCTTACATGTATAGTAAATGCTCGTCGCTGTAGAATAACGATTAGATCAGGTTAGGTGTAATACGTCAACGTACGCGCTCTCAACTCATCAAAGACGGCATATCCCAGTCGACGGGGATATTCCGTGAGTTCCCGTACAGCCCAAATATGGCAAGCACTTCGATCGTCACTCTCGAAACAGCAAAGCTCCAGAAAATGAACCAAATTCAGCACTTCTAAATCTTGTCCTAAGCTGGTCGCGTCGACGCAGTACACCACGGTAAAAATCCGAGGAAACATCTCCTGTCCAAGTCTTATCAGTCTGCTCTATCCACAACAAAGGGAAGGAGAAGCACTGGACTCGAGTACCACTCTCAGTGGACCTCATCGGCACTGCATACCCTTGGCCGCACCTGGATGTGAACCCCAGACATCTGACATGTGCGGTGAGCCCGTATGCACTACTTACCAATGCACGGTTCACGAACCTGAATTATTGCATGTAAGCAAACAAGTGTAACGACGTGATTAAAACTGCTATTATCAATCGATTGACTCGCCCGACAGCCAGTCTGAACAATTCCGATTAACTATGAGTCTGTAGCGACGATTGTCCGGTAGTGAAGTCTATGCGGCATGCAAAGGATTTTCGAGTTGACACGAACTTCACAGTGGATAGGGGGTGGATCCTTATGGCCAGGTACCAAGTTTGAACAATTCGTAAGGATGTAGCTGCGGCAAACTTGAATCTCATGACTGAAATAGAGTATTAGGAGAACCAGCTCCGAACGGAACGGGGCTACATAACATCCAATGGAATAGCCGTTTTCGTTGAGACAAATTTCATTGGTTGTTCTCCACTCGCCCTTGACAGATGAGTTGTATTCTTAGTATCACTGTCTTTTGATCAACCGTGATCAATAGATCAGTCGGTTCGCACGTTCATTGACTTTTTCTGGTTTGGCCAAGCGCATCAGGCTATCAATCGGCTATCCAGACCGGGGTTCACGGTAATAAGAAGGCATTAGGGAGACTGTGGTCCATAACACAGAGCAAGTTCTGTGAGATGGCACCGTTTCAAACATCCGCAGCTATCGGAAGCGTGTGATGTGCTACTGTAAATTCAAAATTTGAAAATTAGTACAGGAAGGCCAGAAATTTCCTGGACTTAGCCCACTGGAACATGTCTCGCCGGTTGTGATTGGAACATCAACCGACGAGGATCAATGACTTGACCGGAGTGAATCAGGTGACCGATTACTTCGAAAAGCTTACGTGACCTGTGATGGGAATATTCTGCATTACTGAACAGTTAGTGGGAAATGACCTTGCGCAGGTAACCAATCTTCGGGTTCCAACCAAAGTTTTGAGACAATGAACAGATCTACCTAAACTGAGTTCTCAGCAAGCATGTTCGAATTGAAAGAACTAGAGGCGTGATTTTTTTCCAGAAAAAACTCAAAACGAGTAACAGTGTATGAAGCTGTTCTTTGGTACGTTCTGGTGCACTACAAACCCTCCGTTTCATTACACACATCTATATGTCCGTGTTTTTGAGTGACGCAGGCGTTTTGAAGGACAACGTAGCTACTCCGACTGCTTGCGAAAGTTACACTAAGCAGTTTTGTCAGTCAGAGTGAGAATGAATCGTTTACCTTTGGTAAATTCCCGAACTTTTCGCGTGTATTTTATTCAAAAATGAAATGAAACGCACATTCGAAGTCCACTGTGACAAAGTAACTGGTCATCAACCCACGTGAGATCGTGAAGCTGGCCATCTGTCGAACTAAATCTGCGCAACAGAGAAGGGATATTGGTTTTTTTCTCTACACCAGGGTGGTCGGTTTGTGGAAATTGCGAATTTTGATGAACGACAGCTCACCAACCCCCGTAGGCTAACTGTAGTGTCTTCGAGAAATTCACTCATTTGCAAATCAATTTGGTTTTCACTAAAGACTCGACTGAATCTCTCGTTTATGATATTCTACAACTGAATGTGCTGCCCAATGGCTGTCTCATGTTTCAGTTGGCACGACATTCGAGATATCGCAGTATATTTCCATGAAAGAAACTATTCACAAAGTTGCTGAAAACCCTTCGAAAGCCCACGACCGGTTTCGCCCTTCTTGGGACTCATCAGGTAGGCGCACTCCCCGAGTTTTCATCAACCTTATCTTCTACTTGAACCCAAATTGAACTGTTTTCGAGAGATACACTCATTTGCAAATCAATTTGGTTTTCACNGTTTTCACGAGACACTCAACTGAATCTCTCGTTTATGATATTTTACAACTGAATGTGCTGCACACAGGTCGTTTCATGATTCAGCTGGCACGATATTCGACGTATCGCAGTATATTTTCATAAACTAAACTATCTGATGAGCCGCATGAAGTGCGAAACCGGTCGTGGGCTGTCGAAGAGTTTCCAGCAACCTCGTGAGTGATTGTATACCACAACCGATGACTTAAATGCCGATATTCTCAGTGATGGAGCACACCTACTGACGCCCCCCGGGGTATCGCCTGGAGTCTCCTAGTCACGTGCCAGAAGCCAGTGAGACCACGTTCAATGTTTAGGCGGTTCTGATAAGGTTGAACGATAATCACGTTTTTTCAGGTGATATTCTGTTGCAAATATCTGTCAACCCAGTGGAGGTTCCCATCGACCCACAAAATCTGTGCTTTTGGTTTATTCTGCCCTTTATGAGTCTGTGTTCAAGTCTACATCTATCCTTTGGATTTACTTTTTATGCAAGTGATCATGCTTTTTAAGAATAACCGATACTACTACTAACAATGATAGTACTATTCCGCATTGAATCACCTCCTTGTGGTGCCGACCAAGTTGCCGGACGTTAGTCTGACTGAGCCAAGTTTTCAGCGATTCCGGACGGAACCAAACACTCGTTTTGTTCTTCCTTTGGAAGACGTGAAACGCGATTCATCGGGCACCTGTGCATCAGTCCCAACCTGTGCTCTGGGGAGAATCGTAGGGGTGTGGGGGCTGCAGCGGGAGCTTGCATGCGAATGCCGTATTGTTGACCCACCGACCAGCTCACCTCCATGAAAGTTCTGGCAAGAACATGGTCACTCAACTGGCCTGTGTCGATTGTTTCTCACCTTTTTCCGACAAAGATTGGTCGGAGTTAGCACTGCCGGCATGCACACTCCACCCAGCATAATCCAAATATGCTTGATCGAGTGAAGAACTCTGAGGTTCGCTGATCCCAACACGAGTGACAACAATTTATATCCGTCTTGTGGCATGCAGACCGCGCTGCTCGCGAGAATGGAGCAGTGTTTTCCTGGTCTATTGGCTATCAGCATCCAAACCAGGTTGCGGGTGCTTGCCTGGCAAGCAAAAGTGAACGAATAGTCATCTAGTGACCCTGAGCAGGCCATCATTCAAACAGTTCCATATTAGACAGACTCTGATTGAAGAAGATAGCCGATTGCTCCTAGTCACTGTGGGGATCCAATTATGGCAGTTCTTCCGCTAACGTTGACCTTCTGGCACTCACCTGAGGGTAGCAATCTGGCATCATGACACCGGAGCACGTCCCATCGCTTCTGGACCTCCACGTCCACAACATACGTGAGAAATTGTTTCCAGAAACCTTCGTGAACGAACTCTTCCAGTGCCAATCAACCGAAAACTGATCTGTCGAGTCCACTACGCTGCCTTCTAGAACTTTGCCATCAGAGGCGGAAAGGTGCGGCGTCTGCTATACCCGACAGGTCGTGGAAGGGTCTACACAGAAGTGAGTGCTGCTCACCTCAGGACGCCGAGCAGTATTGCACACAGGTGCTTTCCGCTCCAAAACAGGTGGATAGATTCTAACCGCAGTTTGATGTACGTCGATACTATGAGAGCGTTGATTTCAGTGTCATATGACAGATGTCGAATATGCCGATATGCTCAGAGCACCGTCACTTCCAGTTCAATTGATTGTACAGTCAATCCTATCGGAATGCTGTGGCTGTTTTCTCAATTCAACCAACCAAAAGTATGAGGCGGGGAGATCTACTCCGTGCAGTGCGGTTCACTATGACGATGGATGAGGTTCCTGAGTTGTCGATACCACAACCAGGCTTCCAGGTCCAGTGTATCTAATTGGATGGTTTTGTCTTCATTGACGATTGGGTCTTGTATGCAGAAATTCATGCTCGTTCTGAAGAGATGCCTGAAGCTGCTGGGACGAGCTTTCATAAAGAACATTGCCCCAGAGAAGAAGGTAATACTGATTCGTGGAGACAGGGTATATCGGGCGACCGGGGTGTGAGTATAGGCTTTTACGTCACCGAGGAACTCATCCATCCTTCCATCCCTACAGCCACAGGGCGCGAGATGGCCCAAGTGGTTAGAGCTTGAATTTACTGACCGGAAGGTCCGTGGTTCGAATCTCGACTTCCCCTCTCTAGGCTTGGGCAACCTGGCAGTATCCCAGCTCTCGTGCTTCCTTCGGGTGGCATGGCAGCTAGGCACTGGAAGGGTGCTACAGCTGAACGCTGAACCCTACAGCCACATGATACATGTCAGACAATAATATCAGCACGATATGACTCTGTTGCGCTTACTGTCTTGAGCGGTTTCGTTTCATGATCTCGAGTTTCCTAAGAAGCATGTCAAATCCACACTGTATCCTGAATGCAGCGTCAATTACAGAGAAGTTATTGTTCACTATCGTTTCAGTTGTGTGCATGAGATTCTGGTGCTTACTTTGGTAGTGTTTGTTGATTATCGGCGAGCCTTAGCACCTTGTCCAGATACTACTCTCAGGATGGATAGTGAATAGTCTTCAGTTTCCGAGGAGACTACGTTCATTTGCCCATTTCAACGTCACTTCACCTTACCCCGGTAATTCGATCAATTGCTGACCTCACAGTGAACAGTCCGGTCGACGGATTTCATTTCATCGGAATTCCACGATTTTCGGTGCCTATCAGGGGCAACAAACAGTTCTACCGTGCGCACATACGCATGGCACCTGAACAGGTTCATTTCGCCGATAGGTGAATTTCGGTTAGACGTAACCCCCTATTTTTGAGGTTGCTCAAATGACTCCCGTCATCATTAGGCAGATTGATCTGGGATTGTGGTGACTCTGCCGTGAAAACCAAATTGATGTGCAAACGAGGGTGTGTAGACTAACTTTGGCTCGTTTTCTGCCGAGTGGTTTTCATTTGGATGGATAGATTTGTTTGTGACATTGTCACTGTTCCCCCTTACCCCCCATAGCAACACAGAAAGGACACTCAAGGTGAGGATTAGAGCCATTCAATAGAATTTTGTCAATCACGAGAGAAGCAACAATTTGAGGAAGGAGTAACTACAGAATGAACAATCTCGAGTGCAATTCACTCGTTCACAGTTTGGAATTGGGCGAGAGAATGTTAAACCTGTGTTCGACCGTATCCGATGAACTCATGAGGACAAACTGTGACGAACATGACTTGATTGGCTAATAAGGCCGTCAGTAAATTTGATTTAATTTTCCCGAAAACTCAGTTTCTCACCAGCATATATGATGACTGCTCGTTCAACGCGGAATCGAATTATGAGTAGTTGCGTAGGTGTGATGAGATTTGACCTGTGAAATAATCGTTCAACTGCAGCACTCTTTCGCTGCCTAACAGCCATATCACCAGAAAGAAGCCCCAGGGCTGGGATACTGCCAGATTGCCCAATTCTATACAGGGGAAGTCGAGAGGCGCAGTTTGGTTTGGAACCACGGACCTTCCGAACAATAAATTCGCGCTCTGACCACCGAGTCATCTCGCCCCC
>NW_008751759.1:955053-960896 GCF_000715545.1 Opisthorchis viverrini
GCTGTGTCTTTGAGTAGTCATTTGTTCGAATTCTCTGCTGTGTTTGAATCGAGAATCAACCAAGACCCTGAAATCTTATTTTGTATTCAAAGGTGTTGATGATGTTCACGACAATTGTATTGATGTTGCGCTGTTTGTTGACCTGCTCTCGACTGCTGATTGATCTTCGCGTTCGATGACAACGAGCCATGTAGGGCAATAGCTAACACCTGGGTATCTGCACCTGTCTGATGGTTTTATTTAGTCTCACGAAGGTACACAGCGTTGATATTCCCAGGACAAACCAGTCGCGTCGCTCAAGTGTGGTAATTGCGTTGCAACGTGGGTGTGCTGGTAGACTATTGGTCACTCGCTTGTCTCGCAGTCCAAACCCCATCGCTGGAGATTGGCATTAAGCGAATCCAAACTCGAGTCGAGTGCATTCCCCTTCGGTATGGACTCAGCGGGAAAGGAAGTTGGTGAATTTCCCGTGTTGGAATCGATCGATTTTGCTTTAGCTAGCAATGTGATGAAGTGCAATTCGAAGATGTATATTTTCGCCATTCGTTGTTGTTTGTGCTTGAGTATAGGCTCGTGGAGAGTTGATGTCTTCGTTTGTGTTAAAAACTAACTTTTTCACCCGTTTTTTAGCAGGGACGGGGTCACACCATCAGCAATTTGAATCCAGCTTATTGCTGTTTTCAAAGTTATTCTTAGGGGGACTTTCCTTATGATGAATGATTGTGTGCTGTGTTCACAATTTATTAAAATTTGAGTCTCAATAATGGTGGTTTTTCAGATGATCTATGAATGAAAGTTTCTTATAGGAACTGTGTCAGGCAGGAATCCACACGGATCCCGCTCAACCGCACGTCTTCAGGCGCTGCTACGGCCGATAAGCCTAACCCGCACGACACTGACCGAGAATTCGGGACGCTTGCCGGTCCGGCATCAAGGCGAGATCTGATTGGTCGAGAATCTGGACCCAACAGCCAATCATGACCCAGCATTAGCCGAATGCCGGTTGCCAATGCCGCATCCAGAACGCGCCTGAAATTCCAGAAAGTTATAACCTCCTAAGCTATATATACGAAGCGCTGTACAACTNCTGTACAACTGTTCCTGACTTCGTTTTGAGCATTAATAGACCTTTTGCACCTTTGGTGTGACGTGAAAGCTAGCTTGGGAGGCTCTGAGCGAGAACTAAGCTGAGGAAAATACCATTACTCTAAACTGCCAGGTTGTCCAAGCCTAGAAAGGGGAAGTCGAGAGGTAGAGATCGGGTTCGAACCACGGACCTTCCGGTCAGTAAATTCTTGCTGCTCAGTCAAGGAAATACACCGAGTCCTCCGAAATATATTTTAAAAAAATTAAAGACGATGTGCAGCACATTCGAGTGAATCATATCACAAAACAGAATTTCAGTTAGGTCCCAGCATTCAAGCGATTTATTCTCACGTATTCTGGAAAACCCACTGTCCCCAATATGAACGTTGTCACGAAGTCCAAACTGCAATACCCGGTATCGTAAACACCGACCAGCCTTTTGCCTTAATGCTGTTTATGTGGAGCCTATTCCAACACCAGACTAAACAAAGTGGTCACGTTTCGAAGCGTGCGAACCTCTCGGTCATCAGCTAAATACACGCGGTTGCACGGCCCTGGGGAACCTATCGATTTTTTTGTGACTAGTCATGGTACCTGGACTAGGTGTTTTATGATATCGGTTGTTGTGAACTGACTGACAAGTCCAAAATATCTGGGACTTAAACTAACATGAGGAAAAAGAGTAATTACGTGAACAAAGGTGAAAGTCCCTAGAATCAGTGCCCTATTCGGCCATAGATCTCCTTACAAGAGTATTTGAAGAATATCTCGACCCAAGACCCTTGCTTGCAGGTTGAAATCAAAAGGCTGATTAGGTTTGTTAAGAAATGAATCGATTTCCAACCAAATGCATACTGTTGTCGCAGGCAATAGGGACACAAAGACGGTAGAAGTTGGCCAATTGCACGCTTTCTATTCTGCCAAAAACGGAAAGTAGAAACTTGGCCCACCAATCACAGCCCAGAGTAAGCAGACTAATAATGCAGTGTCTCTGCTTCAAACTTCAACTCAAGATAGCTCAGTGGTTAAGACGTGAACTCGCTGGCAGGAAGATCTGTGATTTGAACCCAACCGCAGCATTTCAACTGCCCCTTCCTCGGCTTGGACAATCTGACAGTATTTCAGCCTTTATACCTCTTTCAGTAAATGTGGTAGCTAGGTACCGAAAGCTTGTTACGGCTGAATTATTATCAATTCATTGTTTTTTCAAATAAATCACGGTTTTACGACAGTGAAGCATCAGTGTTGAACACTGATGTCATGCAGTCGATGAGGTTGGTGATTTCTTTCAGTATTTTAGAATTTAAATCGCTGAGTTTGTGCTTGAAAGGAACGATGCATATTTGCTGTATCGTGGAAATTGTCCCCGAGCCGAAAAAAGTGTTTACAGTTTTTGACAAATACACTCATTTGCAAATCAATTTGCTTTTCATGGGAGACACGGATTCTCTTGTTTAGGATGTTCTTCAACTGAACGAGCTGCACGCAGGCCGCTTCACGTTCCAGTTGATACGATATTCGATATATTGCGGTATATTTTCATACCGGAATCTACTCACCAGGTTGCTGAAAACTCTTCGGCAGCCCATGACCGGTTTCTCCCTTCTTGCGGCTCATCAGGTAGGCGCACTCTCTGTGTTTCTATTTTCTGAGTTTCACTTGAACCCAGAGAGATTCAGTTGGGTCTACTGTGAAAACCAAATTGATTTTCAAATGAGTGTATTTGTCGAAATCAGTCCAATTTAGGTTCAAGTAGAACATGAGGTTGACGGAAACTCGGGCACTGCGCCTACCTGATGAGCCTCGAGAAGGGGGAAACCGGTCGTGCGCTGTCGAACAGTTTTCACCAACCTTGTAAGTAGCTTCCTCTGTGTATGTTGTGTGAAGGATGGCTCATAAACAATTTATTCGACGTTCAACGCACCCTTCGAACATTAAACATACCGGCGGTTCTCTATAACTTATCTACTTTGTCATGTTTCGAAATTGGCACATGCGGCTGGCTGTTATGTGGTCGCAGTGCCATAAATCGATAGTTTCTGGTTATCGACTCAAGTCTGCCCGTGGTCACTGGCCAAGTCTGGTCACTTTCTGTAAACGTAACGGCTACAACCATTCATCAAAACAACAATATACACCATTTGAAAATACTTGTCCCGAAGAAAACAACGAGTACAAACGGAAATCCGGACGCTGTCGGATAAGCAAACGTTGCACATATGGGGTAGATGGTAGCAGTCCGTTCACACAAACTGTGGTAATTCACGAATGGCGATCAATAAGTCAGCAGTTATCCGTGCTGTCTCTCCCACATGAGACTGATTATTCAAACGTAATGAGGAGACGAGTTATGCTCCTTGATGACGAACACATTAATCCGCAAAACGAGAACAAATCAAAGAACGTAGACCATTCTTAGTGTGGATGTAACGAGTCTGCCCGGGCTAATTGCCATCCGAAAAGGGGTAAAAGTGTGGAACGAGGTGAAGTTGATGCCTTCCCGGTTTACAGATGAAAATGATCTACCGACAGTTCCGTTTCTTCGACAGTGAGTCGACCCACAGCTGCGGTCGACGTGGTTCAGTTCAGACACAACATACTACTAATAAGGTTGCTGAATAGACCAGCGAATCCAAATGGCAACGAATGCCACATGTACCTAGCTGTCAACGACACTGTTTCACTGAGAGTGGGCGGTTACCAAGTAATGACGAGTTTTTCTCTTGGTCAGTCTTGAGGGGTTGAGGAAAAAGGGTAATTACGCGGCGAAATCTGAAGTTCCCTGAAATCATTGCCTAATTCCGCTATAAATCTCCTTACAATAGAATCTGAAGAATGACTCGACCTAAGACCCTTGCTTGCAGGCTAAAGTCCAAAGGCTGATTAGGTTTGTTACGAAATGAATCGATCGCCAACCAGATGCATACTGTTGTCGCAGGCAATAAGGATACAAAGACGGTAGAAGTTGGCCAATTGCACGCTTTCTATTCTGCCGAAAACGGAAAGTAGAGACTTGGCCCACCAATCACAGCCCAGAGTAAGCAGACTAATAATGCAGTGTCTCTGCTTCAAACTTCAACTCAAGATAGCTCAGTGGTTAAGACGTGAACTCGCTGGCAGGAAGATCTGTGATTTGAACCCAACCGCAGCATTTCAACTGCCCTTCCTCGGCTTGGACAATCTGACAGTAGTTCAGCCTTTATATCTCTTTCGGTAAATATGGCAGCTAGGTACCGAAAGCTTGTTACGGCTGAATTATTATAACTTCATTGTTTTATTGTTTTAAACCTATTGGTATGATTATGGAAGGCTCACTATCAGTCTCTAATGCCTGTGGGGTCGAAGTGCTCCCGGGGTCTCCGCTCACAGACATCGAGTACGCAGACGACATAGATCTTCTTGGATCTCACCCCGTGGTAATCCAAAAATACTAAACAATCTAAATCATTCTGCCTCGCGGTTCGGAATGCGCTTTACACCTGCAAAATGTAAAGTCTGCTGCAAGACCGGGTGGGCTCGAACCCTGGCCTCATGCTTGCGGATGAACCGGTTGAGATAGTAGACAAATTAGTTTACCTGGGAAGCTGTATCAGTCCCGGTGGTCTCACAGAAGATGATGTTCCCATCCGGATCAGGAAAGCCAGAGCAGCTTTTGCGAACCTACGTCACCTGTGGCGTAGGCGTGACATCAGTTTCTCTGTCAAGGGTCGGGTTTACAATGCTGCGGTCCTCGAAGGGCTCTTTTCGCCCAACCATGTGAAGGGTGGAAGAGAGCCAGAGGCGGTCAAACAATGACTTGGCAGCGAAGTATGAAAGCACTTACCAGCAAACTTAGCTGCGCTGGTCACTGCCGTCTTCCTGGATGGGGACCCCGAGACGGGCCACATGAATGGTTAGAAACATTGTCAGACATGATCCAGTCGCGACCTCAATGGTACTCATGCATCCAAGCCATTGCCTTCAGTGCATAGCTCCCTTCTGAATCCCCCCACTTAATAGTCCACCCACAGTGCTGTCTTTACGCACGAATTTATCAGCCCCTGCCCCACCTCCCTGAATCATCGGTGAACGAAACTGTGACAGCTACAACCACTGTACGACAAGTACGTGGTTATTAGGGCTGATAGTGATGATGATGATGTGACTTTTGTAACGCCGCTCCAAGTTTTGCACATGTGCTTGCCAAAAAAGGCGCTATTGACAAGCACGACTTAGCTGACAATGAAGGCCTGTGTTCCCCAACTGGTTTGCTGGCAGTCGGATGTCGCTAAACTTTCGTTGTAAAAGTGTTCACATTTGAGCAAACGCCGATCGATACGAAACGTGTGCACCGGAGAGTACAGAGAATCAACACTTACGATTGTCTGTCATTTGATTGACAAAAATGCAAGGAAGACAAAGTTGAAGATATTGATCCACTTTATTTTTGTCATTAGGTATTTTTAGAGTGTGTACTAATCTCAGGTCTAAAAAGGACATTTGTCAGCTAATATTTGTTCTAACCCAGGTGACAATCATACATGTTCGATTCATTTTCTCACACTAGGAGAATAAGATTGCATTAGTTAAAAGCATCACAAACAAGAGGTTCAGCTGGGTCCCGGGTGAGTCTCCCACAAAACCAAATTGATTTGCAACTGAGTGCATTTCGCTAATTTGGGTTCAAGTAGAACATAAGATTGACGGAAATTCGGAGACTGCGCTTACCTGATGAGTCCCAAGAAGGGCGAAACCGGTAGTGGATTGTCGAACAATTT